>NC_143485.1:26471549-26795913 GCF_027475165.1 Benincasa hispida
ACATTTTTACTAACTATTTATGTTTTTGTTTCTTAGGAAAAAAGAAACATAAACAGAAATTTGTTTAATAATTATTTCTTACATTGTCTCTTATTTTATATTTTAAATATAAATAGCAATGATGATGACGACGACGACATTATATACAATTTTTGTTCTATTCTTCAAATGTTACTCAAATTATCTGCAATATGATTTCAGTTGAGTCATTCGTCTTAAATGATATCGACTCAAATTGAATTCAATTATATTATTATATAAATGTCAGGGTTGTAAAATATTAAAATGAAGTTTTTTTTAGAGAAAAATATTAAAATGAAGTTAAATGAATGTCATAATGAACATAATTTGGTTGTTTCCAAATATAGGAAAATGAACCAAAATATTTACAAATATAGCAACATTTTATTGTCTATCTACATAGACTACGATAGACTGCGATAAACTACTATCTATGTTTTAACATAGATAGTAGTTTATCGCAGTCTATCACAGATAGATTGTGTTATTTTACTATTATTTGTAAGTATCTTGAGTAATTTTGTCATTTAAAATAACTTCTCATTTATATATTGTAAAATTGTAATCGATTTCAAATGTACTAAAAATAAAAATTTAAAATTTAAAACATGCATATTGCAACATTTAAAATTTTAAAAAAATGATTTAAAAATTGAAAATTGAAAATAAAACCAATATATCTAAATTTTGGAAAGTTTGAAATAAAAAGTTATATATAGCAAAATTAAGGAATAGAAAAAAATACTTTTTAAAAAGAAATACCATACTTCAGAATCGATTTCAAGACCAAGCAGTAGACGGGGGAATTATGGAAATCTGACTACCAACAGATGAGGCTATTATTATTTTTTGGGAGAGACGATAATATATAAAATCAAAACAGAACAGGTTGGTAGTTTCTCGTATTTGATCCTTTTTTTGAAACGCTTTTTAAAAGTTAAAAACAATAAATAGAAATAGTTATCAAACAATCAAGTTTCTTGAAAAATGAAAAACAGAAAAGAGAAACAAAAAATAGAAATATTATCAAATGGATCATAAATTTTCAATTTTGCGTACTTTCAATCTTTTGTGTGAACAAATCATTGTCAAGTTTAAAACTTTAAGAAATCGATTGTTCTAGTGGATAGAAATTTGAATTTTTATGTTTAATCAAATCTTAAATTTTTAATTTTGTATGTAGTACTTAGTAGATTAGTGAATTTTACAAAATTGAAAGATTAGGGACCATTGTAATTTTGGAAGTTTCAGAATCAAATAAAAACAAATCTAAGACATTAGGGAATAAGTTTTAAATTTAACCAATAGTATGCTAATATCAATAATTAGGCCCCATTTTAGAACCATGAAATAATGTTTGGAGAATTGAGTTGGTTATTATTATAATTTATGATTATTATAGTCTATAAATTATAATAATCTGTGTTTGGGGAGCAAATTATTTAAGTCTCAGTTGTAATATTATGTTTTTAGGGAGTGGATTAAAATAGTATGAGTTATAATAGACTCTATTTAGAGTGTAGATTATTTTAGTTTAAGGCTAAAATAATTTATATTCGAACTAGTCGCAGAGCTGATCGTTGAAAATTGTCGTCATCGAAATTGTGAATCAAAGGAGGACTTTTTAGATTCCTTTCAAGAAGTTGGAACCAATACAACTTTGCTTATTCAATTTTACTCATAAGGAAAGTTGTAATTAATTGCCAACATGAACGTAGCTCAACTGGCATAGTGCTCGTACTATCGACTTCGAGGTCAAAAATTTGATTTTTCTACCCCACACTTTAATTATAATACCTTTGCAAAGAAAAAAGTTGTAATTAATTGGTCAATTGTTTGTGTTGTCAATAGCAAGACCCTTAGACGATGAACATAATAGCAACAAATGGTTAGGTCACAGCGGTCGAGCAAAGAAACGGAACCTGCAAAACAGAAGCTCGTTATAGGCTGAGTCGCGGAGCTCGCACTCTTTAAAACATTTCATGGCTCTGCCCAAGTGTGCAAGCAGGTTAGGAATGCTGTCACGTACTGCCACGTCGTCTCAAGGATAAGATAGCCCAAAAATAAAATCCATTAGAAATGTATCATTACCGTCCAGAACACACACCCTTTTTGACTGAATGCTCGGAAAACAAACAGAAAATAAGAACCAAAAAAAGCGACCGAATGACACATGCACGGAGGACCATTAGACCAGACGGACGGCGATGGGACAACTACCAAACCCACATTGGTCTATCTCCTCACTCCCTCCAAAACATGGGTACCCCTTGAGGCCCAAACCTATAGCCCAAGATTGGAATACAAAAGAGAGGTTTACATTTCAAAATTCTTCAATATGGGATTCTCCAACCAAAGATTAGTTCCCTCTTATTTTTGAAAAATAAATTTTCACCCAACAGTTTGTGACCATTGTTCAATTTCCTTTCTGTTATCATTTCCTTATCTGTATTTCATAACTCTTCGGCTCAACTTCTTTTTTAGTATTTTTTCTCATAAGATTCTTTTTTAGGAAGAGTTTTGATTTTTTTTATAGTAAGATTCTTGTTTTTACTTTTTCCGTTCAACTTATTTTTTAGTTTTTTTTTTAATAAGATTCCTTTTTAGGAAGAATTTTGATTTTTCTTTTCCTAATAAGATTCTTGTTTTTTTTTCATTCAACTTCTTTTTTAGTATATATTTTTTTTAAAATAAGATTCTCTTTTTACGAAGAATTTTGATTTTTTCCCATAAGATTCTTGTCTTTTTTTTTTTCTTGTTCAACTTCTTTTTTAGTATTTTTTTTTAAAATAAGATTCTTATTTAGTAGGTTGTAATAAACGAGTGTCACGTCTGATAAAATTATAACAAATTTTTCCTTCGTTTTTTTCTGCTTCTTTCTTCAGCATTTCAGGTTCCACTAATTAGCTGTTATTTTGTGTTTTCTCTTTCATTGTTGTTATGTTAGACCATTGATACTACGCCATGTGGCAAATTATATGTTAATAAATAACACTACAAGACATGCCATAACCATCGTTGAAGGCCGATCATTTAGTATATTTCTTCTATCGTTTATTCTCTCTACTTATCGTGTAGCCAATTGTCTCTATCGTTTACATCCTATCGTATACTCTCCATCGTTTACACTCTCGACCCTATCGTGTAGCGTCTTCCTTTTATTTCTTACATGCTCAACCCAGTCGTGTAGTCTCCTACCCTATCGTCTACACTCTCACCTCCATCGTGTAGACACTTGCCTCTATCGTTTAGATATTTGACAACGATCGTTTAGTCTTTTGACAATGATCGTTTAGCCTTTGCTTCTCTCTATCGTTTACATGGTATCAGAGCTCTAAAGCATCCTGCCCTTCTTTATGGCGTCGAGCTCAGGAACATCTGAAGAAAACTCCACTTTACCAGTGACATCAAACCTAGGTATCCATTCAACTGTTCTACCTTCGACCACCATATCTATATCTTCTCTGTCGTTTACCCCACCTGCTACTCAACGTGCCCCTCCCCCTACTTGAAATCCATTCTACCTTCCACAACATGGCCCTCCACCACCACCCCTTTACCCTCACTATGCCAGTTTTCCCACCCATCGTTCTTTTCCAAATCAGGTATCGATTAATCCCTTCTCCACACTCCCATCCCCACAATCCCCCATAGCAAACTTCCCTCATATGTCCCAATCCCTCACTGTCAAACTAAATGATTCGAACTACCTTCTCTGGAAGAATCAACTTCTCAACCTTATCATGGGCTATGGCTTTGAAAGCTTCATTGACGGTACCTATCCCCAACCACCAAAATACCTCGACCCCCAACAAACTCAACTCAATCCTTATTTCTCTTATTCGCAGAAGTGCAATCGTACTATTATGAGCTGGTTTTACTCCTCTCTCAACGAAGATAAAATGGGAGAAATCGTCGGATATGAATCCGCATTGGAAATCTGGGAAGCACTCCGAACAGTCTATGAATCCTCTTCAATAGCTCGGATTATGGGTTTGCGCTCTCACCTTTAAAAGATACGAAAGGATGACAGTGTCTCTCAATACCTTGCTAAGATCAAAGACATTGTCGACAAGTTTGCTGCTATTGGGGAACCCCTGTCTTACCGTGATCATCTTGCATACATTCTCGAAGGCCTCGACAATGAATACAATCCTTTTGTAACTTCCATTCAGAATAGAACTGATCGCCCATCCATCGTTGATGTCCGCAACCTCCTCATCGCATATGACTCTCGGCTAGAATCCCAGTCTGCTATGGATCAACTCCAACAAATACAAGTCAATGTCGCCTATCTCTCCCTACAACCTCGACGTCCTCACTGGCCTCAAACTACCAGGTCATCCTTCTGACCTCCACCATCTCTTCCAAATATTCTCCCTAACCCTACTTTCTCTGCTGTGAATGCCACTGATTATACAACTCATAGATCACCTACTCGAGCTCAACGACCACTCATTCATCAACCATCACACTCCTCCAATCGACCACAATGTCAAATCTGTAATAAGTTTGGCCATACAACATTATCCTGTTGCAACATTGATAATCCTAATTATAGAACCATTCAACATCCCCAAGCCCATTTTGCTCAAGCAATACCAACCTAACTCAGCCATTATCCTATATCACTACTCCTCCTGCTCCAAAATAAAATCATCCCGATGAAGGCTGGTATATGGATTCCGGTGCTACTCATCATATGACCCCTGACCTGTCCAACATCCAACAGCCTATCCCTTATTATGGTGGTGAACAAGTTGTCATAGGAAACAGTAAGTCCTTTCCCATCTCTCAGACTGGTTCCTCTTCCTTTCATTCATCTACATCTAATACTCTGATTTATCTTCACTTTGTTCTTCACACACCTTCAATATCTCAAAATCTAATTAGCATCGGTCGCTTATGTTATGATAATAACGCTTACGTTATGTTTTTCCATGACTCCTTTGTTGTGAATGACCTTCAAACCAAGAGTCCACTCCTCCAGAGTATTAGCTGTAAGGTTATATTTCACTTCTTTAAGAATCACATTGCTAACAAAGTGTAGGAAGCTCTCCGGCAATGAATGCAGGATTATGCTAACCTGGCTACCCTCATCAATGGTAGACCCATTCAACTCTGCCACATTAAAGTGGACCATCATGTTAAGCACATGTTCACGAACAGAGGTGCCTTCTTCCATTTTGGAGTTGAATATGTATTTAAGAGCCTCATGTATAAGTTGTTCAGACGGTTGTCCAAACATCCCCCGTAGGGACTCCATGATCTCACGCGCGGATACCATAGGCTAATGTTTCTTGGCCAAGGCATCAGAAAGATTTGCCAAGATGTAGGCTCGAGCCTTCTCATTCGCTCTTGTCCATCGCTCGTATGCCTCTCGAACATTCTGAGCAACATTAGCAGCTGGAATAGGTGGATAAACCTCCGTGAGAGCGAACATGAGATCCTCGATGATCAGGATCATCGTGATCATGTGTTTCCATGTTGCGAAATTATCGCCAGTAAGTTTTTCGGTGCTTAACAATGCCAACATGGCTGTTGCCATTATGAAAAAGTTGCTGAAAATACAAACAAAATTTTATTAGATGTCGCTAAACCACTTTTAAACCAATCAATTTTGCAAAACAGTTTCAAGTACCCTAAGATATAGACTTCTATTTTGCAATGGTGCCCCAGTGAAGCAGGACAAACATCACCGGTGGGGTGATCAGTTGCCCCTTCGCTGGGATGAGACATTCTCAACCATTAGGCAGAACCAACTCTTGGAACTGAACCTAACAACCACCATTTTTCGGTCCATAATCATTAACCTTTAACTATTCCACGTAAGTGTGATCCCTTGCTTTCGGTACCAAAGTCCTACCCTAATGAGCCCACCATAGGAAAGAAGCAGATTAGGACAAGAGACTAAGTTACCTTATCCTCTTACAGGAGATCAAATAAAAAAATGCGCAAAACTTTCATTCTTTAGGGGGACACTCCCAGGGTGCCTGGAGGCGATGCGCAGTAACTTTATTCAACCTAACGAGAGAGACCGAGGGATATGATGCCACACTTTCCGCTCCCACTTACTATGAACACTCTCTCCATCCACCTTGATATTGACCTACCGAAACACCATCCGTTAGGGGGACACGCCAAAGGTGCCGCAAGGTCGAGGGTAGATCTCACGGTGTAGACTATTTTAGAGAAACGTGAAAGGTTTAAGTGAAGCATCTCATGCCCCAAGTACCTCCCACTGAATGTTCTACCTAGGGGTTCATTAACCTAGACAATCTGACGACTGATTTTAGTCTAAGTCGACCTTTTAAACTCTACTCATAAATAACGTTTGTCTATGAAAAAAAGAACAAGTTCAAGTAGTCACATTTGAACACTTTAATGGATTGTCCTTAACTTGCATGCATGCATCAAATCTATCTAATTCACCTTTCCAGGTAAGTTCTCAAGTAGGAGTATTACGTTTTCATCAACTTAAATACCTTAGCCTAGACAGAACCCGCCTTAGACAAAAGGTCCCTTATAGATAAATGTGCTACACTTTAACTTTTTATTAGCCAATTTAATCCTATTAAACTGATTAAAAGATTAAAGGCATAGGGTTGCTAATCATATTAGAACCGTGATCTTAGGTCTATGTGATCCAAGTTTTAAACACTTTAAAACCATGAATTAAACCTAAGTAAACATGCATGTCTTTCTTATTTCTTTTAGTTCTAATTTCTTTTTAACTTTTAAAAAGAAACAACTAAAACCATTGTGCACAATGAGGTGTTTATAACATTTATAAAGTAACCCATGTGTCATGCTTCATGCAATTTTCGGTCATTACTATATATAACTTTGATATAACGCATAACAACCAAGCAAACATGCTATCATTTACCCTTATACTATAACAATTATAATATAACGATGATGCATGTCAATTCTTTTTATGCATATATAAATATAACTCTTATATTATATGATGCATGAGCATGCTCTTACATAATTAAATCATGCTTCTCTAAATTATAACAATTACAATAAAGAGATGATGCATGACTATTGCATAACCTTAGGTAGGATTTACTATATGTGCATACCATATGACATATAAAAAAACATACATTGCATGTAATAAATAAAGGATTAATGGACCGGGATGAGCCTTTACAAAAACCAGAATGAAATAACCCTATCTATTACATTTTTCATCGAGCCAATCGATTCACAGGAGAATCGGGTCTTGAACCGCCAGGAGGACTCCATCGTGTAGTAAATGCAGTAGGTAGACGATCGTCCAGCGCACACTAGATGATAGAAGCAAAATTAAACGACCGCGTAGATGACAACGAGGCTGCAAAGCCTGATCATCTATGCGATCGCTTAACGCGACGACAGGTAAACGATTTACCTTACATTACTAAGCGATCGTTTAATCAATTACTAAGCGATGAAGCTTGCTAACCTAAACGATCGTCCAGTACATGCGTGCGCAATGATATGCGAGCATCCCATTATCTACATGACCCCATACTCTGTGATCGTGTACCCGATCGTCAATACGATGCGATCAACCCTTGATCGCATGCCCCATCGTTTAACTAATGCGATCAACAGCGATCGCGTAACCCATCGTCTGCACGATACGATCAACAGCGATCGCGTACTTCATCATCTACACAATGCGATCAACCCTTGATCGCCTCCTTCCTCGAAGAACCGCAATGCTTGCTCCGATCTTCTTCACGAACGACTCAAAACTTTAAACAGACTTTGAATACAGACTCGATAACAATTATTAATGCCAAAAAACGTAGGGACCTTTACAAACAACCACAAATGTAAAAGAATTAAATCAAAACCGAGGCTAATCATCCACGAAAACATCCATTAATCCCGCACATCCACAACAATTTAATAATTAAACAGTGTAGAAATGCACGCACCAAGAATGTAAATGTCATTTTGTTGCAACATATGAAATTGGAGTATCAAAACCTAGCTCTGATACCAATTGCAGGATCTCTTAACGAAGAGTTCCATGAGCGCGTTCGCATCGCTCCAATTTCACAATGACCGAAATACACCATATACATTCAAATGCACAGTTAAGCAAACAAACAGTAATTAATGGCATGTTTTGAACAAGAAATAACAAGGGAGAGAGTTCTCGTACCAGTTGAAGACGTTCTTCAAACTATGGAACTCAATGCAGTGGAAGACTTCTACCCGATCAACCAATGCCCAACAGATGTATCGACTACAGCAGCACGAACAATCGCAAACACACGAATGCAACGGGGACGACACTACCAGAAAGAAGCCTTAAGTATTCTCGGAGTGAGAACCCAAAGCGTGGTCTTCAGAGAGTTTGGTAGAGGTAGAAGGAAGAACCGATCGTGTAAGCGATAACCATCTCTAGAACATATTGAGCATCACCCAAATCTATCATTTGGAACTGTGTTGCTAACCATCTCTTTACGTTAGTAAGGAAGCTTGTCTCGTTCCCCATGAACAAAATATCATCAACATAAAGCACCAAGAATTGATGTTCACTTTGTTTGTGATCAAGTTTTAGCTAATCAGCTCGATATTCGGTATGTTCCTTCTATTGATCAAATCAATAATTGCCTCACTAAACCACTGCATATCTCTCGATTCCACTATCTCTGGGACAAACTCGGCCTTTCCAACTCCGGCGCTCATTTGAGAGGGGATGTTACAACATAGTTAAGATCTGACGTTACAACACAGTCAATATCTAATATTTGTACTTAACTGCAGCTTCTTGATTTAGGGGTTGTATTTTGTCTCTTTGGTAGTAGGTCTATGGTTTGGTCAAAGTTGTTCATCTACTCCTCTTTTGTCTTTTCCTTCTCTACTGTATTGGTCTTCTCCTTTTCTTGTATTTAGTTTGAACTCTCCCATGAGAATACAATCATCGAATACAATAACTCTTTTACCAGTTTTCTACTTTTCTCATCTCTTCTAAGATCGTCTTTTGAAGTACATTGAAGAAAGAAAATTGCATTTCTTGGGCATCATGAAAGACTATAAAGTTCCCACTTAAATGTTATATGTCGAGTTATTTGTAGCAACAAAGTAATTTTTTAGAGATTTTAACATTCTAGATTTCATTGGGGGCAAGGCTCCAGCAAATAGTATCTACATTATTACTATTGCTAGGGCGATCCACTGATTGACTAATTGGTGTCAGGATTCCTTTTTATTGACGGGGTTGTCCTTCGTGTATTTCGTGTCAATTAAGTTTTTCCAAAGACTACCATGCTCGGTAGGTTTCATCTTCATCTCCTCCTAATTGCTATGTTCAGCCGCAAAATCAAATGAAGGTGAAAAGAAAAACTCCCTAAGTGTCAATTTTTCCCTCTCACTCTCACTCTCTCCCTAAGTTCCCACCGCACACTCCGCCGTAGGGTGGAAGAAAGAGCGTTTTTTTTTTCATACGGAATGCAAACCATAAGAACGCCGAGCTCGGTTTCGTGAGCTCGTTACCTCTAGCAGAGGGGCAAATTGAAACTCTATAAGGGAAATTAGTGAGAGACAATGCCATTAAATTATAATCTCTCCCTAAGCTTTGGAGTTATTATTGTTGATGAGTTATAATGGTTGTTGTTTAGGGTATAGATTATTTTAGTTAGGAAATAACTAAAATAGTTTGTGTTTGGAGTATAACATATTTTTGTTTGGATAAGAAATAGTAAACATTGTAATAGAGAAGAAAATAAGGTTTTTAAATAGTATTTACTATACTTAATTGTATAGTTATACGCACCACTGATATATTTGGTCCTCCAAACATGGAATGGGCTATAATAACCACTTCACCAACTTTTTGTTGGTGTCCCAAACACGGGCAAAATATTTATTAAACTTTTTTAAAAAAAGAACTAAATTTTCTATACAATTAATTTTCATAAACTATTAATAATAAGAACAAGGAAAAAAATACTTTTTTAGTCCTTAGGTTTTGGACCAAGTTTCCATTTGGTCCTTAGATTTCAAAATATTGTAATTTTACCATTAATATTGAATTTTGTTTCAGTTTTTTCCCTAGGTTTCAAGATTATTTTACGTTTTTAACATCAATTTTTAATTAAATACTCACTTTCAATCATTGATGTCAATGTCTTTTAATTACTTTTAAATAATTATTAACTGAAATTTTAAATTTAATTCTAAAAGTGATGAAAAATAGTGAAACTTATTTCATTATAATTATTATAATTATTTTAAATTTATTAACATACATTAATACTAAAAACTAGAAATGAGTATTTAGTGAAAAATCAAGGTTAAAAGTGTAAATTTTGAAATCTGGGACCAGCTTAAAAAAAAAAACTCAAATAGCAAGGGTAAATTGTAACATTTTGAAATCCTAGGAACTAAATTGAAACCAAACTCAAAACTTAAGAACTAAACACATTTAAAATTTTAAAATCTAGAGACTAAATAGAAACTAGACCTAAAATCTAAGAACCAAAACATATTTTCCCCTACAAACAATCTGCAAAGCTAAACAATTTGTAACCAGAAAGGATTTAGGGGGTTTTATTGGTTTGGTTTATGGAATGCGGTAATCTCAATTAGAGGTGTTCATGGGTTGGGTTGAGTTCAAAGACTTTTTAGACCCAACCCAATTGTTCGGATTATAAACTTTTTCAACCCAAATAACCCTTATTAAAAAATGAACCCAACCCAACCCAACCATGAAATATTTGGGTTGGGTTGGTTCGGATTAATCGGGTAATTTATTTAAAATTTTGTTATAAAAAGAAGTAAAACATAAATATGTAAAATTCTAATTTAATTGTTTTCATATATTGAATTAAGATTAACAACTCAATTTCAATTTATATAGTGAAAATTTTCTTTCTAAAGTGTAGAGAAACTACTTTTAAGAGTTGTTGAATAATAAATTATTCAAAAAATATTGGAATTAAATAAAATTAAAATCAATATATGTATAAATAATTGTATTATAAGTAATAAAAGAATATATTTTAAAGTTAATAATAAATTCAGGTTGGTTTGGGTTATATTAGGTGAACCCATGAACCAACCCAACCCATAAAGTTTTCATTTATTTTAACCCAACCCAACCCAAATGAGTTGATAACCCAAACCAAACCACACGGGTTGGATTGGGTTGATCGATTTTTTTGAGTCATCGGATTTTTTTTAACATCACTAATCCCAATGGAAAAGAGCAGAAAAAAAGTTTTTTTTTTTTTTTTTTTTTTTTTTTTTTTTAAAATACAGAAGCATGAAATCTGGGTTTAAGAAACTTGTGTTTGGAGTGCAGACTTAGGAAGTCTAGGAATAAAGTACAGGTTTATAAATCTTGAGTTTGTGAAATATTTTCTTGTATTTAATCGATGGTTAGATTTTAGATTGTTCAAACTTGTCATCTTAATTATTTTAATATAGTTAAGTTTAAAATAAACTAAAAATTTAGAAGAATATTTATTTTTTTTCCTTTTGAAATAGAGATGTGACTAAATTTTTTATAATTTTTATTAATTTATTATTTTAGTAATTTTTTATTCTGATTTTACAAGGTTTTGAGATAAAACTTCATAGGGCTTTTTCACTTTACCTAATTTGAAAATGATCAATTTTTTTACTGTGACATGCATCTCAAAATTGAAATAAATTAGTATAAGTCTTAATTTTTATTTAGTGCTAAGTTGTTACCAATATATTTATTCTTTATGTTTAAAAAATAATTTTAAATCTTCGAACTAGTTAAATTGACCAACGGAAAAAAATGAAAACATTAAATTAAATTAGGGCTTTCTATGCACATAGCCTAAATAAATATACCTAATTATATCACTGCAGTGTAATGAACTATTATTTGAACAAAAATATGGCACAATATACTTTTTTAGCTCTTAGCATGTAAGGAAAGTTTCTTGTGGTTATGAACTTTCCAAAATAGTTTTCTTTTAAGAACCTATGCATAAGGAAAATATCTCCAAAAATTCAAAAACCTTTGCCCTCATAAATGAAAACAAGAATTAATGAGAAGCTTTGAAGGAGAAAACGAGGTATACTTGATATATATAGCACTATATATTTGAATTTTTTATAAATAAATTAGTGTATATTTGATAAGTGTATGAACAATACAATTTGTATAATATATTGTTTTATATACTGAACAATATATTTGATGTATATTCACATTTTTCAGTATATTTTTAAACATGCCAAAAAATAAACAATGTATATGTGATGTATATTTACATTTTCACTATATTACTAGTATATTCAACACATACTTCAGATCTCAATAAATTGGTGATCGATTTTCAACTAGTAAATATAGAAAATAAATGAAATCTCCTAAAATGAAGGAAACTTAAATTTAAATAAAGAATGGAAGAGAGAGAATTAAAAAAGATAATCTAATAATAACAATAATTATAAAAGCTCAAAAAGAAAATTGCTTAAAAGAAATAGAAAGTGTATTTTAAAAAGTATTATCGTAATTAAACCAAGGGCTTAATGTTCACCGGAGGGGGTCCTCGAAAGTGGTGGCCAGAGGCGATCGCCAGAGTTGGTGGCTGGAGATTGGCCAACGGCGATCGTCAAAGGTGGTGGCTCGAGTTGGCCAACGACGTTCACGGAAGATAGTGTCCGGAAGTTGACTGGGTTTGATTAATGTTTAGTATTCAAACCTATGGAAAAATGGTGTAGGAATCCAAGCTTCCCAGATCCTTATCTCAAACAAGAGTTATCCAATCCCAATCCTTAAAACAAACACATTCTTAGTGTTGGGCCATTGTGGTTCAAGGGAACATTTGAACATTCGTCCCCCATTCAATAAATATTCATATTTAAAAATTTTAATTTATTTTTGGAATTAACTACATTAACTTAGTTTAAGTTTTTCAATTTTATGACCTTGATTACCCATACAATCATATAATTTCATACACCAACGTTGTCTTTGATGAAAGATGAGTCTTTTTCAAGGTGTTACTTTTTCTAATTTTCAATTTTTCTCATTTTTTTATATTATGTTATAT
This sequence comes from Benincasa hispida, assembly GCF_027475165.1. NCBI lineage: Eukaryota > Viridiplantae > Streptophyta > Magnoliopsida > Cucurbitales > Cucurbitaceae > Benincasa > Benincasa hispida. The sequence goes on from NC_143485.1 coordinate 26,484,617, forward strand.
CTACTAATGCATCAGTTTTGATTTCTATATTTGCAACTGTCTCTTTTATTTCATTCCCAAGTTTTCTTCGTGAAAAGACTAGAGTTGTGTTGTGGAATTTTTTCCCCATATTACATCTTTGTATTTATCCGGATATGTTGGTTTTGTGAAATGATGCTGAATTTTCTTGCGCTCTCAGTTTTTTAAATCATTTGAAGGCAAACATATTCGAAACATATTTGTGTATCACTTGTGTCATGTTTTCTTTTTTTTTTCAGTGTATTTTTTTTACCTTTCGAATTAGCGCTACCTAATTAGAACTGTTGTGTTTACTACTGCTTTGTCGATGATGTCTTTAATTTTGACAAAGGAGAGGAGTATATATTACATAATTTTTTAAATTGTCTTATTCAGTTTTGAGAACTTCCTATAATAGAGCCTCTTTGCTTATATGTATTTGGACAGGCTGCAAAAATTCTTGCCAATTTAATTGTTATGGGCTACGAGGGCCTTTATTCAAGCCTACCATCAAGCTCTTGCAAGTAAGTACTCTTTTTTCCTTTCCAATCGGAAGTTGGCCATATAATGTAAATGTGAGCTTGAGATGTACAATCGTTTTGCCAGTAAGAACAAAGTTCTGTGTGCACATAGTTTAATTCTGCTTCAGGTGATTGAAATATATATCAAAGCTCTTATTTGTTTAATGTAGTTGGGGGATGTTAACATCCTGAATTTCTATCTCTTACATCATTGTCTTCTTAGATCTTCGGCAAATGGTCAAAAGAATTTGTTATCTTTTGTAGCCTGTGACATTTGGATAAGCCATTTGCAAATGAAAACTGTGTTTTATATTGCACATATTTTACAATTATTAATCTTTCGTTGACTAATAGATGTAAAACTTTGGGAAAAAAGTTTTTGGTCCCTAAGTTCTCAATAATAATAAGTGTATTTGGTTCATGAATTTTCTAAATGTACTTTTTTATTTCTAAGTTTTGAGAAATATGTTTAAAAGGTCTTTGGGTTAGATTTTCCGTTTGTTATGTTAACATTTCCGTTTGTTATGTTAACAAAATAAAATTTTATTATACTTTAATGTTGACATGAAAATTTAAAATGTAAAAAACAATAAAATTAAGAAAAACAAAAAACTCCTCTCTCACACTTCGCTCTCGTCTAATTTTATTATTATTTGGAGGAATAGGAGGAAAGAGAGAGGGGTTTATTTTTTTGTTATTAATCTTTTTATGTGTTACATTTTATAATTTCCATGTCTGCATTAAAATAATAAAAATATTATTACGTTACTTTAGTAAATGAAAAAATTAACTTTGGATCTTTTAAACCTATTTCTCAAGAATTAGAGATAAAGAACGTGAATTTTGAAAATTCAAGGACTAAATTATACCTGTGCATGAATATGACACTTTGTTTGAAAGGAATGCTCAAACTGGAAGCTTTTATCTTCCGTCAAAAGTACACAGAGTCAAAGAACGATTCTTCCCTTTTCTTACATATTTCATTTTCCTTCTAATTCAAGCTAGTGGTTCTTGAATGTAATATGTAAATTATCATTGGACAATTGCATATATGGCAATCTTACACAGTAATAGCAAATTTAGCTCAATCTAGAACTATTTGCAAATGTAGTATATAATAATTATATTGTTTTATTTCATTTACTATTAGACAATTTTTTTGCATGTTCATTTTCTTAAGTATACTGTGATTTTACATTATTAATAAACTAGAAATATTATATCAATGTTATTGAACTTTTTTATTTATCATCTTTAATTATTTGAATGTTCTTTCGTTATTAAGTTTATCACTGATATATCATTTCACTATGATTAAAAACAATATATCAATGATATGTGAAATTACTTTCTATCTATGTTTGGATGATACTGATGTGCGATAAAGGATAGAATTGATTTATCATATCAATAAATTAGAAAATCTTAACACATCAATGTCAATGTATCTCAGAGTCAAAAGAAAACTATATATGGGAAGGAAATGAGAATAAATATTTTTGAATTTATAATTTCATGTAACATACGCATGCTAGAGGTTCACAACTTACGTAAGTTTTGGTCATGCTAAACATATAACTGTTCATGTATCATTTATAAATCACATAAAGGATCATACTCAGCCAACATAAATTTAATTGACAAAGCCGAAAACATTATCATACAAATTTTGCATCGTACTATGATATTGAAAAAGGTCTTTAGTCCTGGCTGTATAGCAAGCGATCAACAAAGAAGCCAATCAAGAATCATGAAAATACCCTTGACTTATAAAGATACTTCATTGAAGGTCGAATAAGTGTTGAATTCGATACAACATTAGCTACATTCTCCAACATCCGGTATAAACATGTTTGAAACCCTCTTTTTATTATATTTTTTTAGTCCAAACATCATCCTCACAAAATATGTTTCAAAATAAGTTAACTTTTTTATTGCTTTCTTGGGAAAATTTTTAGCTACATTAAAGATTTTTTGTTACATCCCTTCCTTTGGGGCACATATTTAGAATACTTCTAATTTATTACTTGATTGACAGTATCTACTTACAGTAGATTGGAGGCTTGAAATTTTGCGTAGTTAATTTTTTTTTGTACAATCACTATACCAATTGAGCTACGCTCATGTTTGCATAGTAAAATTGCCCCTAGGAAAACATGAGCCATAAATAGTTAGAAAGCAAAAAAAAAAAAAAAAAAAAAAAAAGGGGCATACCTTTAAGATTGGAGGGGCTAACACCATGAATATGGGTATATACTCTTGAGTATTCACCATACTCCCTAAAAAACTGCTAGACATTTTTCTTAATATTCCAAATTTTTATCCACTTTTTTATTCACAATTTTCCTAAGTTCAAACACTTTTGTATAATCTATTAAAGAAGACAACAGTAATATTGTAGTGATTGATTAACCAATATTCAAGTCCATATTGATGATGGAATCTTTGCAAGACTTATTTGAGAAGAGTAATTTCATGTTGTCATGGACTAGTTTTACCTCTTCTCACTATGGTTTGATTGAACTTTGTTTACAAAGTTATGTTGTAAAGAAAAACTTAAACAGTAGTCCAAACATTTTTCCTCCCTTTCCGTCTAGGAGAATTTGAACCGCAGACTTCTTCATCACCACACGTACATATGTAAGTCACACTGACTGCTTCTACTCTTTAACTACATAGTAACTTTTTTAACATCTATGCAAAAGGATAATAGACCTAAGTCCAATTTGCAATTGTTGTAGCCTATAAAAATCAGTAAATTTGAAACTTCTATGTGAAAAAGTATTATAAAATATAGATAAAATAAGACTTTTAATAGTTAGAAAAGGTATGATATTTTTTAGAAGGTTAATCTCAAAAGTTACCCTACGTAAATTTGGAAAAATAATTTACTTTAAATTATCTGATAATGAGTTTTACAAAACAGTAAAAACAGTTAAAATTTTCACTCACTTTAAAACCCTGCGAAGTCAATCTCAACTGCACCCTTAGGCTTAATACTGTACTAAATATATCTCTCACAGTGCACATTGCCATTGATTTTACCCTTTTTTTAATTTTTTTTTTTTACTAAGAGGAAAAAAAAAAAAGGAGAAAACATCTTAATGGAGAATTTAACAAAATATAATTCTAAAGAATTCATTGCAATGAAACCTTTTGGCTTCAAAAGCAGTAAGCCCTTATATATATCAAATGCAATGAATGAGAGGAATGTCTTCAAGTAAGATATGAGAATGGAGAATTGACTATTTTTTCCATTACGCATGAGCCTTAACTCTCAATCATGTGTTTCCATGAATGTAAGATTTTTTTATTCAACTTTTCTAAATCAACAAGTATAAACATCACATTATTTAAAGATCTTGACGTATGCACTTTTTCCAACAATTCAATCAAACTCTCACAGCCTGAAAAAAACCAAGAGAAAGTACCTTATGCAATGTGAACATTGAAACTATTGTTTGAAAAGAGAAAATGATGACTAGATCTAATGTAACTTACAACAGTTGCTTGGAGACTTGAGAATTGATATTGAGAGGCACAACTCAAAGATCTGTCAGATAGTTTTCTGGCTTATACCACAATGAGAAATCAATTCCTTTGCTTTTTAGTTTTTCTGTTGCAGAACCAATTTTCTCCAAAAGCTGCAATTCAGAAGAACTTGAAACTAAATTATCTTATAGCATGTAAGCAAGTACACACCAATTATTCCAACACATAGAAAGACATGAAGAGGAACTAGATAATGTTATATTGCATCTCAAATTTTTCTTATCATATTTTTAGAAGAGAATAGAAGATGAGTATTAAATGGAAGCCTCAAAATGACTCTCCAAATTTCATTGGTGTGTCTATTCGTGCAGTTGAAAAATTCCTGATATGTTTCCAATCTCACAATGTCCTTATCCAAGATGTCGAAGGTTTAATTTCCTCTACCCCAGGTGTTGTGTTGAACTTCCCAAAATAAAAGTTTATCATATATATATTTTTAAAGATAATTGCAATGGGTAGCACTTTTAGGGTTAATAATTAAGTGTATAACAACATTTTTAAAGAACTGCAGATATAGCAAAATCTATCAATGATAGGCTCTACTACTGATAGACACTCATATTAGTGATAGACTCTATCACTAATAGACTCCTATTATCGATATAGTTTATCACTGATAGACTCCGGGAGATAGATTTAAATTTTGCTATATCTACAATTTTTTTTGCATTGTACCACGTCTGTTAATACTTTGGGATTGATTGCTATATTTGCAACTGCCCCATAATAATATGTTCTTGAAAGATTAAATATACAAGTAACCCATTAACATGGTATCAAAAACAAGAAATCATGTGTCTTGAGTTATTTTATTCTCATTTTATATTATAGTTCACTTGTTGGGTTGTTGTGCTATTTTTATGCTCATAAGTAAAATGATGTGTTAAGAATATAATAATAGATTAAATATACAGTATAGTAATCTATCAACTTAAGTTTTTTGGTCTAATGATGATTTGAGACTAGTGTTGATATTAAAGAATGATATACAATTTCTAGCCGTAATTTGGAAAGCTTCAAGGATTGTGATAAAGACCAATATCGGGCCTTGAAACAAAAGATGACTTGGGGTTCAGAATGTTAAAATTACCTTGTCATGTACGACACCATTAGAAACCAAAACAGATCTATCAAAGACACTGAACTTTCCCCCATCCATGCGAGTCACTGCTCCACCTGCTTCCTCAACTATCTGAAAATAGAAACGGCCTGCTCAAGAATATGATAAAAATCGTAGGCTAATTGGACTTGAACTAGAAAGAGTTTGAGAAACTAAAATCAAGTTCAAACATAGAAACAAAATTATAACAATTAGGGGGTTGTTTAGACCCCCAACTTCAAGTGGGTGGAGTGGGCTATTATAGCCCACACCATATTTGGAGTTCCAATTATAATAATGGGTGTTTCCAACTATCATAACATACAATTAATTACAGTGTTACTATTTCAAATCTCTCTTTGTTACAATATTTATTATTTCCTACTCATTCTCTCTTTTCTTTTTTGTTACAATGTTTATTATTTCCTACCCAGACTAAAATAATTTGAACCCTAGCACCTTATTATAACCTACTAACTATTATAACTCACGTACTATAATAACTAACTCAATACTCCAAATACTCACTATAGTTCAAAACGAAACAAGAAGCGATGGTTTACTGATGGACAAATGATTGCATACATCAAAGAAGATAACGAAAAAGAAAACTGTGAAGGATAGATATACCCCAAACCAGCAACCTGAAATTTCAAAACGAGTATTTTCGATCCATCGAAATAATAATAATAATAATAATAAATACTAGTTATGCTGATTCTAACTTGTTCCTCCAAAGTCTCTAACAATAGATGGGAGTGAGATTTAAACCTTCGAGGTCAAGGATATATGCCTTAAACCAGTTCAGTGATGCTTAGATTGGCCAAAGTCTCTTTGCTCATTAACAATTTTTCTAACCTACCTCTATATCTATCATAAGAAAAGTACGATATTCCTCTATTTCCATTTTCCCGCAATGCTCCTCGGTTGTGCCTACCAAAATAACCTTCGATTCCCTATTCATATGTTCAATCTAAAGACTGAAAGTATTGTACATTAAGAAGACCAGTGCAGTACCAAAACACCTGCGGCCATATCCCATGGCTTCAGGCGATACTCCCAATACGCTTCTACAATTCCTAGAGCTACATGGCTCATGTCGACTGCTGCTGCACCGAGCCGTCTCACTCCCTGCACAATGAAAAGTCAATAGAGAAAAGAAATCAGTAAATAGGTGGGTAGAGTTATATTTCCTAGGTAAACTTTTATGCCTGTATGTCTCTGAGAAGACTGTAGGGAGGACCACTCTTCATCAATATAGCTAACCAGTAGAAGATAAAAAGAATACCCTGCTGACATCTGTGAATTCTTTAAATAAATCCATATTTGTAGCCCATGGATCGTCATGTTCGTATCCAAATCCTGTAACTAGAAGAGATCGTTCCACCTAAATAAGTTGAAAATAATGTTAAGCCATCAAACAAAGCCATCCACATTATTAAATATAATGGAACACTTCTCCGATGAACTTAATAACAAAAGATGTGCGTGACATGAATACCAAGCTTTCTTTAGTTTCCCCAAATGTGCAAGTTCAGACAAATTTCATAAACATGGATGTCAAGCAGTAAATCAACTGCTTGGAAACAAACAAAATCGTTACCACAATATGATATGATTAATACTATACGAGTGTTATAATTTCTCTTAGCAGAAATAATTGACTTTAGCATGATGTTTCAAGGAAAACGAGTTGTTAGAAACTGGTAAATGTGTGCTGTTATGATTTGTTGGGAGACGATAAGTATTAAGGATGGATTTTTATCCACAAATCTTAACTATTTTTTCAATAAGAAACCAATACAATATAAGAAAGATGATTAAACAGGAAACGATTGTTGGTACATGAAAGTTTTGATAAGATTTCCAGAAAGAAAAAAATAATTCAGTAACAAATTTAAACAAATATCTCCAATGTACTGGGACCTGGAGAACAATGAAAATGCCAACAAACGCGGTCGTTTCCAATTATATAACAAACTCACCTGGCTAGTTTGACTCACATTAATCTTTTGGCCATTGCAAAATGCTCCCCCACCTAACAAAACAAATGTCAATAAACTTAATAATTGTACGTAAACTCTAAAAAGAAACATGTAAAATATAGTTGTAGGCCCTAAAATTTACTCCAATTTTAATTTGGTCCATAAAGATTTGGAAGTTCTGTTGTAGTCCCTCAAGTTTGCAAATAATGCAATACAGGTTCAAATTCTCATTTCTAGATCACATGCAAACACACACGCATGCACGCAGGGTCCAGGTTACTCAAATTTCTTGGCAGTTATTTTATTCTTTCATCCTTCACCCTTCAATATTTTTTTACCTATGGGGTTCGATCAAACTTGAACCTAACCTCCCTGCTTTGGAAGAAGACAGAAACTCTAATAATTGTCTTGACCTGTTCATAGTCTACTAATCTAATCCCAAAATCTACCCTAACATGCTTGTCTCTAATGAGATCTTGATCTTTTATTTGTTAGACAACACTGCAAATCATGTTATGCTTTTCATTAGTTCCGTAATCATTTTTTAAGGATAAGGATTGAATCTGGTTATTATTATAACCTCAGTGACTAATATAGAACTACCAACTTAGAAATAGGGATAAATTTTAGGAATCGAAACTATATTTAAACAAAAAAAATTTAGAAACAGTACCAGCAGTTGCAGTAAATACACGAGTGTTCCAACACATAGGACCCCCAACAAACTCTACCTGAGAAAGGACATGCATTATCAAAGCAAGACCTCACAAAAATATCAGAAATCTTAAAGAGAGAGAGGACCCTCAACAAGCTCTACCTGAAAAAGGACATTCATTATCGAAGCAAGACCTCACAAAATTAACAGAAATCTTTAAAATGAGAGAGAGAGAGAGAACGCAACAACAAGAAGCATGTCAAAGAAAACCAAATCAGCATTCTTATCCAATCAATTCAGTAGACTTGTCCTTTTGAATAAAAGAAAGCAAGAACCTCCCATGATCTTAATTTTCCTGGAACATATGATGATTGATTCTTGATCTCAAAGGCAAAGCTAATATAATCTGTTCAGATTTTCTCTTTAGTCCTCCAATCATTTTTTGCCTCAATCTCTAGAAAATATGATGATAGATTCTTTCCTATTTACCACAATGCTGAGTATAATAAATTTAGGTATGGAAAAAACTTGATTTTTTTTAATAACAAACGTTTAATTGATTAATAGAATGTTCAAAGGCTTACAAAAAAAAAAAAAAACAAACAAACAAACAAACAAAAACAAAAACAAAATCCAGTTCAAAGTTATCAATGAGGAGACCATAGTTAGAAAATAGTTCGCCGGAGGAATTCCAAAGAGAGATACCAGACCACTAATCCCATTCTAAATTCCTGTCCCCAGCATCTTATAAAAAGAAAAATTAATTAATTTTTTTTCATCCTTTAACCCCAAATAGTCCAAATTTCAAAAGATAGCATGACCAGCATTGACCCAAATAATAAGAGCTTTCTTGGTATAATGAATTCCATAAAGAAGTGAATAGCTTCACCAAATCAAGGATTGGAGTTTGAAAGCTGACCGATTGAAACAGATATTTCCACAAAACACTAATAAAGGCACATTCCAGAAAGACGGGCATTGTATCACGATTATCACTTTTCAACCATATGGCGCCATGAACTTACCATGAACATGGCCAACCTTAAGGCTAACTCTAGCCTGTAATGTTGTTTTCGCGTTTTTTTCCCATCGGACCTTTGGCAAGGTTCTCTTGACCCCAAATGAGCTTCATTTATTTTTTTTCATTTGTCTTGAAAATCCACCAAAACTCGCAGCACACGTAAGCATGTTTTTTCTCGTCAACAACATTGTCTAAACTAAGTGTTCTCAACTCGATGCTTGCAACTTGACTTGCTCTTGGCAATTACATCACTTTCACGTGCATTGTAACTCTTTCGCAACTCTAGCCAACTTGCATGTACTCTAGACCAAGTCCCACAGCTCGACTATGCTTTTACAATAGGGCATATCTTGGTTCTCAGTCACACAGCCGTTCCACTTCTATACCAAGTTAGGACCTTACCAGGATGAGTTTTGATCTTTAACGGGCCTGAACTAGCTTTCTATCATGAAGGACTGGCCACTTGTACCTTTGTACGCTTACCAAAATTAGCCCAAAATTAGCTTTCTAACGCTTACCAGGTGCCCACTTGTACCTTAAGATGCCATCTAAATGTTAGGATGTCATCGAGCTTAAACATGCACAATTGACACTCGTGTTCTTTTTATATGTTGGGGCCTTCCAAACATCCATCCATCCATCCAAACATTGTTGAGGCATGAGACATTTACGACCATACGTGTCAAGCCAAATAAGCATATGATGTCAAAGCCAAGGCCCATATGGCAACCTTTGACCCTTGAGAGAGGCAAATTATCGAAACACCTATGACGCCTGGCACTGTCTTTGATTTACCCATCCTCATAGGAAGTCATCCAAGACACTCATCCCACAACGTTGCCCACACCATGGAACACTGCATGTGCCATGCAATGCCTCACTTAGACCCTGCACCATGCCATGGCCTACAGTGGTGGGGAGCCATGGCCTACGGTGGTGGGGAGCCAACACCATGCCTCCCTCTAAAAGTACACTTTAAGGCATTTCCAAGGTGTCACCCTTGCACATCAAAAGTGGCAAGGAGTCACTCACCGATGTGGAGCATACATTTGAACTTTAATTAACACGAAATTTGGTCCATCTTTCACTTATATGCACCCATCTCCAAAGCTACTCATCCAAACTCACGACGGAAACTTGAATTTTAGGGAATGGCCTGATAAGCAGATAATTGGCAATGATTAGGAGCTAGAGCATTAAAAGGTTTGCTTCCAAGTTAAGCTTCCAAATATGAAGAGTAGCAACTCTTCAAGAATGAAAGCCACCAAAAGTCATAATGAATCTAGAAGTTCAGATTCATTCACATATTTATACTAGATGTATCAATTTATAACAATATATTTACATTTATGGAGGTTCATGTATGTAGCTGAAGAATTTTTGTTGAACCTAGTCAATTAAGTGAAAGGTTGTGTCCTTTCAAGTTGTCTTTTTAATTAGTATAAATATCTATGTACTTTTGTCATGTGAATAACACTTTGAATTTGAATGAAATTTCATTAGAGTTTATTCTCTCAAGGTTTATGTTTTTTCTTTGTATTCTTGTGTTTAGAATGCATGTTTTAGGACTTTCAATCTAGTTTGACCAATTAGATTGTGAAAAGTTCGAAATCTTGAAGTTAGGAACAAGTTCTCCTTTCTTCTTGATCATCGACCAATTTTCCAAGCCAAATCTGTTCAGATTCATTATGACTCTTGAATGAAAAGATGCCTTTAGATGCATGAAAAGTTGTAATTTTTCACCATGGGTAGGAATCTTAGTTTGGAAGTAAACATTAAATGCTCCAGCTCCTATCATTGCCAATTATTTGCTTATCATTATGAGAAGATGAAGAGTCACAAGGAATAAGGAAATAGATGAAATTAAATAAAGAATGATGACATGGAAAAGAAAACAAGTAAGGCTATAATCTGTTTAGAGCAAAAGCTCTGATACCAAAATGATAAAGGGAACTACCTCAATCACCTTTGAGAACTCCCCCAAAAAAGGTGAACCTCCACAACAGTAATAAGAATAACCCCGATTAACTATTTAGTAAGCGACCCCAAGAAAGCTAAACATATTTGGCTTGGAAGATTGAACGATGATCAAGAAGAAAGGAGAACTTGTTCCTAACTTCAAGATTTCGAACTTTCCACAATCTAATTGATCAAACTAGATTGAAAGTCCTAAAACATGTATTCTAAACACAAAAATACAAAGAAAAAACATAAACCTTGAGAGAATAAACCCTAATGAAATTTCATTCAAAGTCAAAGTGTTGCTCAAATGACAAAAGTACATAGGTATTTATACTAATTGAAAAGACAACTTGAAAGAACACAACCTTTCACCTAATTGACTAGGTTCAACAAAAGCTCTTCAACTACATACATGAACCTCCATAAATGTAAATACATTATTATAAATTGATACATCTAGTATTAAATATGTGAATGAATCTGAATTTCCAGATTCATTATGACTTTTTGTGGCTTTGATTCTTGAAGGGTTGCAACTCTTCATATTTGGAAGCTTAACTTGGAAGCAGATCTTTTAATGCTCTAGCTCCTAATCATTTCTAATTATTTGCTTATCATGGCCCAAGGCCGATCTTGCACTTCTCTTCTCGGCCCTTTACTTGGCCTTGCAAATGACACCTTGATGCATAATTGTGCTTGCTTGGAAGTACTTGCTTGATGCATGTCAACGTGCTTGCTTTATGATTGCTTGTTCCATGGGAGTTTCAACCCACTCTTAACACCAGCTCATTGTTGGAGTTGGCATAGGACACATGTTTAGCTGAAGGCATGCTTTCTGACTATGTCCGTTTAAGAAAATAGCATATTTTTGTGAACACATCAGTTCATCTTTCTGTTGTCACGTCCAAATCAAACCTCTTTGATAACCAAATGCTTTTTTGTTTCCAATTTCGTCCTCAATCAAACACATTATGGATACTAAAAATGATATACCCCGATCAAATGTGTTTTTGGATGGTTGAATTTTTTCAAGAACCATTTTGTATCTCATTTGTTAGTTTTCAAACTCAGGATTTCAGATCAGTTACAAGATGGGTTTCAAAGTTTGATGATTTTAGACAAGCTTATCCTATTCGCAAAGAAACCTCATTATCTGTTTGAATAATCGATAACGTGACCAAATTTTAGAGGTCAATTTTTTGTTTACTTATCCATTAGTAGAGCACAGCTTGAGACATGCAAATAAAGATTAGTGTGAATACCACAGCTGCAGCAGCAGGACTTCCCCTAAATAAAACGCCAACAGATACTGCAAAGGAAGGATAGCCGTGTGCAAAATTTGTTGTTCCATCTGTGTTTATAAAGAAGTTAAACAACTTGTACTTTTTGGATTATATATGTATGCACATGGTATAGATAAAACAGAGAAATAAGCTAAAATATCCAGTCACAGGATTCGTCTCTAAAGGTAAATAATGAAAAATACATCAAAACATGTTTAGATAGATCTAGTCCTCCATTGATTATAGGGAGTTTCAAGATGAACTTCCTGATCGTACCAGAACTAATGAGCAGATATAAAACAAAGCCTGTACTTACATGGTTCATTAAATAACTAAAAGTACACTGATATCAAATTATCATTGGGACAATATAGACATAGTAGACATTAACTGGCATCAATTAAAGATGATATAAAATTGTCACCAGAAAATCAACATTACCATCTCAAAACTAGAACCCCGACAGCCAAGATGTCAAGAAAAAAGTTCTTTAGACAGCAGGCTCCTCAAAATGCTCATACAATAGCAAATACATAATGTGCTAGCAAATATTAAACATTACCATTTGAAACCTAAAGCCTTCGCATTTAAGAGTTAAGATGTCAAAGCAACAGAGGTTATTTAAAGAGCAATGCTAATCAAAAAGCTCACACATTTACATGTAGATAAATCCATAACTGGAACCGAGCTTCAGAAAATAACTTTGTGAAGAAATTAATTGCAAAATACACTTTCAATTTTTATTTTATTTTTAACAAATCAAGGAGATGAAGGGCTGAATGACAATCGAGTATGTAAGTTATTGGTTCAATACAATCTATTGGACCATAGTTTATGCAATGATCCGAAATGGGGTTAACAAACGTTACCCACATAACATAAACTATTTTAGTATTGAAAGAACAAATAAAAAGATCCAGTGGAATCGTGGATAAACTAAAAATGCAATACATTGACTTTATTTGTCACCGGAAACCGAAATATGTGGAACCACTCAGTTCTTTTTCTTAAAAAACATGCAATTGAAAAGAAATGTAAAACGGTGAGTAAGTTCAGTATCTAACCATTATCAGAAGAAGAATAAAGGAACCATTATTAAGATGCACATATCTTGGGAGCAATAGATAATCTATTATGAAGACGTTGGTTCATCTCCTAATACTGATAAAAAATTTAAACTACTTTATATTTCACATCAAAGACAAAGTTGCAAACCTAAAGGATCAATGCACCAAAGATAATCAGATGATGAATCTCCTATAACTCCTCCCTCTTCTCCAAGGATGAGGTGATCTTTAAAGTTCTTTCTAACGACTTCCAGAATAGCAGCCTCACTCATTTTATCTGTTCTGCAATTAAATCAGGAAACATGCTGAAAACAGAATGCTAATACAAGACACAAAAATGTCAAAAAGACAGATTTATGAGTAAGCCAAAAATATTCGATTTTTCTCTCTGCACAAACTGAGGAAATTTCCCTGAGTAACGTCAAGATCTATAGAGATTGAAGAGCCAAATCAAGTGTTACAATTATTAGGGAAAGGACTGATGATGAGGGTTTAGTTTGACATTTCCAAAAAGTGATGAACCCGGATGAATCCAACCACCTTCCCCTATACTCCCTTCCTCCTCTCCCATCTGACCTAAGCCCTGGCCATGACTGATCTCCAATTACCGCAACCTTAAACTCTTCCACCCCGACAAGTGATTCACTTTCTCCTATCTCCCCTCCTTTTTCCCAACAGCAGCCTCAAGCCACATCTCCCCTCCCTTTCAGCCTTAATGTTTTGGCCTCATTGTTGTCAAAACATGGATGATGTGTTATGGCCATCCCCCAGTCATTCCTCCAAATAAAACCAAGAAGCCACCTGCCACAACTAGCAAAAAAACCCAAACTTCAGAGAGAATTACTTGGCCTCTATTCATCAGTCCACTACGACAAGTCAGCAACCTTGGCCATCAGGGAGGGTTCTTCGGACCATCAATGAAATTTCTTTCTTGGAATGTTCGTGTTGATTATTTCCTTTATTGTGAAATTCTCTATTGTATTTATTGTATTATATTTGCAGTTTTTTATTCTTTCCTTACTTGTAATTGTATATTTCTTCTATTTAAGAAACCCTTTCCTCCTAAAAGAAGTAAGAGAAAATAATGGTTTTTAGCATGGTATCAAAATTTCAAAGGTTTTGAAACCCTAAAAACCCTAATTGTTTTAAAACCTAAAAAAACCCTACTTTTTATCACCGCCGCCGCTGCCGATCAGTCTCCGTTTGTTCGCCGCCGCCGTCAGTCGCCTGAAGCATCGTCTCCAAACGTCGCATCTCCACCGGACTTTGTCGTATCTCCGCCGAACGTGTTTTAGTCATGTTTTTTGGTTGCGTTTTTGGTCGCGTTTTTTCAATTTTAATGCTCGTCCGTTGGTTGTCTGCGTCACCGACCGTTGTTTTTGCTGCTCAGCGCCACCCATCGCCACCGTCAACCGACTGCCACCGTTCGTCGGTTGTCTCATCAAGTTACTGGTTTGTTTAAGCCTCTATTTGGTGTTTTTTTTCTTGGGTCTTTGTTTTTTTCAACGAAATGTCGGACACTAAGGCACCCATCATTCAATGATATGTCAGAAACTAAGGCACCCATCACTCGAGTTTGCAACAATCATGTTCATTCAACCGGTCCCACTGTCCAAATAACTACCATTCGACTTAATGGGGATAATTTTCTTCGTTGGTCCCAAAGTGTTCGGATGCATATTCGTGGATAAGGTAAGATTGGTTACATCACGGGAGAAAAAATCGTCCCTAGTCCAAATGACCCTTCATTGGCCAAGTGGGACGCTGAACACTCCATGGTTATGACTTGGCTTGTCAACTCCATGGTTGAAGACATTGGTTGTAACTACATACGTTACTCTATCCGCCAAGGAATTATGGGATAGTGTAACTCAGATGTAACTCAGATGTATTCTGATTTGGACAACCAGTCACAAGTGTTTGAGTTGAACTTGAAATTGAGTGATATACGACAAGGAACTAACTCAGTTACACAATACTTTCATTCCTTAAAAAGGATTTGGCAAGACCTTGACCTCTTTGATACGTATGAATGGAAGTCTACAAAGGACCAAAAGTACTATAGGAAAACTGTTGAAGATGTCGTATTTACAAATTCCTTGCCAACCTCAATGTTGAGTTTGATGAAGTTAGAGGTAGAATACTTGGAAAAACTACTCTTCCAACTATTAATGATGTTTTTTCTGAAGTTCGTAGGGAAGAAAGTCGCAGGAACGTTATAATTTGTAAAAAAAACTATTGATTCAGTTGAATGCTCTGCGTTCGTGACTGAAAATACTACAAAGAAGGCTTCTGGTCAATCCAACAAGCCACATGAAAAGCCTCGTGTCTAGTGCGACCATTGCAATAAACCTCGACGTACACGTGAAACTTGTTGGAAACTTCATGGAAAACCAGTGAATTGGAAAAGTTCTAAGCAAGGTGCGATTGTACGTGCTAGGATAATTGATGGTCTCTATTACTTTAATGAAGTTTCTGCTGGTCATAAAAAAGTTTATGGCTTGAGTAGTGTTTGTTCTCCATCTATTAAAGAAACTATAATGTTTTGGCATCGTAGATTAGGGCATCCAAATTTCTTTTATTTAAAGTATCTATTTCTCGATTTATTTAAAGATTTGATTGTTCAGTTTTTCGATGTGAAAGTTGCACTTTTGCCAAACATCATCAATCCACCTATTTGCCTAAACCATACAAGGCTTCATCACCTTTTTCCTTAATTTCTACTGATGTTTGGGGTCCGTCTAAAGTCTTAACTCATATGGTAAGCATTGGTTTGTTACCTTTATAGATGACCATACTTGTTTAACTTCGCTTTATTTGGTAACAAAAAAGTCAGAAGTAAAAGAGGTTTCCATTCGGTTTTACAAAATGATTGAGACTCAATTTCAAACTAAAATTCAAATTCTTCACTCTGATAACGGCACTAAATATTTTAATGAACAATTAACCAATTTTTTGCAAGATAAGGGAATCTTCCATCAAGCTACGTGTTGTGACACACCTCAGCAGAATGGCATTGCTGAGCGTAAAAATAGACACTTACTTGAAGTTGCTCGTGCCCTTACCGTCTCTACGAATGTTCTAAAATATTTGTGGGGCGATGTCGTTCTTGCAGCTACATATCTGATCAATCGAATGTCATCTAAGGTTTGAATTTTAGAACTCCTCTGAATCACTTCAATGAATTTTTTCCTAACAACCGACTGTTTTCAGATTTATCAATTAAATTGTTTGGGTGTATTGCTTATGTCCATACTTCTCCCCTTTCTCAAACTAAGCTTGATCCTCGAGCCACTAAATACATTTTTGTAGGCTATGTATGTCATACAAAGGCTTACAAATGTTTTGATCCTTTGACCAACAAGTAATAAGTATTTTGAGAGTATAGATGTGTCTTTTTTGGAAAATCAACATTTTTTTTTGCCCAAATTCTCTTCAGGGGGAGGCATCTAACCTTGAAGATAATTTTTGGGGTACTTCATCTCTCCCAAACATCAATGGTCCTGAAATTATGAGTTCTAGTCCTTCGATGCCAAGTATGGAGAGTTCTTCAGGGGGAGAAGCACTACGAAATGACTCTACAAGTCGAAATCCTAAACTTCAAGTTTATACTAGAAGAAACTTGACTCAAAGAGTTTGAAATCAGACAGTTGACTTATCACAAAACCAATCAAATACTCTGATGAATGATCTTGAAGATCCAGGTATTAGACAGTCTACTCCTAGTTCCCCTAGTTCTACATCTCCTTCTAATCCTTTACCCGATGTATCTGATCTTGATATTCCAATTGCCCATAGGAAAGGTACTCGTAAATGCACCAAATATCTCATTGAAAACTATCTTTCTTATCATAGATTGTCCGACTGTCATAAAACCTTCACATCCAAAATAACCAACCTATTTGTTCCAAGAAATATACAAGAAATCCTAAATAATTTGAATTGGAAATTAGCAGTGATGGAAGAGATTAATGTGCTAAAACAAAATTGCACATGGGACATAGTCGAACTACCAAAAGATAAGAAAACAGTGGGATGCAAATGGGTGTTCACTGTAAAAGGTAAAGTTGATGGTAGTATTGAAAGGTACAAGGCCAGATTGGTTGCCAAGGGGTTCACTCAAATCTATGGCATTGATTATCAAGAAATATTTGCTCCAGTAGCTAAAATTAATTCTATTAGAATCCTGTTGTCTGTTTCAGTTAATTTTGATTGGCCTCTTTATCAACTTGATGTTAAGAATGTCTTTCTCAATGGGGATCTTGAAGAAGAGGTTTTTATGGACTTGACACCTGGTTTTGAGGTGGATCTCGAGATTAATAAAGTGTGCAAGTTAAAGAAATCATTATATGGGCTTAAACAATCTCCTAAAGCATGGTTTGAACAATTTGGAAAGGCAGTCACAAGCTATGGATTCAGTCAAAGTCAAGTTGGTCATACTATGTTCTATAAACATACTAAAAGTGGTAAGTTGGTTGTTTTGATAGTGTATGTTGATGATATCATTCTTACAGGTAATGATGAGACAGGACTGAATATCTTGAAGAAAAACCTTGCTAATGATTTTCAAATCGGACCTGGGAACCTTAAAGTATTTCCTAGGCATGGAGTTTGTCAAGTCTAAAAGTGGCATTCTTGTCAATTTGGAGGAAGTATATTCTTGACCTACTGAAGGAGATAGGTTTACTTGGTTGCAAGATAGCAGAAACTCCCATTGAACAAAATTTAAAATTGGTAGCTGCAACTGAAAAAGAGGTAAAAGAAAAAAAAGTACCAGAGACTTGTAGGGAGCATATACCTCTCTCGTACACGTCCTAACATTGCTTTTGCAGTTAGTGTGGCAAGTCAGTTCATGCATGCTCTCGGGTCAATTCACTTTGAAGTAGTTTATAGAATCGTGAGATATTTGAAAGGTACTCTAAGAAAAGGTATATTATTCACGAAGCATGACCACCTAAATGTTGAGGTTTACACTGATGCTGATTGAGCAGGTAGCACAACTGATGGAAGATCCACTTTGGGTTATTGCTCTTTTGTTGGAAGAAATATGGTTACTTGGCAAAGTAAAAAACAAAGTGTGGTTGCAAGAATTAATGTTGAAACAGAATTTAGGGCATTAGCCCATGGTATTTGTGAGGGCATATGGATAAGAAGACTATCGGAAGAATTGAATTTCTCTCAAACAATTATCATACGTATTTATTGTGATAACAAGTCAGCAATTTCCATTGGCCACAATCCAGTCCTTCATGATAGGAAAAAAAAACATACACGAAGTTGATAAACACTTCATAAAGGAGAAGATTGATGCAGGAATAATATGCATTCCCTTTCTTCCAATAGCAAAGCAAATTGCAGATGTGTTAACTAAAGGTCTTCCAAAGTGACAATTTAAAAAGTTGATTAAGCCGGCCATGAATGATATCTTCAAACCAACTTGAGGGGGAGTGTTGATTATTTCCTTTATTGTGAGATTCTCTATTGTATTTATTTTATTATATTTGCTATTTTTTTTTCTTTCCTTATTTGTAATTGGGTATTTTTTCTATTTAAGAAACTCTTTCCTCCTAAGAGAAATAAGAGAAAATAATGTTTTTCAGCAGTTCGGGGTCTCAATTCTTGGAAGAAAAGGACCTTGGTTAAAAAACTTATACAACAACATAGCCCCAGCATTGTTCTTTCTCCAAGAAACAAAACTATCATCAATTGATTCCTTTTTTATTAAATCTATATGGAGCTCCTCATACATTGGTTTGGGTTCTTATTCTTTGGAGTGAACCTGATTTTTCCATCCTTAAGGTCATCCAAGGCCTTTTCACTGTCTTTGTTCATGTTTCTCTGGCAAATGGTTATTGCTTTTGCCTTACTGCAGTTTATGGTCCATCTAACAATGTTTATCGATCTGCTTTTTGGCAAGAGCTTGATGACCTTGCTGGTTTGGGAGGCGCAAATTGGGTTATTGGTGGTGATTTCAACGTTATGAGGTGGTCAAGGGAGAAATCTCATGATCCCACAATCTCCTCCAGTATGCGTGCTTTTAACCAATGGATTTTTAATTACCAATTACGGAATACTCCTTTGTCGAATGGCTGCTTTACATGGTCTAGCTCTGGTCCCACTCAATATCTCGCTCTTCTTAATCGGTTCTCTCTCACAAAAAGTTGTCTTCATAAATTAGGGACTGTTACTCTCAAACGGCTAGATCGAACTACTTTTGACCACTTTCCTCTGGCTTTGTTCACAGGAAGTATGGCTTGGGGTCCTTGTCCCTTCAGGTTAAAAAATTATTGGCTTAAAGTTCCTAGTTTTCGCACTTTGGTGGAGGATTGGTGGAATCTTCACCCCATAACTGGTTGGCCAAGTCACGACTTCATGATGAAGTTGCAAGGTCTGAAATCTATCATTCGTGATTGGAATACTACACAACAGACGAAAGCATCTCAACTCTTCTCTCTTATGTCTCAATTGTCACAGTTGGATGTTTTGGAAAATAGCGGCCCTCTTAGTGAAGATTAGTTAATTAGCGTCGATTATTTCGAGAAGAGATCGAAAACTTGAATATTCAAGATCATATCCATTGGCAACAACGATGTAAGCTTAAATGGATTCTTGAAGGGGATGAAAATACCAGATTTTTTCACATAATTGTTGCTGTTCGACGTCGTAAAAGTTTGATATCTAAGATCCTCTCTAGGAATGGCACTGGCTTTTTGACTGATCAGGACATTGAGGTTGAATTTTGGGTTTTTACTTCTCCCTTTTTACTAAAGATGATAAACAACGCTTTCTTCCAACCAACCTCGATTGGAGTCCTATTTCCTCCACCCATGCCACTAACTTGGAGCATCATTTCATGAAGAGGAGGTTTATATGGCTGTCTCCTCTCTTGGCACAAGCAAATCTCCTGCCAAGCAAATCTCCTAATTCTGATGGTTTCACTACTGAATTTTTCAAACTTTTTTGGTCCACCATCAAATCTAACATGATGCTTCTGATACAGGATTTTTATACCTCTGGAGTTATTAATGTTAAGCTAAATGAGACTTAAATATGTTTGATCCCTGAGAAAGTAAACTCTAAATTTGTTTTTGATTATCAACCGATTAGTCTCATTCCTTGTGCTTATAAGATTGTGGCTTGTGTTCTTTCAAATCTTCTTAAGTTGATTCTCCCTTTTACTATTGCTGCCAATCAGCTAGCCTTTGTGGTAAACAGGAAAATTCTTGACGCTTCTTTGATGGCCAATGAGCTCATTGATGATTGGTCCTTCCATATGAAGTCCAGGGTGATCCTTAATCTCGATCTGAAGAAGGCTTTTAATACGGTTGATTGGGAATTTCTTGACTATATTCTTATGATTAAAGGTTTTGGTAGTCTTTGGCATACTTGGATCAGAGGTTGCATCTAATTACTCCATTATTATTAATGGCCTTCCTTGGGGGAAGATTATACCTACCTGTGGTATCAGGAAGGGTGATCCTCTCTCCCCTTTCTTATTTATTCTTGTTGCTGATTGCCTAAGTCCTCTTCTTAATCATAGCTCCTCAGTGGATCTTACTATTGCCCACCCTATTGGACATTCGTCTTTTTCCTTGAATCATTTACAATTTGCTGATGATACCTTGTTGTTCTCCATTGTTGGGCGACATGCTTTACAGAATTTGTTTGATGTTGTCCGTATTTTTGAATATGCATCTGGTCTGAAAGTTAATTTTGCTAAGAGTGAGCTCCTCGGTATTCATATTTCTGATTCTGATTTTGATTGGTTGGTGAACTCTTTTGGTTGTAAACGAGATTTCTGGCCATCTACTTGCCTTGGCCTCCCTTTAGGTGGTAATTCCAATCTGTGAATTTTTGGTAGCCGGTGGTGGAGAGAATCAGCAAAGCTTCATAATTAGAAATATGCTTATATTTCGAAAGGTGGCAGACACACTCTCCTTACATATTACTTATCTTTGTTCACGGCTCCCTCGGTCATCAATTGGCTTGACAAGATGGTTTGTCAATTCTTTTGGGAGGGTTCTCATGGTGATGTTGGCATGCATAATGTGAATTGAAGATATATCTCAACAGCCTCAATTATCAGGGGGTCTTGGTCTTGGCAACTTTAAGCATCGAAATTCTGCCCTTCTTGCAAAATGGACATGGCGGTTTCTATCTAAGCATGATGCTTTATGGAGATCTTTCATTGTGGCTAAGTACTATTCTATCGATTGTGTGTGACCTACTCCTATCTCTCGTGCTTCTTTTAAGGCACCATGGAGCTTTATTTGCCAATCTATTGGTTTGGTGGCTTCTCATATTCATCGTCAGCTTGGTGATGGTACTAATATTTCTTTTTGGAATGACTCTTGGCTTCGTTGTGGTGTCCTTTCAACTGTATTTCTGCGGCTTTATCGCGTTGCTCAGCAGCTAGAGGCTACTGTGGCTATTGTGTGAAACTCATCCTCTAGTGCTTGGGACCTAAATCTTCGTCATAATCTTACTGAGTTGGAAATTGGGGAGTGGACAACTTTGTCGCATCACTTGTCTTCTGTCAGATTACGCTCATCCCCTGATTCCTAGATTTGGCCTCTGGATTCTTCTATGGTCTTTTCTGTTAAATCTCTTATGGCTGACTTGGTGGGTACTAGGGCTTTTGCCTCTTCTGATCTTACTCGATGATTTGGAAAGACTGTTACCCTAAGCGAATTAAAATTTTTCTTTGGGAGCTTAGCTGGGGTGCATTAATACTGCTTACCTTTTGCATTGTCATCTTCTTTATATATGTTTTTCTCCCTCTTGGTGCCTCATGTGTTATCAACATGTTGAATCTTCAATTCGTTTGTTTTTCCATTGCCTATTTGCTGCAAAATTTTGGGATATTATTCTGTCTTCTTTTGGATGGTATTTCATTTGCCCTAATTCCACCTCGAATGCTTTGGGTTCCCTATTGGTGGGTCATCCTTTTGGTGGTACTAAGAAGGCAGTTTGGTTGGCTATTGTGCGCCCCTTTTTTTGCCCGTTGTGGGGAGAAAGGAACAGTCGGCTTTTTAATGATTCCTTTTCCCTTTTCAATTGTTTTATGGAATCGGTTATATTTATTGCTTTTTCTTAGTGTAAAACTAAGTACCCTTTTAGTCATTTCAACTTATCTTTTTTAGTGAGCAATTGGCATTTCCTCATGTAATCTCTCTCTAGGGTCTTTCCCATGTTTTCATTTATCTTACCAAAAAAAAGAAAGTAAAGGAACAAATGGAGCAATTGAAAAAGTCCAGACCAAAACAACCCTCAGGCCACAATAATATCTGGTCGAGGCTTAAGCAGTTTTGCCTAGAGGTAACTTGGCCAAAACATAGTATAAATTTGAGTGATTCTCCAGAGCACCAAATATGAAACGTTTTTAAGAATGACATGCAGCAATTAAGAACATCGATAGCTTTATGAACATGCATAGATTTCTTTCCACTCATTCTATACGTTCACTTCTCTTTTACCTTAAAAAAAAAATATAAATAAATAAATGTACATGTTTCACTCTATTTCTTTCTTTATCCAAGAAAATTGCGAGCAAGGAACTCCATGTAATTTCATGTGACGACGAACAATTTCATTTCACATCACAAAACTAAATCCATATTGCAAAGTTATAGTTTGATATGACACAAAGCATAAAACTTATGGCGTGATAGTTGAAATTTCCTAGGGAATTCTTACTCGGTTACTAAGTCTGTCAATCCTTTATATTGAACATTCCGAGGCTTATTAACAGCATCCATCACCACCTGGGAACATCAAGGTAAAGGACTGAAAACTCACATAATGCAGCCAACAAGCAAATACTTTAGTGACCATTTTCTCAAAAGGCAGCAGCCATGTTAATAAGTTGTTCATAGTGAAGCAAACTTCAGAAGCTAAAATTCAGACACTGATATGGAATAACTTTCAAATGACCCTAAGCAACTGCTTCTAATTCCCCAGCAGGATACACCCTTTTGGTCCATGTCATATTAATTATCACTTCAGAAGCT
Organism: Benincasa hispida; assembly: GCF_027475165.1. NCBI lineage: Eukaryota > Viridiplantae > Streptophyta > Magnoliopsida > Cucurbitales > Cucurbitaceae > Benincasa > Benincasa hispida. Next base: position 26,507,769 of record NC_143485.1, read on the forward strand.
AGAATTCCACGCCACATTTTTATACCAAGATGAACATAGTTTTGAATTGTAAGACTTCTGAATGTTCTTAAAATCGCGAGTTCTCGAAATATCGCAGACCACAGCTATCCAAAGCAAACTAAATAAAACAACCCCACTTGAACTTTGACTTCCAAAACAAGATATCACTATACATGTTTGGTTCTCATACGTCAGAAGCTCCTAAGTTCAACAAACAAGAAATTCGAAAAGGCGATAAAAAGGGGGAAAAGGAAGAAGAACAAACTAGTAAACTAAAAGAATTTATTAGGATAAAAATATCATCATCACATCACAAACCTCGGCTCCTGTCTTGGCAGCATTCTCAACGACTTGAAGTAGCTGGGCAGGTGGAATGGGTCCAATAGACTTGGCACCCACTTTTGGGTACTGCTTGCGGTAAGAAATTTCAGACAATGCAGCCCTGGTTTTCGCCAATTTGGTGCCCAATGGTCTAATTGAGGGAAACCGACGATTGCAATCTCTCCTGGCGTTGAAAAAAACATCGAGGGGTGGACTGAGGGAGGAAATTGATCTGCAAATTGTAGAAAATGGGAAGTGGGCGTTCGTCGAGAAGGCAGTGGAGATGGCCATTTTTTCAAGTGTTGAAAGAGAGAGGATCCACTTCAACGCTTTCTAGGAAAGGTTTCGAAAATGGTATGTAGCTCTTAAACATCTGATTCTAATTGCCACGAAATACCGACAGGGGAACCATCCGTTCTTCCTCTTTGGAATCTTCCGGCTTCTGTTTTCTGCTTTAGACTTCACTTTGGATTGTTTGGGCCGCTCAATCGAGTTTTGAAGTGTTGCTGATAGGGAATGGGCAGTACTTTAAAGCCCCAGTGAAAATTGGTATAATATCCGCACATTGAAAATTGGAATTAAATGTAATGAAATTTAATAATAAAATGAAAGAAATTAAATGTAATAATATTTATTTCCTTTTTTGTTTTATTATTATTATTATTATTTAAAAAAAAAATCAAACCCCACCTCCCATCTTATCGTTTTCTCCTTCCAATGAACAACGGCAATGCCCACGATCTCCAATCAATGTCCTATGACACCGCAGCATACAACTTCAATGGCCACAACGCTTGCGACTTCTAGCAACTTTAAGCAGCATCTCGCATGATCAAAACACCCTAACAACAACGTTTTTCCCCTTCTTGACAATTGTTCGACAATTCCCTATTCTATTTCGACATTAGATTTGAGTTACCCACTTCTTAATAGCTCCAAATTTCGAACAACAACCAACAAGGATTAAAGTTGTTTTGCATGTTTGTTTGATTCAAGGTTCCATTGGGCAAGGAAGAGGTTGAGCTTCTAGTTTCTAGAGTTTGCGATTAGAGGTGAGTAATCTTACTACTGGAACCGCTTTTGTGCCGATAAATTTATGATTTATGTTGGGGATTGTAAGACTAGTTACTAGGATAATTTTGACTATTCTGAGATTTAATGGATTGTTTAGAAAAGATATATGAGCATGTGATAATATGTCTGAAGCATGTTAATGTATGAGCATGATTTAGAATTTTATGAGATATATTAAAAGGACGATTGAGCATGATCTTAAATTATGAATTAAGCGACCCTACTACGGGAATGTCTTAAAATTAGGTGAAAGTTGGAGCATTTTGTTGATGTGCTTATTTATGTGATTTATTATGAAAGTGTGTAAGCTATATGATGCATTATGATATTTCAAATGTTTGATTGTTTACATGAGTTAGTGCATGAAAGTGATGTACTAGAGTGGATCCATTAATACTAGATTAATTACGTATGTTGAGGTTTATTAACATGATTAAGACCTTGATCAGGAGATTTTAAAGGATTCATGATTATGTGAACGTTATATGTAATATGAAGTTAGATGCAATCTCTTTTCCTTTCCAGGCTATGTGATTGCATGAAAGTGATGCACGTCTAAGGGCGCTAGTACATGAAAGAGATGTACTAGGGCTAGTGTGTATGAAAGTGATACATACCTAGAGGGTACTGGGGTGTACGTAAGAGGTACACGCTCAGTGGGTTATGTGTATACGAAAGAGGTGTATACATAACCATGTGTACGAAAGAGGTACGCATCCCTACATTTATAGAGAGGATCTGGGTGTACGAAAGAGGTACATACTCAATGGGTTAGGTGTACGAAAGAGGTGTATACTTAACCAGGTGTACGAAAGAGGTACACATTCAGTGGGTTATGTGTATACGAAAGAGGTGTATACGTAACCATTGTACGAAAGAGGTACACATTAAGTGGGTTATGTGTATACGAAAGAGGTGTATGCATAACCATGCGTATGTAAGAGATTGTGTTTCCTTCGGGATTCACCAGTTTGTGTCTCCTTCGGGATTCACCAGAGGTAATGGGCATACTTAACTACAGTAGGATAGAACTCAGTCTCCTTCTTGTTTCATGTGTATATGTGTCCCATGAGAACTAGAGCAGTTTATATGTTTCACCAGAGGTGGGTATCTAGAGAACATAGATGTCTAGCCTGACCCCAGTAGTAGGGTTACTTACTGAGTATTTTATACTCATTTTTTCTCATATTGTTGTTTCAGGTAAGGGTAGAGATGCACCGACGATGGATAACGGAATTCATGATCGAACCACTGAGACTCGTTTTCACACTTCCGCATCATGAGATTTAGAGTTCTTTTCATGTTCCTCTTAATTTTTAGTTTTGATGTTTAAAACTTACTTTTAAGAATCGTTTTTCAAACTTATTTATTATCCTTTATGATTTATGGGTATCCTACTATTGATTTAGTATTTGAATTTAACGAAAGTCTTTTGAACTTACCTTATTTAATTAGCATTTATTTTGTCATAACCGAGTATTGTTTTAAGTTCCATGCATGCATGTATTTAATAACGGCCTAACTTAAGTCCTAGGGGGTCGAGTCGTTATTGAGTTTTTCATATCCAGATTCATATTTTCTAGTAGACATATTTGTTGGGTTTTATGCCTTAAAACTCATGATAGTAAATGTAAATAATCGATTGTCATCAATAAAGAATTATTGATGTTATTTCAATAAATGTTAGTAATTATGTTGTATTCGTTTTGTCTTAATAACCTTAAATCCAATAAACTAATATCATAAGTTATCTTATAAGTCTTGAACTGTATGTGGAGACATACAAAGAGCAATTTTCAAGATACAGCCTAAAGGGTCTATAATATAGGGATAAGGCTAGGTACCTTATCTTTGTCATACTATGGATACGACCTACTTTGCATTTGATACAAATGCAATGATCCAACGTGTTCGTGTAGATGACATGCGAGTGGGGGTAACATGTGCAATGAGCTTACATAAAACCGAACCGCGAAATAGTAGCTACTAGATGTAATTCCATTGACTAGTTAGGTTTCTATTTCAATAGGATGACCTAGACAACTTAGTCTTAATCCTGAGTCTATTATGAACTCTTGTTCACGAGGGATTGTCCTATGATTTATATGGGTGAAGAGTGGCCAATTTGCCGACTCAATAAACCTACCATTTTGTGGACAAGACCAAGTGGGGAGCTGGAAACATAATAATACAAGATGAATTTTACTCATTCCTAACTTTAAGGTAAGTATATGAATGTTCCCTAAAGTGGTGTCTCAAAGATTTGAACAAAGGGCCCTACCCTCTCACTTGCCCGAGAAGGGTTTCTGTTTAATAGTTGGACCATAAACATGTTATTCACTAGAGGAGTACTGGTACAACCATAAACAGGTTATTCATTAGAGGAGTACTGGTACTTAAGGATATAGAGGTAACCTAGGGGTAAAATAGTAATTTGACCCACTAGTGTTATGAACGCTCGTGAAGGACTAACTTGCTATCATTCATCCATATCTGTGGACACAGAAATATATCTATAGTGAAAATAGTGCAGTTATGAGTCTTTAGTGGAGTGCACCCATAGTTAACGAATATTTATTAATGTGGTAAATGAGTTAGCCAATTAATCTCATATTGTTGAAGTTTCTGATCTGTAGGTCCATAAGGTCTCATCCTAGCTCATAAAGGGATTTGAGGTAATTATGTTTTGAATTGAGTTTAAAATGTTCAAATTTACTTGGGAAAATAGTATAATGTATAATGATACATTATAATATAAATTTTATATTTTAATTAAACTTTATAATATAAATTCAATTTTGGATATGATTCAAAATTATTTATGGGAGAATTAAATCTTTTAAGGAATTTAAATATTAATTTAATATGAATCGGATTCATATTAAAACTATAAGTTATGAGAGAAATACAATTGAATATGATTCAAATGTATGCCAAAATAAATATTTGATATTTAATTTGGTAACTAATTAATTAAATTAATTATTAATAATTATTAATTAATTAATAATTAATTTAAATTAATTGAATTAAAACGGTAGATTGTGAGAAAAATACAATTGAATATAATCCAAATATAAGTTAAATTAAATATTTGATATTTAATTTGGTAATTAGTTAATTATTAATTTGATTTGATTTGATTTAATTAAATTAATTGAATTAAAACTATAGGTTATAAGAGATGTTTCGTTTAAATATGATGTAAATGAAATCATTAATTAATAAGATTTAATTTAATTAAATATTAATTATTTAAATTAATTTGATTTATTAAAATCAAATTTTAACTCCCACGTACGGAGTTAATAGAAACGTGGAATGACTCCCACGTTTTCTCTCTCTCATTTGATTATAATCCTGCAAAAATTGAAGAATGCAAGTGATTGCAATTTAATACACAGAAACGTTCTATGAAAAAAAATTTCTCCAAAAATTTCTCCCCTTCTTCCCATCATTCATTTGGTTCCCACAAACCAATGCCCAAAAATTCTCAAAGAATAGGAAGAAAGCCCATTGGTGGTGCTCAAGAAATCTCAAGGAGAATTGGCCTTATTAATCGAGTCTTCAACGAGAGTATATCTTTCTTTTCTCTGTAGAATTTCTAATTTTAAATGCATGCTTAACCTAGAATTTTACGGTAGGTTTAATTTTGTTAAATCTTTGTGATATTCTGATTTTTCAAATGTACTGGGTATTTCGTTTTCTAACTTAATTTTGAGAAAAGGTCATGGTTAATTCCACTACGCTAGGGCTTTTATCCCTTCAATATTGATATTTTAAGTATGCAAATATAAACAAATCTTAGATGTTAAGGTATTGAAAAATAAAAAATATGAAATAATTTTTTTCAAAAAAGGTAAGAGAATTTGAATGAAAAAACCTGGAACTTTGAAACAGTTGGATTGACCTGAGAAAATGATTTCTACTCTAGCAAATGATAATCAAACTTAGACTCCTGAGACCACATAGAATATCGATGAAAATATGAGAGTCGGGAGAGATTTAGAGAAAGAGAGAATTCAACTTAAAATGAATCTAACCTACTGTACGTAATATATTTATGAGTGAAACTGGAAGGGTTTTAGTTTTGGGGAAAAAAATGAAATATGAAAGGTCTTCAACTCTTCCAACTTAAACTTAGAGTTGATGGAGTTATATTAAATTGGAAAAAACCATGCACAAATGGAATATTGAGATATTCCATTGTCCATTTTCTTCATGCTCACACAATACCCATTTCTTCTTCTTCATTAACTCCAAGCATGAGCTGCAACTTATACAGCTTTCTTCTTTGCATGATGATCTGCAATATATTGAAGAGATTGGAGTGAATTTAAGGTATGCAATCAAGAGAATTTTAGCCGAAAATTCATGACGACGAAAGTGTTCTTCAACAAGATTGCTGTTGTGAGCAATTCTCCATAATCCCTTGATTCAAGCTTGTTTTGAGTCCCACAACTCAATCTAGAGCACCAAAAGCATGCTTTATATTTTGCCAAAATTAATGAATTAGAGTGCTTAATGATCCTTGTTGCTTCCATTTTTGCTGATACTGTCCTACAATTGGTATCAAAGCATCATATAAGCATTCAATTTAGTTTAATTTTGGTGTGGTGGGTGTTTTATATGAGTTATATGAAACTGATGCACTGATGTGGTTTTCTGAGTTTTGGTATTTAATTTCTCTTTGATTTCTCATTTAAGTTTGTAATTGGCTCTTGTTTGATGAGCTTATATGTGTTCTCAAGAGTCTGTAATTTATTTGAAGTCATTAGAGTTGAAATTAAGATGTAATTGAAGAAACAAGTGAAGGAGGCCGAGCTCCTGTTCCAGTTTTCAGCTTCTGCTCAAAATCGTTGCTGAGGTTCAGTTGCTAAATGATCATCTAGTTCTAGGCGGTACACGATGTGAAGAAAAGTTGGACGATCATACAATAGGCGCTGGTCATTGTGTTGTAGGACGTTGAACGATTGTGTACCTGCAGGAGCTAAATGATGCATTGAAATGCTATACGATAACACTACACAATCGTTTAGCTTTTGCGTGGGATCTAAACGATGCATTGGAGGTGCTATACGATGGCACTACATGATCGTGTAGCTATGACGTGATCTAAGCGATGCGATGAAGTGCTAAGCGATAACGCTAAGCGATCATCTAACTACAACGCTGAACAACGCGATGATGTTCTATGCGATGGAACTAAGAAATCGTTTAGCTGCGACGGACACTAAACGATGACATGAAGCGCTAAGCGATGGTGTTAAGCGATCGTTTAGTTCTACTCGAGAGCTAAACAATTGCTCTTACGATAGACAAAAGAAATTAAGCGATCGTGTACCTCTCCCCAACACAAGGCGATGTCGCTAAATGATAGCCTTCAGTGTTACACGATCAACCTTAGCGAGATTTTGAGTTTGGACCGAGAGCAGCCGGTTCGTTCTGTGTTCTCGAGGTCCAATCTGGTTCAGCCTCAAAGTGTTATTGGCTAGTCTGGTTTAGACTCATCTAGTTTGGTTCAAGATGTTTTAGTTCAGTTTGGAGCGATTCGAGCAGTTCAAAGAAGGTTTTTGAAGCTGTTAGTAATAGTTAGGCTTCTGTTTGCTTGTTTATGCCAAAACTAAAAACCATATCAGTCTGTGTTTAATTATTTATGCATTTGATGTATGTTATAATTAAATAAATCTCGTATGTGCATATAGTATGTCATTTAGATTTAAAATCCCACCATAGGAAGCAAGTTACATACATTGAAAGTATGTTATAGTATGTTATAATATATGCATGCATGTTAGGGTTCTTGTATTTAATATAAGTGTTATATTAAATATTGAATGTCTTTATGTATGTTATGGATGTTTAGTATGTCTAAAGTTTTATAAGTTGTTATAAAATTGGGTTAGACGTTTAAAATCCATAAAGAATAGTTGCATGTCATGTAGGTTGACCACCTATTTTAAATAGTTAAAACTTATAAAACTCAGGTTACAAACTCAACTAATATATAATCCTGTCTAAGGTTGGGGGTACTTAAGTTGACAGTTCACGAAACACCTCTTACCTGGGGATTATGACCGAATTATTGAGCGTTGGTAACCGGTTTTATGAGCATACGTGAGCGATGTGAGGTAATAATAGGTTTTATCACCTAGACATCGTAGGTTAAAAATCAAATTATAAGAGTTATACTTGGATAAACCACATAGACTTAGGGGTTTTTTTTAGCCGAAAAGAACCTAAGTATAAATCTACCTAATAGAACACTTCAGTGGTAGTCAATAATTTCTATATGATAGAGTTATTAGAAAACTTCAGTGGGAGATTAATAACATATATGATATGTTATTCTTAACTCTCGCGTTCCTAAGAGTTCACAGTCTGGATTTAAGCAGTACTTCGTGTCAGAAGTGACCTCCATTCGGAAAGTATTTTTTAGCTTAAATTTAGATTCTTTTGAATAAGGGGAAGTTGTTCGAATATAAATCAAGTGTACGATTTCAACTGCCATGTCTCCACACACTGTGAGATTCATATGACGTTTCGTGTCACCTTGGAAGTGATCTCCATTTGGAGTATGAGTCAAAACCAAGGTGAACGGGGGAAGTAGTTCATAGTAAATGGGTAAAGGAAATGTGTCAACATATCCTGCGGTCTCCTCCATTAGTTTGAACTGTGAGATTTCTATGTTGTGTCTACTGTCGTTTTTAGGCGGCACTAGCTAGTCGTTAATCGCGGCAATCCCCTCAGAGGGTTGTAACATAGGATTCAGAAAAACCCAAACTTCAGTAAAATGAATAGGTCTTATAGTTTCGTCTTGGATATTGTCTTCTATTTCAGAGGCATATTCATACTGTCCTATAAGATCTGAAAATGGTGGGTCATACTTACAAGAATTACTAATTGTTAGTAAAGATCTTGACCGAATATGATAACTAAATGACTATAGGAATAAGAATTATTCCGCAGACAATAGGAATAAGAGTTATTCTAGAGATAGTGTTTGGTCAAAATTGTTTGCTTTAGTGAAGGAGCATTTGACTGCTCCTCAATAGCACGTATTCTGACTCACTAAAGTATCGTTGCAAATAAATAATGGTTATGGGTATGTTATTACTTCTTGCTAACACTTGATTTTGGATTTATTTACAATTTTCTAATTAGAATTTGTTTGAATTTTATCAGCATGTCGAATTCTGCTAGAATGCTCACTTCCGAATTAAATAACAGTAAAATCAAATCAACAAACAAATTACTAGAGGTTGATTACACCAAAAGAGTTTTAATACAGAATTATCCTCTATCTCCCGACTCATCTATAATTTTGAATTATGTAGATGAGGGTGCAGAATTCGAACAACAAGATAAATATAATTTACTTGTTATCGAAGCATGTTTAGTGGAAAATGATAAAATTTGGATAATTGATTCAGGTGTCGCTAATCATGTTTGTACTATTTCATAGGAAACAAGTTCCTAGAGATAGTTGACAGAAGGTGAAACAATCTTTAAGGTAGGGACCGGGGAGATTGTTTCAGTTAAAGCAGTGGGAGTTATTTATAGGAAATAAGTAAATTTATTTGAAAAATGTATATTATATTCCTTCAATGAAAAGGAATCTAGTATCTATCTCTTGTTTGCTAGAATAAAATTATAAAGTTTATTTTGAAAATGATGAAGTGTTCATCAATATAGGAAGTAAACAGATTTGCTCTACAAAATTAGAAAATAACTTGTATATGTTAAAACCAACTAAGGTTAAAGCCGTATTGAACATAGAGATGTTTAAAACTACTAGGACTTATAAGAAAAGGAATATTTCTCCAAATGTCTATATTTGGCACTTGAGACTGAGTCACATAAATCTCAACAGGATTGAAAGATTGGTTAAGAGTGGTCATCTAAATAAGTTGGAAGACAGTTCATTACCACCATGTGAGTCCTGTCTTGAGGGTAAAATGACAAAAAGATCTTTTTCTGAAAAAGGTCTTAGAGCCAAAGAACCCCTAACGTTGATTCACTCAAACCTTTGTGGGCCTCTAAATGTTAGAGCAAGAGGAGTGTATGAATATTTCATCAGTTTTATAGATGATTATTCCAGGTATGGGTATGTGTACCTAATGCACAAAAAGTCTGAAACTTTTGAAAAGTTCAAAAAGTATAAGGCTGAGATTGAAACCAATTAGGTAAAAAGATTAAAACACTTCGATCGGATCGAGATGGTGAGTATATGGACATGGAATTCCAGAACTATTTAATAGAACATGGAATTCAGTCTTAACTCACAGCCCCTAGCACACCTCAGCAAAACGGTGTGGCAGAAAGGAGAAACAGAACCTTGTTGAACATGGTTCGTTCTATGATGAGTTACGCTCAGGTATCAAATTCTTTTTGGGGACACACAGTTAGGACTGTGGTATATATTTTGAATATGGTCCCCTCGAAAAGTGTTTCTGAAACGCTTTACGAGCTCTAGAGAGGACGTAAAGAAAATTTACGTCACTTCAGAATTTGGGGTTGTCCAGCACATGTGTTGGTGCATAATCCTAAAAAGTTGGAACACCGTTCAAAAGTATGCCTATTTTTAGGCTACCCAAAAGAAACAAAAAGTGGTTTCTTTTATGATCCTCAGGAAGACAAGGTATTTGTATCGACAAATGCAACCTTTCTGGAGGAAAACCATGTCAAGAATTATCAACCTCGCAGTAAGCTAGTAATAGAAAAAATGTCTAGAGAAATGAAAAATACATCAACAAGAGTTGTTGATAGAGCAGGTTTGTCAACAAAAGTTATTGATAGAGCAGATCCATCAACAAGAGTTATTGATGAAATTGGGACTTCACATCCTTCTCAAGAGTTGAGAATGTCTCGTCATAGTGGGAGGGCTATGCAACAGCCTGACCGATATATGGGTTTAATTGAAGCTCAAGTCATCATACCAGATGATGGTTTAGAGGATCTATTGTCTTTTTTAACCAAGCAATATCTTGTGGAGGTCTACACAAGGATTCAGAGGATTTTGCAGCTAAAAATGGAGATTTCGTTGGTTCGGTAAAGGTATGTTCATGAAACCCATTAAACTCTATTTTTAGCATGTTTCTTTTGAACCAAATTAATGAATTAGAATACTTATGGATCTTGGTTCCCTTCCACTGCGTGCTGGTGTAGATCCAACAAGTAGTATCAGAGAATCTTATAAGCATTTAGTACAGATTAATTCTATTTGGTGGGTGTTTTGTATGAAAATATGAAACTGCTGTAATGATATGGTTTTATGAGTTTTAGCCTTTAATTTCTCTTTGATTTTCCGTTTAAATTTGTAATTGGCTCTTGCTTGACTTTAATGTCTTCCCAAGAGTCTGTAATTTATTTGGAGTCACTATAGTTGGAATTAAGCTGTAATTTGAAGAAACAAGCGAAAGGCTCAAGTTGCAGATTCCAGACGATCAACCTCTGTTCATATCATCGTTAAGCTTCAGTAGCTAAACAATCATTTAGCTTCATACGTTACACGATATGAAGGAAAATCTAAATGATCATGTAGCTTTGGGCGTTAATCATTTAGGTGTTGTGCGCTAGATGATCGTCTACCTCGGGAGCTAAACAATGCGTTGTTTTGCTATGCGATGGCACTATACGATCGTGTAGCTTCGGGTGGGAGCTAAGCGATGAGGTGAAGAGCTATGCGATGACACTGAGCGATCGCTTACACGATCGTTTACCTTTGATCGAGAGCTAAGCGATGCGGCGAAGAGCTATGAGATGGCATTGAACGATCGCTTACACGATCGTTTACCTTTGTTCGGGAGTTAAGCGATGCGACGAAGAGCTATGCGATGGTGCTGAGCAATCACTTACACAATCGTTTACCTATGAGCAGCAGCTGAGCGATGCATCGATTACTATGCAATAGCACTAGGCGATTGTTTACCTCGGGCGCACTCTAAACGATCAAGACACGATGCTAAACGATGGAGCTATGCGATAGTGTTTGACACTAAGAGATCGTGTAGCATCCTTTGAAGCTAGACGATAACACTATACGATAGAAGGTAAACACTATACGATTGTGTAGCTTTGTTAAACGATAGGCATTGGTTGCTAAACGATGAAGCAAACACTAAACGATCAAGCCAAATTGCATGGCGATGGTCGTCATTGCTAAACGATCTGACTTAGCGAGATTTTGAGCGAGAGCAAGAGAAATCGGTTTGACCGGTTCTCTTGAGGTTTGGTCTGGTTCAGCTTCAAATGGTTTGTGGTTGGTCCAGTTCAGACGGTTTGGGTCCGGTTCAAGTGATTTTGGAGCGGTTCGAGCGATGTTGAAGCTATTTTTATAATAGTTAGGCTTTTGTTTGCTTGTTTTTGTCAAAACTAAAACCATATCAGTACGTGTTTAATTATTTATGCATTAGATGTATGTTATAATGAAATAAATCTTGTATGTACATATAGTATGCCATTTAGATTTAAAATCCCACCAAAGGAAGTATGCAACATGCATTGAAAGTATGTTATAATTTGTTATAATATATAGTATGCATGTTAGGGTTTCTTGTATTTAATATAAGTGTTATATTAGATATTGAATGTCTAGATATTGTGGATGTTTAGCATGTCTAAGGTTTTATAAGCTGTTATAAAATTGGGTTAGACATTTAAAATCCATAACGAAGAACAATTGCATGCTCACGTAGGTTAACTACTTGTTTTAATTAGTTAAAATAGGTCGTTAAACTTGTAAAGTTAGGGTTACAAACTCAACCGATATATAATCCTGTCGAAGGTTGGGGGTATTTAAGTTCGGTCTATGGAACACCTTCTACCTAGGGATTATAGTCGAATAATTGAGCATTTGTAATCAGTTTTATGAGTATTCGTGAGTGTGTGAGGTAATAAAAGGGTTTATCACCTAGACATCGTAGGTTTAAGTCCATTTATAAGAGTTATACATGGATAAACCATAGACTTAGGGTCATTTTTATTTAGTCGGAAAAGAACCTAAGTATGAAGTTACCCAAACATTAGAATACTTCAGTGGTAGTGAATAACTTCTATATGATAGAGTTATTAGAAAACTTCCGCGGGAGATTAATAACATACGCGGTATGTTATTCTTAGCTTTCGCGTCCCTAAGAGTTCATAGTCTGGATTTAAGCGGTACTTCATGTCACCCTGGGAGTGACCTCTCTTCAGAGAGTATTTTTTAGCTTAAATTTAGATTCGGGTGAATAAGGGGAAGTTGTTCGAACATAAATCAAGTATATGATTTCAACTGCCACGTCTCCACGTAGTTCACACCGTGAGATTCATATGACGCTTCGTGTCACCCTAGAAATGACCTCCCTACGGAGAGCAGATGTATGCGTCAATACCAAGGTGAACGGAGGAAGTAGTTTATAGTAAGTGGGTGAAGGAAATGTGTCAACATATCCTGCGGTCTCCTCCATTAGTCTGAACCGTGAAATTCTTATGTTGTCCTGTTGGTTAGCTTTAAGCAGCCCTTTGCTAGTCGTTTAACGACAGCTATCCCCACGGAAGTTTGTAACATAGGATTCGGAACAACCTAGGCTTCAGTAACATGAATAAGGTTTTATAGTTCTGTCTTGGGTATTGTTTTCTATTTTCAGAGGGATACTCATCTATTCTATAAGATCCGAAAATGACGGGTCTACACTTACAGAATTATTAAGTGTTAATAATGTCTGACCAAAAGCGGTACCTAAATGACTATCGGAATATGTGTTATTCTGGAGGTAATATTTAGTCAAGAATGTTTTGATGTAGTATTGTTGCAAAAGAATAATCTTGGGTAAATTATTAAAATTGCTAAAACTTGATTGGATATATAATTTCAGAATAACAAGTTGATTGATACAAGTGTTGGTGTCAGATAAATTTATTGGGGATAATATGTGAATTAGAAATCAAATTTGAACACGATACTTGTGATAAACAATTTGCGGTTTGTCTTAACTGAGGACTGTCCTCTCATTCCTAGCCATAAAACAAACCGAAATGTTCGAAATGTATATGACAAATGAAGGCTAATGATATAGCCTGTGCTTATATTCTCGTCAGCTTATCTGATGTGTTGACAAAAGAAGCATGAAAATATGAGTACTGTCAAAGAGATTATGGAATCTCTGCGAGGGATGCCATTAAGCACGTTTACAACAGTCGCATTAAAGTGGGGACCAATGTTTGTGAACATGTCCTAGACATGATGGTCAACTTTAATATAACAGAAGTAAACAGTACTGTTATGAACGAGAGAAGTCAAGTTGGTTTTATTCTAGAATCTCTTCTGAAGAGTTTTCTGCAATTTTGAATGCGTTAATGAATAAAATTTGACTACTCTGCTGAATGAGCTACAAGCTTATGAGACAATGTTGAGAACAAAGGTTCTAGAGCCAGAAGTAAATGTTACTACTGCCAAGAAGTGAAGAATGTCCTCCAAGCCTGAAGTTGCTTCTTTTTCAAAGAGTAAGAGTATTCTTATAAAGAAAGGCAAAGGGAAAGGGAAGAAGAAGCCTACTGGATTGAAAGGCAAGGATAGCGCTGCAAAGGGAAATATTTCCATTGCAACAATGAAGGGCACTGGAGGAGACACTGCCCTCAATATCTTGTCAAGAATAGAGCAGAGAAAAGGTAACCAGGCTAACTTGACCCTGGGACCATTTGCTCAGCTCATCCAGTGGGAGAAGTTGTTACTTGTTTTTAATTGTTAAAACTTGTACAGAACAAATTGTATATATTTTTGGGATAAATGAAATGTTCATTTTCAAAAATTATGTTTGTTCTAGCAACCTCTGTTGAGAATCAAATTGTTAAATGCCATTTGTAGATATTCAGATATCTAAATGACTAGATCAAAATATAGAAAGTTTAAAGATTTCTAGATCTGACTGTTAACAAAGAGTTGTTGAGACAAGTCAGATGCATCTTGCTCAAACAGTTGAGAGTTCCTCAATGTAGTAGGAGGAAAGTGTGCTTCCTGGCCATTATTGAGGTTAAGATGCAATTCCCTTATAGTTTTATCTAAAGCCTATTGTATACTAAAATGTTTACAATAATTCTCTCGGCTAAAGTGTTTGAGAATTACCTAGTAGGACTAGGAATATCAGATAACCTAGGGCAAGTGGGAGAAATATCGGGTATAGAGATACCAAATGGTAAAAGATGGGTATGGGATGCCCTTGTTTATTGTATTTCTCTATAAAACTCAGAAACTCAGTATTATATATCGAATGTATAAGTTACCACTGGAGTTTTAGTCCAAGTGGGAGTTTGTTGGGTTTTATGTCCTAAAACTCGTGGTATGTAAACAATGGAACTTATTCTGATAATTCAATAAAGATGTTATTGAATAGATCTATTGCTTGAATAGAAATCCAATAAACCTAAAAGTCCCTTGACTATTGGATGAGTACTTGAACTTTATGTGGAGACATAAAGGTGGATCAAGTTCGAGTAAATAGTCAAAATGATCTATAATACATGGATAAGGTTGGGTACCTTATTCTGGTAACACTATTGGATACGGCCTACTCTATAGTTGTTACAAGGAGTTGTAAAGTGCTATAAACGAAGTGATCCTAATTCATTCATGTTGGACATGAGGAGTAGGGGTGTCCTTGTGCAAAAGAGTTTGTACAAGATCGGACCACGAAATGAGTCACTCTTACTTTATAATGCTATTTACTGTTTAAGACTGACTTCGATGGCCTAGGTAACTTGATCTTAATCCTGAGCTAACTATGAATTCTTGTTTATCTGGGATTGCCCTTAGATTTGCATAGGTGAGGGTTGGCTCAACAGCGTTGGCCCAATATGACTGGTATTTCAGGTGTAAGACTGTATAGATAGCTAGGGACATAGGGTGCAAGAGAGAATTCACTTCTACCCGCTTTAGGGATAGTAGAGAGGTTATTCCCTTAAGTGTTGATTCTGGGCTTGAACAAGGGATCCCGCCCTCTCATTTGGCATGACAGGGACTCGATTTTGTGATTGGATCACAAAACAATTTTTCATTAGGGGATCAGTGGGGACTTAAGGAACAAAAGGTAATTTCAGGGGGTAAAACAGAGATTTGACCCAACCGTTATTACGAACAACTTGTGAAGGGCTAAATTACTAATCATGGTTATATCGAGTGGACATAATATATCTACAGTGAGGGGAGTTCAACTATGGGCTTTAGTGGAGTGATCCATTAGTTAACGAATGGGGGTTAGATCGGTCTAATGAGTTTAGCCGATTAATCTCGGATCGTTGGAGCCCATGATCTGTAGGCCCATGAGGTCCACCTACTAGCTCAAAAATGGATAACTCTAGAATAGCGTGATAAGTTAATTTGAAACGTTCAAATTCGAATCAAACGAAATTGGAGAAAATATATTTAAATACGATTTAAATATATGAAGATGAATTTGTGTAAAAATTAATTTAAAATTAGATATTAAATTAATTAAAATTATTTAAATTGTTTAGATAATTAATTATTAATTTTATTAGAAAATTAATTTGTAAAATTAATAAATTATTATTTTAGAAATAAAATATGATTTTAAAATCAATTTTAGATTTTGGAAATTGAAAGTTACACAAATTTTGAAAGTGGGTTTTTCAAGTTCATCTTCAAGTTGCTTACAAAGAACCCACCACCTCTTCCTTGATTTACTCCAATCATGAGTTGCATCCCATGCAACACATCTCTTTGCATGATAGTTTGCAATATATTGAAGAGACTGGAGTGAAGAAAGTGAGGAGAGCCGACTGAATTTTTTCTAAAAAATTCGGATGAAGAAGGTATTCTTCAATGGGTTCTGTTCAGTGAGTTTTCTCCATATTCCCTTTGATTCCAGCTTATTTTGAGTCCCACAATTCAATCTAGAGCACCAAGTGGATAGTTGCGAAGATCTTGTGGTGGTCTACACAAGGATTCAGAGGATTTTGCAGTTGAAAATGGAGATTTCGTTGGTTCGGCCGTATGTTCATGAAACCCATTAAACTCTGTTTTTAGCATGTTTCTTTTCAATCAAATTAATGAATTAGAATGCTTATGGATCCCGGTTCTCTTCCGCTACGTGCTAGTTAGATCTAACACTCCAAAGCTAGACTTGTGGCAAAAGGGTTTACCCAAAGAGAGGGAGTAGATTATGAAGAAACTTTTCTCCGGTTGCCATGATAAAGTCAATTAGAATACTCTTGTCCGTAGCCACATTTTATGATTATGAAATATGACAAATGGATGTCAAGACAACTTTTCTGAATGTCTATCTTGAAGAGAGTATCTATATATCTCAAGCAAAAGAGTTTATACAGCAGGATCAAGAGCAAAAGGTTTGCAAACTTAATCGATCTATTTATGGATTGAAACAAGCTTCTAGATCCTGGAATATGAGATTTGGCACTGCGATAAAATCTTATGGCTTTGAACAAATTGTTGACGAACCCTGTGTATACAAGAAAATCGTTAACAAAACTGTCGCTTTTCTGGTGTTGTATCTTGATGATATTCTACTCATAGGGAATGAGGTAAAATTTCTTGCTGACGTTAAGAGATGGCTGGCTTCACAATTCCAAATGAAATATATGGGAGAAACATAGTATGTTCTTGGAATCCAAATAGTTCAGATTCGCAAGAACAGAACATTAGCATTATTTCAAGCATCTTATATAGACAAGATGTTGTCTAAGTATAAAATGCAAAATTCCAAGAAATGATTATTATCTTTCAAACATGGAATTCACCTGTCTAAGGAATAGAGTTCTAAGACACCTCAAGGGGTTGAGAAGATGAATCGAATTCCATATGCATCAGCAGTAGGGAGTTGAATGATGTAATGTTGTGTACTCGTCCCGATATATGCTATGCCGTAGGAATAGTCAACAATTTTAGTCCAATCCTGGATCTGATCATTGGACTACTGTTAAGAACATTCTTAAGTATCTTCGGAGAACGAGAGATTATATGCTCGTGTATGGTGCTAAGGATCTAATCCTTACTAGATACACTAATTTTGACTTTCAGACCGATATTGATTCGAGGAAATCAACTTTAGGGTAAGTATTCACTCTAAATGGAGGAGCAGTTGTGTGGAGAAGCATCAAGCAAAGTTGTATTGCTGACTCCATAATGGAAGTTGAGTATGTAGCTGCAAGTGAAGTAGTAAAAAAAGTAGTATGGCTCAGAAAGTTTCTGACAGATCTGGAAGTAGTTCCTAATATACACCTGCCTATCACTCTCTATTGTGACAATAGTGGAGTAGTTGCAAATTCAAAGGAACCACGAAGCCATAAAAGAGGAAAGTATATCGAGCGAAAATACCATCTCATCAAGGAGATTGTACACAGAGGAGACGTAATTGTCACTCGGATTGCTTCACAAGACAACTTAGCTGATCTATTTACAAAGGCCCTCTCAGCTAAAGTATTCGAGGGTCACCTAATAGGACTAGGTCTACGAGTTTTGTATCACTAGGGCAAGTGGGAGAATTTATTGGTATTGTAATGCCCTAGTTTATTGAATTTGTTCATTTTATTCTCTCCATGTAAACTCAACATTGTATATATTTGTATATATTGATCCACTGGAGTTTTAGTCCAAGTGGGAGTATTGTTGGGTTTTATGTCCTAAAACTCGCAGTTTGTAAAATGGTAAACATTTTCTATAATCACTAAACTTATTATTGATTTTATAAATTATATGAAAGTCTAAATCCAATAAACTAAGACCTATGACCATTATATGAGCAATTGAACTTTATGTGGAGACATAAGAGTGGATCAGGTTTGAGTAAATAGTCAAAATGATCTATAGTACATGAATAAGGTTGGGTACCTTATTCTGGTAATACTATTGGATGTGGCATACTCTGAAGTTATTACAAAGAGTTGTAAAGTGTTACATACGATGTGATCCTAATTCGTACATGTTATGATATGAGGAGTGGGGAGGGGAGTTCTTATGCAATGAGTTTGCATAAGATTGGACCAAGAAATAAGTCACTCTTACTTTTTAACGCTGTTTACTATATAAGACTGACTATTTCACTTAGATGACCTAGGTAACTTGATCTTAATCCTAAACTAACTATGAACTCCTGTTTATTCGGGATTATCCTTAGATTTGCATAGATGGGGGTTGGCTCAACAACATCGACTCAAGAAGCCTCCCATTTCAGGGGTAAGACCTAATAGATAGCTGGGGACATAGGGCGCAAGACGGAGTTCACGCCTACCTGATTTAGGAATAGAAGAAAAGTTGTTCTTTCAAGTACTGAATCCAAGTCTTGAACAAGGGACCCCACCCTCTTACTGGTCTGAGAGAGTTTGGTTTAGTGATTAGATTTAGAGAGTTTGGTTTAGTGATTGGATGAAAAACCAGTTGTTCATTAGAAGATCAATAGGAACTTAAGAAATAAGACGTAATCTCGGGGTAAAATAGATATTTGACCCAACCATTATTACGAACAACATGTGAATGGTCGATTTGCTAATTATGGTTAAATCAACTATGGGCTTTAGTGGAGTGACCTATTAGTTAACGAATGAGGATTAATCTGGTCTAATGAGTTTAGCCAATCTCGGATTGTTAGAGTCCAGATCTATAGGTCCACGAGGTCCCCCAACTAGCCCGTAATTGGATTAGCTCTAAAGTAGCATGATAAGTTAATTTGAAATGTTCAAATTAGAATTAAGGGAATTAGTAATTATATGAGATATAATTACTTATTTAATTTGAGAATTAAACGGAATAGGAAAATTTATATTTAAATATGATTTAAATATATAAAGATGGATATGTGTGAAAATTAATTTAATATTTGATATTAAATTAATTAAGTTTTATTTAAAAATAATTTATGAAATTAATTTTATAAAACTAAATTTTTCAGTTTTAAAATCAAAATGGATTTTAAATATCATGTTTTGATTTTGAGATAAATTGGAAAATTAGAAAAAACCATGCACAAATGAAATATGGAGATATTCTATTATCCATCTTCTTCATGCTCACACAATACTCATTTCCTCTTCTTCATTAACTCCAAACATGAGCTGTAACTCATGCAGCTCTCTTACCTTGCATGATGATCTACAATATATTGAAAAGATTGGAGTGAATTTGAGACTTGCAATCAAGAGATTTTTAGCTGAAAATTCGTGGTGAAAAAAATGTTCTTCAATAAGATTGCTGCTGTGAGCAATTCTCTATAATCCCTTGATTCAAGCTTGGGACTTGTAGAGCCAAGAGAATAGTGGGGAATATCTTGAGGTGGTCTGCAACAAGATTCGGAGAAGATAGCAGCTGGAGATTGAGCTTTCAAGAAGTTCTACAAAGGTATGTCATGAAACTCACTTGTTTTTGCAAAAGCATGCTTTATATTTTGCCAAAATTAATGAATTAGAGTGCTTAATGATCCTTGTTGCTTCCATTGTTGCTGATACAATCCTACATATTAATGGTTGAGATTTTTAAGGAAATTTGAATGGAATTATAAAAATAAAAAATAAAAGGTTAATAAATTTGAAATGTCAGCCAATCAAAATTGAGAGGGTTTATGAACTCATTCATTATGAATTTTTTTAGTAATTTATATTTTTAATAATATAAGAAAAATTTTATGAAAAGTAATAAGTATATTATTTTCTGTTTTAAATTTAATTTCATTAAAAATTAAATTAAATGGACCAATATTATAATACAAACATAAATACATACATACATACATATGTATGTATAGATACCAATATTGTAACACACACATATAAATACATATGTTGTGGGTATACATACATAATCCATACATATACATACTTATATATACCAATATGTAAATTTGAGGTCTTTCTAAAATTGGGGCCTTAGGTGATCGCCTCACTTGGCTACAGCTTAAGCCGACCCTGAAATAATGGTAGCAATAACGATAAAGGTAATGGGTTCCACATAATTTTCAAACACAATTCGATTGAGCACTCCCCGTACCTTAATCAGATTGTGCGTTTTTATTACAAATTTTGAGACACATAGTTTATTACAACTACAGAACACATGTAAACAACAATAAACGTAATCAAATGGGACCCACTTTTCATATGACCATTGATGGATTACTTTTCACTTAGGATAAATGTGACCTAAGTGTATAGAAAATTCTATCAATAATAGACTTCTATCAGCAATATAATTCATCACTGATAGACTCTGAGAGCTAAATCTAAATTTTGTTATATCTACAACTTTTTTGTATTGTTCTATATCTACTAATACTTTGACCTTGATTGCTATATTTGAAATTACTCCGAAGGTGGTTATATGTATGTAGAGTTGAAAAAAAAAGTATGTATTTTGAATGCATAGTTATTTACTCTGAGTTATGAAGTCTGTGAAGAGTTTTTCTTAAGAGAGTTTTGTTTTTACTTAGACCTTCATTCCAACTTGCTAACACTTTTGATAACATTTGACTATGAGCACAAGTCACCTTGAAGATTGTCTTCACATACTCAATCCCTAAGTTACTTTTCATGTAAGGGAAAACATAGTTTTCATGAATACCCCTAATTACTCAGTTAGGAGAAGTATCACTATTTCCCTCTCTTTAACAAGTCCTAATAGCAGGATAGTACATGGTACAAAATAGTAGCATCAAGCATAAACTCCCTCCCTCCCCCAATTTAAATTTGTCAATTTCTCCATTCTCTTTCTTTTCTTTCAAAAAGGATTCCCACAAATCGGTCTTTGCCAAGAGAGAGAGTGAGGAAGACTTTTTAGAAACGTTCTCAGCAAAGAAGAAGGAGAATTCAAAGAGGAAAAATTACTAGAATTTATTTGAAGAAGAGTCTTCAATAGTATTTTTCTAATCTTAATTATGACACCTTCTAAATTATTAAAGCATGTGTTGTCTATTTTAGATTTATTTTTTTCTATAATTTTCTTCTCAAAACAAAAATGATATAATGCTTTCGCTTTGGAAATCATCCCCTTCATGGCCCACCAATTTGAATTGTGGGGAGTTGGCAAAAATAACCAACTTAGTGTTTGGCCCACTAACTTCACAATTACTCAGTGTTAAATAACTCAACTCTACCAACTTAAACAATGTTTACTATTGAAGTTTGCACATTTATCGAGTAATTTCATCTTTCCCTCTTTCTCTCTCCCACCCTCCAATTTTTCAATGACTCTACCCGTCGTCCATCACCAAAGACCAACTCTGGCAATATGCTCCAACAGCCAACTCCAGCGATCAACTCCAACACCACCTTCAACGCCCAACTCTAGCAACAACCACCATCGGCGACTACTACTGGCTCACTTTAATGACATGCTCTGACGACCATTCTAGTGGCCAAACTTTGACAACCACCTCCGAGGATGACTGCCTCCACAAATAGCACCTCAATCATCTCTAACAACCATCTCCGACTCCCAACTTTGACGATCACTTCTAGTGACCAATTCCGACCACCAACACATTTGATAATCTTCATTACTAACTCTAACTATCAAATCAAGTGATCATATACTTAAAAGAAACAAAAAAGCTTGGTCAATAAAGTGTTTTTAAATACAAAATTGAAATTATTAGTTCATAGTGTTTCATAGTCATCATATATAGTAATCTAAAATCAATAGAAACACTTTAAGCATATAGCCAACCAAACAAACTTGTGTATATAAACGTTTTTGAGAAAATGTAACCAAACATTTTTTTTAAAGTAGTTTTTTTTTTTTTTTTTTTTTTTTAATAAAAAGTGTCCAAATGCGATGACTTTTTGAAAAACATTTTTTCCTAGGCAATCCAAACGTACTTTAGTTGTCTTTCCTTATATACCCATGATCGGCCCCTTATTTAGCTAAAGTAGGACATTAAGTAGTCATCCATCCGAAATACGCTTGAGCACATTGCATGTCTGAAGGAATCTTATGAAGTCTCCACTTCATTGTTTAGCACCCTAGAATTCTAGGGGCACGACTAAGACAGGGCTTGGTGCTTTAATATCACTTGTTATGGGCAATAGACCTGTAGATATCTCCATGATGGTATGATATTGTCTACTTCAAGCATAACCTCTCATGGTTTTACTATTAGTTTCACCCAAAGGCCTCATATCATTGGAGATAGTTTTCATATTTTATTTTTCCATGATCATCCTGTAGATATTTCCAATATGGGACTTTGATCGCATTCCCAACATCAATGTACATCTAATAAACCTTGACCTACAATTTGACATACAATGTCATAAAAAGTCTTGAATCCCTTGATGCCCTACTTTTTTTTTCTTGTGCATATTACATTCATAGATTCCATTAATGTGACAATATATTATTAACCTACATTTTATTGTCTGTATAAAACAAGAGTACTTTGTCTACCTCAAGTACAATGGTTATATGTAAAAATGGTAAAATATATGTGAAGATTTTAAGTTGATATCTCACCTGAATATTAAAAATTTGGAAAAATATATGTGCAATTGAGGGTTAAAAAAAGTTAAGAAAACAAAAATAGCCACTAAAAATATCATACTTTTTTTTTTTTTTTGAAAACGGTTCGATTGAAAATGCCTTTAACTAAATTGAAAACCTTTACAAGAAAAGCCTTCAATCTAGTGCAAGTGCACACGGTCGATAAGTAGTAAAAATAATTAGAAGAATTCCAAGTCGTCTCCTAAGGAAATGGTTTTTCAACAAAAAAAAAAAAAAAATCTTATAAACAACAAAGTTCTCCTCAATATTACAACTTTACTAACCAAGTAACATGAAATTATTTTGATGGGATTTTGAAATTGTAAAAACAAGAAGTAAATGATGGAAATAGCTAAAAATTCAATAAGAGGTATTTAAATACAATCATGCCTAATTTAAGGAGATATAGCCTAATATGAAATTATAAATTGGATTCAGTTATACAATACACAAGATAAATCAGATTCTACACCTACTTGACCTTCTATAAAATATCCTTAGGAGACGATGCCATTAAATCTATATTTCTATGCCTAATGTAACTTAGGTGATCTATAACACAACCCTTTGATTTTGTGGGTTTCATCTTATGTCTAGGGTTGAAAACAAAGTCTTCTGTCTAAGTTCCTTTTCTATATATTTTTTTTTTGTTCCAGACTGAATCTAACCTTTTCAATATTAGACAAGATTTTATGTACATTAATTTAAGTGATCAATCTAAACCAATAATAGAAGTATAAATCAATAAAAGCAAACTTAGCCTTGAATAATTAGGTTCTAATTAAAATCTTTTTACATATTAGGCTTCTCCTATATTATTTGACAATCACATATTCAAATCCCCAAAGTAAAATTAGTTCATAATTAAAACGACAAAAGACGAAATTAAATTAGAGAAGATGTACATAACGTGAAACAAAAATAATTAAGGAAGGAAATAACGATAATAAACAAAATCTAAATGAAACTTAAATGACAAACAAAAAGAGTTAATTTTAATGATATTCAATCTTACAGAGGGAAGTGCAATGCATAATTGGGGAAAATTAGCAAGAAAATGGCACAAAATTTTAGTCAAAACAGTGAATTTAAGTGCTGGAAATTAGTGAAAGCTTAAGCAAAAATGTCCAGAAAAATAATTAATACGATAACTAGAAAGAGATTCCCGTATACCCACCTTAATCGGTCTTGAATTTTAACTTTTTCAAGTGAAAATCCAGCCTTAATATTCAAACTTTCATATGAAATGAATTAAGAAAAGGAGATAGGG
Source organism: Benincasa hispida (assembly GCF_027475165.1). Classification (NCBI taxonomy): domain Eukaryota; kingdom Viridiplantae; phylum Streptophyta; class Magnoliopsida; order Cucurbitales; family Cucurbitaceae; genus Benincasa; species Benincasa hispida. Next base: position 26,531,915 of record NC_143485.1, read on the forward strand.
GTAAAACGATGGTAAAAAATAAAAAAATAAAAAAGAAATTGAGGACAAAAACTTGAACTTACAACATATATCTATAACAAAGTAATAATAGGATGAAACTAAGACTATTTTATTACGATAATAATATAAAATAAAATATGCCAGAAACATAAAATTGAAACTAAAATAAGGTTTGAAATAAGTAAAAGTTTTTTCTTAAAAAAAGAGAAAAATTACAAGAAAAAAGAGAGGAAATTTGAAGAAATAAGCTGTGAATTTAACTCAATCTTACTTGATTCAACTCTTTTCAAGTAGAATGAAGTAATCTATGACCCAAGACTTTCGAATGGGACTAGATCGACACAAGTACAACAACTTAGAGCTTAAAAAATAGGCTAAACAAAATAAAGTATGATAGGACCCAAACAATATAACAACGACCCACTAGGATCTCCTCCAAAACAATCAACCAAATAATTGTTCTCCAAAACACCACAAATAAATCACCCAACAATAGATAGCAATAAACCATAAAATTCTGGAAGATTAAAAACAGAGAACACATACGATTTATACGTAGAAAACCCCTTCGATGTGAAAAGTAAAAACCACGAGGCTTGTGAGAAGTCCATCCTTGTTAACTTCTCTTATTATGATAAAATTGAGGAAAAAAGAACCCAAATCAGTCATACAAAGGTTCACTATCCATCAATACTTTCATACATAAAAGACACTTGAGAGATAAAAAAAAATGAAAATCACCAAGTTTAATAGGTTCTGTTTAACAAACCAGAGATCCAAACAATGATCCAACGGTTCAAAACGAGACCCTATGTGTCCTGAAGGTTGACCAAATTTTAGCATGATTTAATGGTTTAAACTTTGGTAATCAACAATTTTGTGGAATCTATCGTTGAAAAACCGAATTGCTGTCTTTCTCTCCGATTTTCTGTTTATTTTTCACTCTCTTTTTTTTAGGTCATCCTCATATCACATAAAAGAAAACCTAGGTCTTTCAAGATGAGCCAACCTAAAAAATCAACCCCAATTGGGCTCATAAAACACAAGTTTAAAATAAAGTCTTGCTTGTGCAACAAGTGGGCTGGACACCCACAACAGTCTCCCCCTCCAGCCCAGCATGAAGAAGACTCAATCACATCCATGATCACTTGAACCTCATCCCACCAAGCTTACTACAAAGCTCAATCTTGCTTGTAGGAACTACCTTAGTTAACATATCTGCATTTAGTGTGGACTTTCTTCAAATTCAATCACTTCTCTTCAATTACATCTCATAGCCAATATCTAATGTCAATGTGTTTAGTACGAGCATAATGTTGGGTTTTATGCCCTAAAACTCGTAGATAGTAAATGTTATTAATCGACCGTCATCAATGAGTAATAGATGTTAAATCAATAAATGTTATTGTTTGTATTGTTGTCTATTTTATCTTAATAACCCTAAATACAATAAACTAACATCCAAGACTGTCTTATGAGTCTTGAACTGTATGTGTAGATTTACAGGGATCAATGTTCAAGATACAGCCAAAAGGATCTATAGTATAGGGATAAAGTTGGGTAACTTATCCTAGTAATACCATGGATACGACCTATTTTGTATCTGATACAAACGTAATGATCCAATACATTCGTGCAGGTGAAAAACGAGTGCAGGTATTCTATGTAATGAATTTTCATAAGACTGGACCGTGAAATAGTAACCACTAGACGTAACACCGTTGACTAGTTAGGTTTCTATTTCAATAAGATGACCTAGGCAACTTAGTCTTAATTCTAAGTATATTATGAACTTCTGTTCATGAAGGATTGGTCTTTGGTTTGTATGGTGAGGGTGGCCAGATGTTGACCCAATACCATTTTGGGGACAAGATCGAATGGGGAGCTAAGAACATAATAATATAAGATAGAACTCACACCTTCCCGCCTTAAGGGTAAGCAAATGAGTGTTCCCTTAAGTGGTGTCTCCGAGACTTGAACAAAGGGTCCTACCCTCTCATTGACCTGAGAGGGGTTTTTGTTTATTGGTTTGACCATAAACAGGTCGTTCATTAGAGGAGCATTGGTACTTAAGGAGTCAGAGGTAACCCAAGGATAAAACGGTAATTTGACCCAGTTGGAGTTACAAACACTCGTGAAGGACTAACTTGCTGGTATTGGTCTACATCCATAGACACAGAAATATATCTGTAGTGAAAAGAGTGTAGTTATGGGTCTTTAGTGGAGTGTGCCCACAGTTAACGAATATTGATTAAGTTGGTTAATGAGTTTAGCCAATTAATCTCATATTGTTGAAGCTTCTGATCTACAAGTCCACCAAGTCCCCTCATTAGCTCACTAGAGGATACATAAAGAGGGATAATTTGAATTGTTCAAATTAATTTGAGGAAACTATATATTAATGTGATTAATCTCTAATTAATTATGGATATGATCTATAATTAAATTTGAAAGTAATTATTGAATAAGGTTCAAATTAATTAATTCAAGTGAATTAGATTCACAAAGAATTAATTAATAGAGAGGTTTTGCATATAAACATAAGATGTATATGATAATTAAACGTATACATTAAATTGGGTTTAATGTATAAATAGTTATTTCATTATTGTGCAAATTAAAATTAAATAATTGTTATTTAACAGTGCAAATTAAATAAGTGTTATTTAATTGAGCTAATTGATTAAATAAATAGTTGTTTTTAAATATAGAAAAATGAACCAAAATATTTATAAGCAAAATTTTAGAACTATCAATAATAGACGTTGATAGACACTGATAGACTTCTATTAATGTCTATCAATGTCACTAATAGACACTGATAGTCTTGTAAATATTTTCAATAGATTTACTATTTGAAATAATTTCCCTTAAATAAACCTTATTTAATTAAATGGGCTAATTAATTAAATAAATGTTATTTAATTAATTGTAGAAAAGATAAATATATTAGGAAAGAGGTTTGACCCTTCTCTATATAAAGACCTCCTTATGACCCTTTGGGAATACACTGAAACACACATTCTTATACAGTCTCATTGCAGAGAAACTCTGACAATACACAACACCCTAGTGTTATTGTGCAAAATTTTCTCTGAGCCTCTTTACTCTCCAAAACCCTATTCTCCTCTCCCAATAGTTGGATACCACTTATCCTCTACTGGAATCCTAAGAGAATAACGAGGTTACTCTCCTGGTAGTGTTCGAGATCGCTCAAGGAGTTATTCGTGATCAAGACCGTTTAGAGATCCATTCGTTGCAACTTTGGAGAGGCTTGTTCATGGCATTAGAGGATTTACAAAGGTAAGAATCGTTCTAAACTTTTTCCTAATGCATGCTAGTTTACATGTTTATATACTCTATTTTGTATAATGATTTTGTTTAATGTAAATTTAATTGTGGGATGCAAGGCGTTCTAACAAAACGATTCCGTTGTAGGATTCGATCCCAACCCCTCTTCACATAATACATTGGATTTTTGTTCAAATCTATAGCACTTTGACTATCACAAAATATTACATACTCACCTTGCTTCAACCCAACTCTTGAAGGAACCTTTTAAGCCATAACATCTCCTTACTACTTTCCACTGTTGCAATATACTTTGCCTCAGTTATGGACAATGTTACGCATTTTTGTAGCTTGGATTGCCATGAGATGGCTCCCCCTGAAAATGTAAACATATGACTCAAGGTAAACTTTCGATTTATCAAGATCACCTACCATGTCTGCATCAGTATAGCTCTCAAGCATAGGTTTGCCACCTCCATACCGCAAACTCAATTTGGAGGTGCCTCGCAAGTATCTGAAGATCCACTTCACTGCTTCCCAGTGAGTCTTATCTGGATTGGATAGAAAATGACTCATTAGACTAACTGCATGTATAATATCAGGTTTAGTACATACTATAGCATATATCAAAGAACTAATAGCAAAAGATTAAGGAATGGATGACATAACATCTTTCTCTTTCTCTGTTATAGGGCAAGCTCTCTTACTTAGTTTAAAGTGAATTGTTAGTAGTGTACTGATGCGTTATTTTATGAGGTGGAATTATGGATGAAATACGATGATAAAATGCGTTGAGCACTTAAGTTTTCTCAGTGGAATCCAAGTGTAAACCCCACTGAGTTTTCTGGTAATTCCAGGGTCGAACTCAGGAACTTGGGAAAACAATATGCGGTGGTAATTTTTCGGAAGACTTTGCGGTAACTAAATAAATCAAGTAGTTGTTGTGAATGTTGTTTGCGGTAATAAAATAAACAAATGCAGCGGAGTTCGAAAAGAGTTGATAAAATGGAAGATGCAATGAATATGCGGTGAACGAGTTGAGAAAGGTTTCGCCTAACACTTCCGAGGATGCGTTTATGCTATGCGATCATGCAACACACATACAATAGTAAACCATCTCTCAATGCAAATGCTACGACTTCTAATGCTAAAACGCATGCGATATATGCAATAAATCTATAGAACCTACACATAAGCCTCTATTCTTATTTATGGGATGACAAAATGACACACACACAAATAAGGCGGCCACATAATATCATACTTATCTCTAGGGTGCATGCGATGCAGGTTGACAAACAAAGTTTATCTTTAAGTCCCTATCTCTTGTTTATGCAGATCTAATCTTGCTCTCTCGAGTCTAGATTTTAACCTAGCTCTCTCAAGTCTCAGTTTCTTTCTTTAGACTCTCTCTCGAGTAGCTCTAAAGGGGTGTTGGGCACAACATAAAATAAGATAATCGCATGCGTGAAGGTCCTAGGTTATGTTAGCTTAGTTCTTCTTAACCCATTCGATAAGTTTAGCTACTCATGCGTGCTAAGAGAGTGAACAGATGTAGAATAATAACTTCCATTGTATAAATATAAAGTTGAAGTACAAAATAACAATGCAAGAAGAGAATAAAGTGTCTGGTAGCAATCTCTTGCTTCCCAAGCATTTACACTTTCTTTTCTACTCGTGTTCAAAAGATAATCTCGCTCTCGTGAGAATCGGCCCGTTCTCTACTTTCTACGCCTTCAGGTTCTCTCTCGAGTTTCCCTGAGCGATCTTTTGGCGTCTCGACTCTTCTCTTGCTCCGCCTTAAAATAAAAAGGAAACCATGGACAAGCCTATTCTAACTATGGAGAAAATTATCTAAGTATCCAAACTGTTGAACCCCTTTTCTGAAGGATGCCTTTGGTATTTATAGAGCTTTGGGATGAAAGGCGGCTTCTCTCTTATGATTACACAGACGGGATGGCTTTAATTCTCTGACTGATGCACTGAATATTTGTCACCAAAAAGCTGAATGTACTTGTTATCGTTAGCGGCTTGTCAATTTAATTTGGATTCGACCGTCATCAGCTTTCTGTCCCATCGTGATTAATTATGCCTTTCACCTAGATGCGCCCACCAAGTTGCGCCGGCTCTATGCGGCAATCCTTCTTGAGTAGATGTTTGCGTACATAAATCACCACAAAGCCTTGCGGTAATATTGTGCTCGACCGTTGATTTCTTGCGATCGCGCTTTTTGCTTTGCGTCAACGCATATTCTGCATAAAAATACAAAAATTAACTGTTTCTATGTGATGAACGCATGCGACCGCAATGTTATGAACTTAATGCTTTTTGGACGCAATCTATCATATTTTATCAACGCAAGCCAGCATTGTTTAAGAACTTAGCACTGTAATAACGTGTATTTCTGCCCGTTATCATATACTAACAAGCTTAGCATGCGTCATATTGAACATTTCCAGCACCCGTTCAATATACTTCTCCTAGGATAACCATAATTTCCTAACTTTCCTGTCACGAGAAATCTTCATACCTAAAATATGTTTTGCAAGACCCAAATCTTTCATGTCAAATTACTTGGACAAATAGTTCTTCAAATTTTGAATTATATCTATATTTTGTCCAACTATCAACATATCATTTACATATAAAAGAAGAATGATGAAGTTGCATGCAAGGAGCTTTTTAAAATACACACAAGAATCAGCTATAGTTCGTTTATAATCATTGCTTATCATAAACGAATCAAATTTCTTATACCACTGCCTTGGTGCCTGTCTAAGCCCATAAAGACTCTTCTTCAACTTGCAAACAAGTTTATTTTTCTCTTTTTCTTCAAATCCTTCAAATTACTCTATGTAGATCTCTTCATGCAAGTCACTATGTAAAAAAGCGATTTTTACATCAGGCTCAAAATCAAGATTTGTTAGTAATCCCAACGCTATTTCGATAGATATCATTTTGACTATTGGATAGAAGATCTAATCAATGTCAATGCCCTTTTTTTGGTTGCATCCCTTAACCACTAATCTAGTTTTTATACCTCACTATTTTCTCACCATCCTTCTTGTACTTGAAAACCCATATGTTTTTAATACTTTCTTGCCCTATGGAGGTTTTACTAGCTCATAAGTTCCATTCTTTGCTATGGAATTTATCTTCTCCTTTATTGCATCAAGCAACTGGTCTTTTTCATCATGAAAGAAAACCTCTTGAAAGTTCTCTGGCTCTCCATCTTCACTAAGTAGAATGAACTTTGAGCTTGGATGTCACACCTCATCCTGAGCCCGCCTCCTAAGCCTGAGGGGAGGTGTGAAGGACCGCATATACCACCCTTTTGTGATACCTACTGCCCATCTGAACATCTTTACTCCCATAAACCTTTGAGCCAAAGATGTAACAACAACTGTTTGACTAAACTCATTTTATTACAAACAGTACAACGTATACAACTCTCAGGCTTAACTATAAAGTTAACAACAACTCTACAACCGGAACTGTGATTGTGGCTGTGGCAGACCTTGACCTTAGCAGCACCCTGGAACTCCTTACTTTTCGCTACCTGGGAAGGAAAACATGAAAGAAAAGAATGAGCTTGAAGCTCAGTGAGTGGTAAGCAACTTCTAGAGTCTATTTCAACTTATAATACAAGCATATCGCAAATACGAGGTTAACATTCAAACCTCAGCCTTAAATGAGTATGTTCTCAACTTTATCTACACACACGGTATATAATTAAACTGATACTACTTATAAATGCTTACTCTCTTGTGTTCTCTATGTTTCCTATGTGCATATAGATCCCGCTTATGGGCTCAGAAGCTAGGTTTGTCGACCCTCTGACCATCTCATACGAGGTTCTTCCCACAGGCTCAGGAACAAGACCTCTCAGTCTCCTGACCATCTCATGAGGTTCTGTTCCGAGCCCATGAACTAGGTCTATTGACCCTTGACCATCCCGTTCACACATTCTCAATATCAATCTAATTACTCATTCATAACATAAGCATGTACATACACTCTAAAAGATGCTTAAGACTTAAAGGAAAATACAACTCACCTTGATAAGGTAAGAACCTTCCTCTCTAAAAGTTCTTTGATTTCCTCGGGCTCCCTTTTGAACCCTAAATTCCAAATTCAACTTTAAGCTCAAATTACTCATCATTCCAAGCCTTATTTCGAGATAATTCCTTCTATAAACATGTTCAGGAAGCTTACCTTAAAATCCCAGCTAAAAATTTCTTGTGGTTTGGCTGGAATCCTCAAATCATCAAGACTGACCCAAGCTTACCCGAGTGCTCGACCCTTCTGTCTTTTCCTCACTCTCCAACTTGATTCCTTGGAGCTTCTTCTCTAGCAGCCCTACCTTGAAAACTAGACTCTCTGAGCTTTCAAGCGGCTTTGAAATCACTTAAAACACACAAGTATCCTGGGAGAACTTCTTGTCTCAAGTTGATGTTACTTCCAGACCTTACTGTCCGGCAGCATCACCTCCTCTTGGAACTTCTTGTTCAAGGCATGCTTTCCTCCGAAACTACTCTCAAACACTCTTCTTAATGTTTTTCAAGAGGATTTCGATTTATGGACTGAAGAGACACTTTATGGTGGTATTTATAGGCCAAAGGAATTGATCCTTCTCATTTCTTAAGGCTTCTAATGCAAGACACCTCTTACTTTAGCAACTTTTAGAGTGTTTTCACCAAGCTTTGCCACCATCTACTTCCATGTCATTCACCTACGTCCATGCCACTCACCTACTTACATTAAGTTGGAGTTGTCTTCCTCATGCATAAATCTTCATTGCATGAAACTCTATTCGTCCACCTTCTACTAATTCAAGCTCAACCTCCTCTCGGTTCAGCCACTTATTAGTTTAGTGCTATTGTCTAGTGTTATCATCTAGCGCCCAAGCTCATCGTTTAGCATTATTGTTTAGTGTTATCGTCTAGTGCATCACTTCACATCATTTAGCATCGCACGTAGCTACACGATCGTCTAGCATACAACACTTCAATGCCCAGTGCCTTGCACTCACTGTCTATCCCTCTCGCTCTCGCTCATGCAGCTTCTTATCATCCCAATGCATGAGCAACCTTTGGGCAGCGCCTCTTACCAATGCTTTGGTCAACATGTGTCCCTTGTCATGTCAACGATTGGGCAAACTTTATAAACTCAACACATGGTTGTCCTTTGGCATTAAGGCTTAATTCCTTATAACCTCTACAAACTTAGCCTCATCTCATGCATTAATGTTTCCTAACACCAAACACATGTTTTCTTTTGACTTCACATTTAGCCAAATTTTACTAATTAAGGCTCAACTCAAAGCTATTCAAGGAAAATCTATTCAACACTTAGAAATTTTCCTTCTCTTCAACATAGGATTTAACTTATACTTAGTTAATTCCCTTAATTACCTACTGAAGTAGGAAAATTGAAATTCGGGTTTCACAATTACTTCCCCCTTAAGAAAATTTCGTCCTCAAAATTTACTCGAACTTACTCTGGTTTAAGGTTTCACAACAACCTCTGTTATAAACTCTTATAACCTTGTCTATCACTACACTTCCACTGTGCTACTCTGATATTAACTTCCTTAGTTTGTACAATTATACCTCTCCTAGTTGTCTCTTAGCTAGTCATCAAACCAAACTATCTACAAATAAATTTTATATCTCAAACTCTAATAGAGAATAATTAAATTCATTCTTATGTTCCTCAATGGATCTTCAGGTAGCGTTGTGAGTTCTAGCTCAGGCTGCCTGCTAGGTTCTGCCACTTCTACTATTCCTCTTAGTCTCACTTTGACTAATTCCTAGTTTCTCTTTAAACCTATACTCTACAACACTTCCCTCTGGTTTTACTGAACTCAAACCTAAGGTTTTTCTAAACTTAACCCTTCGGTTTCCAAGAAACTTATGCTTTGATACCAAACTGGTATCAACTCAATCTTTACACTCAACCTCAGGTTTTTTGTAAACCTTTGCTCTGATACCAAGCTGGTATCAACTCACTTCTCACTCTTCCCAGAAACTTATGCTCTAATACCAAGCTGTCACACCCCACCCGGAGCCCGCCTTCTGAGCCAGAGGGGAGGTGTGAAGGATTGCAGATATCACCTTTTTGTGATACCTAATGCCCATCTGAACCTCTTTACTCCCACAAACCTTTGAACCAAAGATGTAACAACAACTATTTGACTAAACTCATTTTATTACAAACAGTACAACATTTATACAACTCTCAGGCTTAACTATAAAGTTTACAACAATAACTCTACAACCGGAAGTGTGACTGTGGTTATGGCAGACCTTGACCTTAGCAGCACCCTGGAACTCCTCACCTTTCGCTACCTGGGAAGGAAAACATGAAAGAAAAGAATGAACTTGAAGAAGCTTGGTGAGTAGTAAGTAACTTCTAGAGTCTATTTCAACTCATAATACAAGCATATCACAAATACGAGGTTAACATTCAAACTTTTGCCTTGAATGAGTCTGTTCTCAACTCTATCTACACACACGGTAGATAGTTAAACTGATACTACGTATAAATGCTTACTCTCTTGCGTTCCCTATGTTTTCTATGTGCACATAGATCCCCGCTTATGGGCTCAGAAGCTAGGCCTGTTGGCCTTCTGACCATCCCATACGAGGTTCTTCCCACAGGCTCAGGAATTAGACCTCTCAATCCCCTGACCATCCCGTGAGGTTCTGCTTTGGGCTCAGGAACTAGGTCTATTGACCCCCTGACCATCCCGTTCACATATTCTCAATCTCATTCTAATTACTCATTCATAACATATACATATACATATACTCTAAAATATATTCTTAAGACTTAAAGAAAAATATCACTCACCTTGATAAAGTAGGAGCCTTCCTCTTGAGAAGTTCCTTGATTTCCTCGGGCTCCCTTTTGAACCCTAAATTCTAGATTCAATTTTAAGCTCATATTACTCATCATTCCAATCCTTATTTCGAGATAACGTCCTTCTATAAACATGTTCTAAAATGTCTCAAGAAGCTTACCTTAAAATCCCAGCTCAGAACTTCTTGTGGTTTGGCCGGAATCTTCAAATCATCAAGATTGGCCAAGGCTTACCCGAGTGCTCGACCCTTCTGTCTTTTCCTCATTCTCCAGCCTAATTCATTGGATCTTCTTCTCCGACAATCCTACCTTGAAAACTAGACTCTTTGAGCTTTCAGGCGGCTTTAGAATCACTCAAAATGCACGAATATCCTAGGATGACTCCTCGTCCCAATTTGATGCTACTTCTTAGACCTCATTGTTCGACAGCATCTCCTCCTCTTGGAACTTCTTGTTCAATGCATGGTTTCCTCTAAAACTACTCTCAAACACTCTTCCTAATGTTTTTCAAGATGATTTTGGTTTATGGACTGAAGAGACATTTTGTAGTGGTATTTATAGGCCGAAGGAACTGATCCTTCTTATTTCTTAAGACTTCTAATGCAAGACACCTCCTACTTTAGCAACTTTTAGAGTGTTTGCACCAAACTTTGCCACCACCTACTTTCATGCCATTCACCTACTTCCATGCCACTCACCTACTTGCATGAAATTGGATTTGTCCTCCTCATGCATAAATCTTCCTTGCATGAAACTCTATTCCTCCACCTTCTACTAATTCAAGCTTAACCTTCTCTCAGTTCAGCCACTTATCGGGGTGAATTCATCAGCCTTGCGTAACGCAAGCCTCAACATCGCATAGACACTTGGCCCATCATCTAATCTATCGTGTAGCTTTTGTACTCATCGCACAGCTCCATCGTTTAGTTAATCTCTCGCTGTCGCTTATCATCCAGCCTTCTCAGTGTCATTCATCATCTAACCCTCTCACTGTTGCCAATCGTCTAGCGCTTATGCCAATCATATAGCGCCTACACCTCATCGCATAGCTTCATCGTCTAGTGATCTCTCGCTGCTAACGATCTCGCTATCGTGTATCTCTCGTAGTTAACGATCTCGTTGTCGCTCATCGTCTAGCGCATAGTATCCGCTAAAAATTGGCAGAGTATCCATTAAAAATTGGATAAAACACACCTGCAATAAAACTATATAACACTCTCGAAAATATTTTTTTCAAACAACCACCAAGTGTTCCTCACTACACATTCCTCAATATAATCCAGATCACAAGATTTAAAACACTTCATCAAAATTTAGTAAGAGAAAACATGCAAATTTTTTGTTTACAATAATTTGAAACTAATGTTAGCCACTCTAGTTACAAATCAAGAAATATGATAGCAAAATGATATGTAAGAATTGTTTAATCTAAATAAAATTGGTGGTAGATCTCAAGTCTCGTAGGCTGCTGGAATCTCAAATGTTACCTGGTGGAAAATTTAAGAAAATGAATGAGATAAAAATATCAGTGAGTGGTAAAAGTTCATAGGAAAATAAGTTTAAAAGAAAATTTTTTTACATTTTCAATAGAAGTTTGAAATTCTATAAAACAATGAAAATCTTGAACAAATTTAAAACTTAAGATAGTCAAAACATATAGAAATTTGGTAATAGTTGCTCTTAAAAACATAAACATAAGCTGATAACAAAACCATCACCAAATTTGTACCTGAATCTCTAGTCATACTGGCATGGAGAAATCTCAATCTGCACAGCAGGGTAATCTCTAGTCATACTATACATTGAGTAGTATCAAGATACATAACAGAGCAATATCTAGTCATATTATGCACCAAATATTCTTCAGGTACATAGTAGAGCGAATCTCTAGTCATACTATGCACCGAGTAATCTCTAGATGCATAGTAGAGTAAATCTTTAGTCATATATGCACATAGAGTGGCTCCCAAAGGGCAAAACACCTCGACACACGGCCCAAAGTCTATGTGTGTGCCAAAGTGGGTTCCAAAGACCTCATACATATCATATCTACATTACGAAAACACATTCACGTTGGTGTATATGGGGAATCACCATAGGTACAAAGTCTAGTGGTTTAAAAGCAACTTCCAACATAGAACTCTTTACTTTCAACCTTTCTAGTTCATGCTCTTTGTCATAGAGCAAAAGAGCGGTATGCATATATGATAAAAAATTTCCCATGTGGCGCCAGGGAACCCTTTTGACCAGCCTATAAGTTGGACTCAATTTTTTCCAAAGGAACCTACCAATGCTCATGAACCCTAGAATGGGTTGTTTGCCTGATTCACGTTTGAGAGGGAGAAGATAAGAACACACTTGGTTGTGGAAATAATGCTTTATTATCAAAGATTATAAAAACCACAATAATACTCAATGAGCACTCTACTTACAAGACTAAAATCTAGAGAGTATGAAGAGAATTACTTGCTTCACAACTGAAGTTCTTAAGTAATGTTTTAGTAGTTTTTGAATAAGTCCCACTCTCATCCATTCCCCTCCCCATGACTAACAACTTCCCCTATTATTTAGGGAAGTTTCTAGATCATGGGCTTCAATGTCCTAAAATACCCTCCACATCCCATTTGATCGTCAACCTTACCACCTCGCTCATGGATGGTGCAGCCACATTGTAAACCCCGAATTCTAAATTTCCTAGATAAGTATGTTTAGCCAAAGGAATGATATATTAAATATCTAATAAGTGAAAATCCATGTTATTTATAGGAGTTGTGGAGAAAGGAAAAAAAACATATTAAATAGAGAAGCTCACTTATTGGTTTGGCTGGAGGCACTAAATATGGGGTGACGTGGCGATTAATCCTTGAATTCGGGAGGCGGCAGGAAGATTAAAAGGAAGAAGAACTTTGAAATCTTGGTTTTGACAATCTACATGAGCAAATTTAGTGAAATCAGTGCCATTTGAAAGCTGGAAGAATCTAGTTTTCGAGGTTGTCTTGCCGAGGAAAGATTGCAGGAGAAGAAGAACAAAAAGTGAGGAATTTGAAGAAGAGGCAGAATCTCGGATTAATCAGAGCTCGAGGTGAAGATTGGAAGCTCCAGGCCAAACCATAAGGAATTTTCGGCTGTGATTTTGAGGTAAGAAAATTTTAAACAAGTTTGTAGAAGGAAATTTCTTGTAAAGAGTTCAGGATTTTGAGTTATGAATTTTTGAAGTTGAAACAAAGAGTCTATGCAGAAGAAGACAGCTGCTTGGGAAGAACAAACAAACAGTTCACCGTGACGAGCGAAAGCGAGATGAGAAGGATGAGGATCCCGCTCAGGATGATAATCTCGCTGATTTTGTGATGAGAATCTCGCTCAAGAAGGAAATCTCGCTAGAACTTGAGCTGAATCTCATTGGTATGGTGAGGATCGCTAGGTTGAAGTTTGTTAAAGAAATGCTTGATCTCGCTCTGAAGATCTTGCTCATGAGGATGAATTCACTCATAATGGTTGTCTCGCTAGCAATGTGATTTTGTTGAGAAAAGTTCTATTGTAAATGAACTATTTGAGGTATTCTGCTAAGAATTCTAAGGAATTTAACCGGGAATTATGTCCTTTCAGGCCAAGAAAAGCTAGGAGAGGCGTATAACCCGTTAAGAGCCCCAACGAGCTATGAGTGACTATGTGATGATTTAATGTTTTAATGATTTAGAAACTATGATTTCTTTGAAGTTATTTCCCATGCTAAGTGTTTAAATGAAGTGCCAAGCAACGTATGGTTGAAGCTATTTCTCATGCTAAATAAAGCATGTTTTCCATGGAAATTGACATGATTTAAATATGTTATCTTATCCAAATACTTTCAACATGTTTTAATAACTCCATTTTTATGAGGAAATAGTATGATGGATGAACTAGTATGATGATTTGAGCACTAAGCCTTAGCTTTCAGCTAAATGCTTATAACTAGTTATACGACGGATACTGAAGGACAATGAAAAGGTATCCTAAGGATACTGAAGGACAATGAGAAAGTATCCTAGTTAAGTACCTAAGATATAACGGTACTTAGTTATGAGCACGTGCACGTAAGTAATACGATGTCGAGGGATTGAGCAAGGTTATTATCATGCTAAATTTTATGTGATTCCAAGCAACTTATTTCTATGATTGGAAGCATGATCAACGCATGATGTTACTAATGTATGAGTTTTCCAAGTATGTTTTCCATGTCTAACGCATGCTAATGGTTTTTACAAGATAGTTCAAAACGATTTAAGCCAACTTATTTTACAAAGTATGAAGCATGTGTTAGGGTTAAAACTAAGATTGAGTGAAGCTTGATGTACTATGTTTAAATACCTAAGATTGCCAAAATACATGCGTTGGTATTCCTAAACACAACGAAAAGGAATACTGAAGGTAAGAAAGGTATCTGAATAAATGTACCTAAGGTGTTGATGGTACATAGAAACCTCCACGTGCACGTAGGTAGTTCTGAAGGAGAGGCCAAAGTATGGGTCTCCTAGGCCATCAACCAGCAAAGAGAGGCTGAAGCATGGGTCTCGTGGCCGATAACAGATGTTGGGAGCTAGAGCGATGTATGCTCGTTCTCAACTAGGGAATAATGATGTTTAATGATGTTTAAGGATAGTTATCAATATTAATGTTTAGAGGAAGTTGCTTGAGATCCCCATCAGTATATTTAAAGAAATCGACTTAGGGATCTCTCCTAGCCATAGTTCAGTATGAAGAGATCGAAGTAGAGGTCTCATCTGGCCATGGCTTGGCACTGGGAATTAGAGCGATGAATGTTCATTCTTAGCTAAGATTCAGGTTTCAAATACAATGGTTTTAAAGGTTTTATGTACACGTTTGCTTGTTATATTTTAGTTCCAGTATTATGTTTTCGAGCTTTCAGTTTAAGCATGAGATTTATGTTTTATTAAGTCACTCACTAGACTTCTAGCTTATGTTTTCAAATTTTTTCCTTTCAGGTAGTGGTCAGTTCCCAAAAGACTTTTCTTCTGCTGCTCTGTCACTCAAAGGAACAGGTTGAAGGAAGCGTATTTAAAGACCTGTATTAGTTAGTACACATGTGTCTGTCTAGAAACTAGTATTCTTGATGGGGCTCACTAAGTTGTAATACCCATGTATAAACAATGTCGCGAAACCCTGTAATGTAAATGTGTTAAGTTCTGAGTTAATATGTATGTATTCAGGGTTTGAGCAAAATTTAATAGGTAAGATAGGCAGTAAGTGCCAGCAAAAGGGTTGGTAACGACTACAGTCACCATTCCATCCAGGTTAGGAGGGTAATCAGGTGCAGGGTGTGAGACGCATGCCCTCTATTGACGGACTCAGATCATGTCATGTGTCCCCCAAGAGTCACCGCTAGTGGGCTCAAGTGTTCAAGCCATCCGGACTGCCAAGTCCGTTTGGGCATGGGCGTTGCCAGTGTGCGCCTACCATGCCATCACCTATTGTGGGCGTTGGTCGTGCGCCTGCGCACACCCTCCATGTCATGTGCATGTGCGCTTGTCCAACTATATGTGTCTGCTGCCTTCATATGGTGTGCTTAAAGGTTAGCACAGGGTTCTTTGTGCCGTCAACCTGCCCCCATGCCCCCAGAACCCCTGTAGTCATTTGCTCTCTATCCGACCATTCCCCTCGACCGAGGTTTGTATTGCCTAATCTTCAACCTGCCGACAATCAGGTGGGTCTCTCGTGCATTGACTTGGTCTTTGCCAAGTACCTTGACTCAAGTATACACTCGTTAATGGCCATCAACCGTCAATCTACTGTAGTGGCACGCCTCGCCACACTCTAACCTCCATTGGTGCTCATGTTGAGTTCTAGGGGTTTAACACTCTTTCTTTTTAAATCAAGATTTCACACAAGCTCAGTAATTTTTCAAGCTTGTAAAATATTATTTCCATTTCTCAATAAGGTAAAACATTTCAAATCCTTAATATCCATAGCATATCTTAATTGATTCTAGAGCCACAATTTCTGCTAAAATCATGAACTTATTTGAAAATCCAAAGCCACTTAAAAATTTTCATAGTTTTTATAAAATCATATATAATTATAATTTATACATAAATGTCTTTCTTGAAATGCTACAACAATTTTGGGCTTCAATGTCGGTTGAAAATAGTAGTCTCAGATATATAATGTCAGTTAAAAAAACGGATCTTTAGTGTCGATTTTAAACCGACATTGAAGATGGCCTACAATGTCGGTTTAAAACCGACATTAAAGGCCTCCCATTTTTTCTTTTTTTTAAAAAAAAAAAATTAAAAATTCATTTCCCTCTTCTCTCAACTCGATCCTCACCTCACTTTACCAAAATATAACCCTCGACGTGGGCTCTCTTCACTTTACCAAACATAACTCTCTCCTCTCTCAGTTGGCCAACTCCATTCATCTCGGGTTGTTGTCACTGGTGCTCTCAACTTGGTCGTGCACATCAGTTCATGGGTTTTCTTCACCGGTATTCATGGATTTTTGGTAGGTTTTCGTCGGCGCGTGGGTGTTTCCGTAGGTTGTCGTCACCGATTTTCCTTAGATCTCTATCGTCGTAGGCTTCTTTCGGTGGTGGGTCATCATCGTGGGTGTTCTTCGATCATTTTTAGTTTGTTTCAATCGGCGCATGGGCTTTCTCAGAGTGTTCTTTTCCGGCACGTGGGTTGTCTGGTTGTTCGCGTGGTTTGTCCAATTGTTCGAGTTTTCTTTGTCTGGTGGGTTGTCCGATTGCTTTCGTGGGGTTTCAATTTGTCAAATCGGTGGGGTTTCGTGTGGGTGTGTCCGGTTTGTTTTGTGTGGGTTGTCCGATTGTCCAGTTGCTTTCGTGTGGTTTGTCATCGGTGCGTGGACTTTCGGTGGTTTCGATCGTAGAGGTGGGTCGCCGGTGTTGTGGTGCTCGCCGTTTATCAGATCTTCCATCTCAACTCTGTTCGTAAAGGTCTGTTGCTCGCCGGCGTTCCAATCTTCGAACTCCGATTCGGATCTCTTCAAGTTTGTGGGTTGTTTAAGTTGTTTGCTTGGAAAGGTATAATTTTATTTTCATATGAATTTTCAATTTAGTAATTTAAAGTTATTTAATTCATTTTATTTTTATTTTAATGATTAAACTTATTGAAATTTTGAAATGTTGGAATTAAATTAGTTGAAGAATATATACTTGATTGATAGTCTTGAAATTTGTTGATTATTGATTGGTGTGGTTGAAGTGTTATCTAGGAGTTATTTGAAATGTTTTTTGTTATGTTTGAGAGAAAAGGTGATGAAGAAAATCAAATACAATGGTGTTGTGTAGTGGAGAGTTTGTTAATGATATTTATAGGATCATCAAAAAGACAAGTAAATAAAATAGGAACTTGAGAAGAAGATGAAGTTGTGCTCTTTTGCTTTGTTTTGAATATTTGAAAGGGGATTCATTTGGTTTATAGAAAGAAGTGGCAACGGTACAGGAAGTGGCATAAACAAGAAGAATAATATTGATCGATAAATAATACTTATTCGCTTGGCTTTTACATAATTTGGAGAATAAGGAAACATAAGGTACATGAATAAATATAAGATAAAAACAAAAATGGCAATATTTAATGGGCTAAATTATATATAAATATATAAAAAGTTGGGAATTTCATTAATTTTATGTTTTGTTCTAATGATTAAGCTTCTTTAATTTTTTTTATGTTGCATATTTTACAATCATAATTTTGTACTTTTAAATTTTTTTCTTGTTATTGTTTTTCTTTTTTGTAGATTAATTTGCATATTTTACAATCATGGATAAGTCATGGATGAAAATGAATAGAATGTTAGTTGAGTATAGTGTAGAGGTCGAGATGTTTATTAAAAATGGTCTACAACATTCAAATGTATCGAATGACATGAGTTGTCCATGTTTGAAGTGGGTGAATGCAAAGACTCTAAATGTAAACAGAATAAGAGATCACTTATTTTTTAATGGTATAGATCAAAGTTATCAGACATGGATTTTTCACGATGAGTCATTATTGATTGAGAGAAACAATGAAAATGTGTCTACTAGTGAAAGACAAAGTTGATGAGGATGATGTTGATGTTGATGACACAATTAGAATGTTTGAGGCTGCATACAATAACTATTTTAGTGAAAAATCCGATAATTTTGAAGAATTATTAGATGATGCAAAGAAACCATTGTACCCAAATTGTAAAACTTTTTCCAAAATATCTACATTGGTAAAGTTATATAATTTGAAAGTTGAATTTGGATGGAGCGATAAGAGTTTCACTGAGTTGTTGGAATTAATTCATGACATATTACCTAGTCCTAATGAAATTCCAACTTCTACTTATGAAGCAAAAAAGATGTTGGGTACTGTTGGAATGAAGTACGAGAAGATTCATGCATGTAGCAACGATTATTGCTTGTTTAGAAAAGAAATCTCTAATGCAAATGTATGCCCCGTTTGTGGTACATCAAGATGGAAGCTTCAAAAAAATTTAAAGGAAAGGGCTAAGAATATCCCAACAAAAGTCATGTGGTATTTCTCCCTAATTCCAAGATTTAAAAGAATGTTTCGAAGTAAAGAAACAGTAAGTTTATTGACGTGTCATGCTAAAAAAAAAAAAAGAAACAGATGGATTAAAACATTCCAAAGATGCCCTATCGTGAAAAAAAAAATAGACAATTTGTGGCCAGAGTTTGGGTCAGAACCTAAAAATCTTCGTCTTGCTCTTTCGACAAATGGGGTAAATACACATGAAGATCTTAGTAGTAGATATAGTTGTTTGCCAGTGATGTTAGTGACGTACAATCTACCTCCATGGTTGTGCATGAAGCGAAAAAATTTTATGTTGACTGCACTAATATCTGGTCCTAAACAACTGGGAAATGACATAGATGTTTATTTAGCTCTGTTAGTAGATGATTTGAAAAAACTTTGGAAAGAAGGGGTAGAATGTTACGATGCATAGGAAGAACAACGTTTCATGCTTAAAGCTATTTTATTATGGACCATTAATGATTTTCCTACGTATGGTAACTTGTGTGGTTGTATGGTTAAAGGATATCATGCATGTCCAATTTGTGGAGAGAAAACTTCATCCACTTATTTACCAAAAGGGAAGAAGATGGCATATCTCGGGCATCGCAAGTTTCTACTTTGCTATCATCTATATAGGAAACAAAAGAAAGCTTTTAATGGCATAGAAGAATTAGAATTTGCTCCAGAACCATTGAGTGGGGAAGAAATTCTTGCAGAAACAAGTAAGTATCAATATTCATTTGGTAAGAAAACTATCAAGGAAAAGAACAGTGGAGATAACCCTTCAACTTATTGGAAGAAAATATATATTCTTTTTTAATTATAATACTGGAAGTATCTTGACGTGCGACATTGTTTAAACGTGATGCACATTAAAAAGAATGTATGTGCAAATATTATTGGCACATTGCTTGATATTCCTGGTAAAACGAATGATGGAATAAAAACTCGATTAGATTTGGTGGAACTGAATATTAGATCAGAGTTAGCCCCTCAAGTAGGAGAGAAAAAAGTATTTTTATCTCCCATATGTTATACATTAACACGAGCTGAGAAATTGAGCTTTTGTAAGGTACTATCAGAAATTAAAGTACCTGAAGGCTATTCATCGAACATTCAAAGTTTAGTGTCGCTCACAGATTTGAAACTTTACGGACTTAAGTCGCATGACCATCACGTTCTTATGCAACAATTATTACCTGTAGCCATTCGTGATATTTTACCCAAACATGTAAGACTTGAAATTACTCGCCTATGCTTCTTCTTTAATGCATATGTTGCAAGGCGATCGATTCATCTCAGTTAAAGGCTATGCAAGAGGATATTGTTGCCACTCTATGCCTCTTAGAGAAATATTTTCTACCATCATTCTTCACAATAATGGTATACCTCATAGTGCATC
Source organism: Benincasa hispida (assembly GCF_027475165.1). NCBI lineage: Eukaryota > Viridiplantae > Streptophyta > Magnoliopsida > Cucurbitales > Cucurbitaceae > Benincasa > Benincasa hispida. The sequence goes on from NC_143485.1 coordinate 26,552,000, forward strand.
TCAGAAGAGAAGTTGAGTTTTGTGGACCTATTTATTTGAGGTGGATGTATCCTTTTGAACGATACATGAAAGTGTTGAAAACTTACGTACGAAATAGAAATCGACCAACAGGATGTGTTGGAGAAAATTATATTGTCGAAGAGGCAATAGAGTTTTGTTGTGAATTTGTATCTGGTGTTAATTCTATTGGGCTAAACTCATCAACAAAGGAAGCGAACTCAAACATTGATAGAGCATTGTCAGCTGCTTCTTTTATCAGACCAAGAAAGGATGAGTTGGATCAAGCTCATCTTTATGTCATTCAAAATGTAAATGATGTGCTTCCTTATATCGAGTATGTAGATCTCCGTCTTATTCTCGTTTTAAGTTACTTGATTATTCAATAATCTACTAACTTTATCATTTATAATAGGCAACATATGGATATTTTGTCTAAGCTCAATTCTGGTAAAAATAAAAGTAGAAAGTGGCTTCAAGGAGAGCATAATCGTACATTTAGCCAGTGGTTGTCCACACGGGTAATCTCTAGAGACCTACTATTTGATGTATAATTAAATGTTAACTATTAAAATATTATAAAATATATCGTAGGTTGCACTAGCTCTCGAAGTTCCCAAAAATTCCATATCGCCTTCTTTAAGATGGATGGCTAATGGACCTTGTCCAACTGTGGCAAAATATTATGGTTACGTGGTCAATAGTTACTACTATCACACAAAAAATCATGATGATGTTAGGAGGATTCAAAATAGTGGAGTTAGTATAACGGCTACCACAATGCAAGTCTCTAGTGCTAAGGACAAAAGCCTCGTCATGCCAGATATGATCTTTTATGGTGTAATATAAGAAATATGGGAGCTTGACTATCATGGATTATCATTTATTTTATTCAAATGTGATTGGGTTGAGAATAGAACTGGAGTCAAAATAGACGAGTTTGGGTTTACTATTGGGTAAAATAGAGTCCATAATTCAAGCAATGGGCAACTTCGTAACATGGCCTCGTGAACTTGTAGTTATGGTTAACAAGAAAAAAATATGCCTCTTTTTCAGTATATGAGTTTAGTTATTTATTATTTTTCCTACTTTGAATTTTTGTAATTTTGGTTATGGTAGGACCATTCAACAATTAAAAGCTTTGGCCAGTCCACCAAACTTTTGAACTCTTAAACGGACATGCCATGCATAACATGAACGATGTAGACATGATCCGTATCACTTTGAACGAGCATATATTTGGAAGAGAAAAATTATTTATTTAGGCCACGATGATCTGATCCAATATTGCAATATGGTTGAAATAGGCTACATGTGTATTTTGACATACATTGCATAAGTATTACTCATCTAGATTCACTCATGTATACTTTGTTTCATATTTAAATAATAACTTTTACTTTGTTTAGGTATCTTTTGGATGAATGTGGTCGTGATATTACGAAGAATTTTTTTATAATTGATCAAACAAGAATATCGCCACACGTGAAGTCTCAAGATATTCGATCAAGAAATTTAGCCAATCAACTAGAATTGGCTAATTTAGACCAATTAATCCTTATTTCATATAACACAGGGTAAGTAAATACAAGTTCTTGAGTTATTTTTAATTTGCATTATACACGTACTAATGTTTCAAAATTGTTGCTTATTATAGTTATCATTGGATATTGATTGTAATTAATCTATAAGAAAATTGTGTTTATGTTTTGGACTCTCTTCAAAGTAAGGTTCAAAAGGATTTTTATGGAGTTATAAATATGTAAGTGTAATTGATTTTTCTTAGCTCTTAATTGAAGTATTTATATTTAACTAATGTTTTCAAACTATTTAGTCGATTGAAAACATGGCAAGTCAAGCACGATCTCCAACACCATCGGTCTTCTCCAAAGTGAAAACCTGTAAAGGTAAATTTGCATTCATTTTTTAACAAGTTATGTTCATTCGAACATAAGAATAATTGTTTCCAACTTCTTTATATGCAATGCCCCCGTCAATTAGATTGTGTAGGATGCGGGTACTATGTGCAAAAGTATATACACGAAATATTGGATAATCCTACTACTCCCATTACTAGCCTCGTACGTAAATTATTTATTTTTTATATACTAGCTTTAATTTAATAAATGGGTGTAAACTTATGTTGAATTTATCTTTTTTTTTTCCCTCTTTGTAGTTCAATACAAAAAATGCATATACCCAAGGAGAGATTGACGTAATTCGGACCTGGGCAAGTTTTGTTGGCTGATTTGTGTAAAGATGTAATTCTTGTTTTTTGTCTCAATAGAATGTAAATACTAGGTTAGAATGAATGCAAATTTATCTAACCATGATCTATTTATTGGAAGATTTATGTATAATATTTTTGTGTTTATGGGGTATTTGGTGTTAAGTATTCATGGAATTAGTACTAATTGATATTTGTGAATGAGAGAAATGATGGCTTGGTATAAATATTCTATGAAAGTCTGTTATTGTTATACAAATATTGGTGATTAGTGTGTTTATTTCATATTTGATGAGTATATGTAATGGATTGGAAATATTAATTCTTGTTTGTGGATAAATTCATAGTGGAAGACAAATATTGATGGCTTGTCATGCAATTTCTTTTATACTTTTTAATAAAAAAAAAAAAAAAAAAAAACAATGACGGACATTTCCTGACCTAACACGAGACACATAATGTCGTTTTTAACTTTTTGACCGAAAAAATGGATTCGGCAACGAAATTTAAAAATACGGACAATAATTGATAAAACGGACAGACTACGGACTTTCAATGTCAGTTTAAATGGCTTCATTTGATTCTTGGACTTCAGTTGCAACCGACATTAAAGGGCTTTAACGTCGGTTCATTAAAGGGTTTTAATGTCGGTTTACCCGAAATTCTTCTAGTGAAACTCCATAATATGAACTAGTTAAAGTAAAGAAAGGAAAAAATTCAATAGAATTAAACCATTCACAATACTCTTGATTAGAACGATTCGGGTTGTAGGCCATTTCAATCTTTTACATGACCTAGAAGAATAAGTTTACTTAAGTTCAATAACTCTCAAATCTCCAAACTAGAGCACAAACGTCATTAAATTACACCAAATGTTAATTTCTCCTTAAAAGTTGGGTTACCATAATTTCCATAGGTTTAAACTTTGGGGGCAAATACTTTAGGCCTTTAGTTTTAGAAATTCCAATATGCAAACGTCACCTATTAGTTAAATACAAAATCCTAAATTTTTCCTCTCTCCTTCCTTTTCAAATCAATGGATCCAGTTGGAAACCACAAATTACTCTCTCCTCTTTAATTCCTATGTCGGTCACGTCTGAGGATAACTAAAATAAAGAATACTTTCACTCTCCATCTTCGATTGCTTTGGTACTTCTCCCAAAAATCAAATCATTTGCATCAAACTTTTATTCTTCGTTATTTCTTTTTTTTTTTTTTTCTTTTCACTATTCATCTTCTTCCTTTTCTCTATTTCCACCAAGTTTTGTATACCAATTTTCTCACTTTTCCCTTCGTCTATTCCAACAATTCCATCATTTATAAATATTTTCACTTTGTTGCGGATTTGAGCATGAAATGAATACAGATACCAATAAAATATAATATTAAAATAAATTAAAAATAAATAAATAAAATAAAAATGATGAATTTTTCCACTTTCTTCGATCTTTTTTTATTTGACTTAATGTGTATATATTCCAAAACCCACCAAGTGTTATTATTTATAAGCAATTTGGCAAGTAGAAGGTGGATTACATGGACATTTAATAATGTGTAATGTTGAGACACGTGGACAACATTTTAGAAAATGAGAGTATGACATATGATCAATCGACACTATACATGGGCATCTATTATCGTAATATTTATAATACTCTCCCTTAGATAGCCGTTATATATATGAAATGTCTCCTTAAAACCTTATTAGAAAAAACCCCATTGGGAAAAAAATCCTAGTGAAGGACAAATAGTACATATTTCATATAATCTAATAATCTTAAAAATAATACAATATATTTACTCTCTCTCATAGAAACATCACTTGAAATTTTTGAGTCGTCGCATTCCAATATTGTACACCAATTTATCAAAGGTTGCGGTTGGTAATGATTTTGTAAATAGGCATGCTAGGTTATCCTTCGAATAAATTTGTTGTACAGTGATGTCTTCATTTTCTTCAAGATCATAAGTGTAGAAAAACTTTGGTGAAATATGTTTTGTTCTATCTTCTTTAATATATCCTCATTTGATTTGGAATATGCATGTTGTATTGTCATTGTATACTATCATTGGAGGACTTTTACTAGAAGACAAACCATATGTTCCACGAATGTGCTGAGTCATTGATCTTAGTCATACGCATTCTCGACTAGCCTCGTGAATTGCAAAAAATTCAGCATGATTTGAGGATGTAGACGTTATGGTCTATTTCACTAATTGTCATGATATACAAATTCTTCTCCATATGCTAAGAAACTTATTTAAGATCTAGCTTGTATAGGTTAAATAACTAACTTGCATCTTCGCAATCAACTAGTTCATAATTAGATTTATTAGAATAAAATAAATCAATGTAAACTAATTCTCAAATAAAATGTACCATATGTTTAACTCTACTCCAATATCCTTCTTTTGGAGGAATATCATATATATGTAACAAAATTATTGAACAATGCTATAAAGTGTAGTATATAAACTAGTCAAGCTATTTAAGTGCACTTATTTCTCAAAATTTATGGTTCTTAGATGATATATTCTTTTCACATCGAGTGAATGAACCACCATAGAAGTATTCAATGATGTACATAATCCACAAAAGATCTTTAATGTATAAATTGATGTAATTCCATTTGCTTTATGCTTTATTTGCAAGCTAAGGTGAAATTTATCATCTCAATTTCTTTCTTCAGAAATTTTATTTTCTTTGAAATCTCTTCAGGAGTTTTTGCTCAAACTATCAACATAAAGTAAATCTCAGGTTGTGATTTCTTTACAAAATGATATAGACAAATAGGGTTATTTTTGTACCCTCATACCAACAAATGTTGAATAAGATGATTATATCACATTCGTCAAAAATATTTTATAAGAATCTTTATGATATATATATAATTCTCTAATATTTGAATTATAAGATTATGGTACCTTTAATTCTTCAGGAATTTTCATAAATAAATATCATTATTAAGAGATTCATATAAATGTGGTAGGATTGCATCTATAAGATGTATATTAAACTTTTTGTACACAATCAAATAAATTGAATATCTCATGATTTTGTATATCGATCATTAGATAATATGCTTTCTCATAAGGGTAATTGCAATTGGTAGTATTTTTAGGAATAATAACTAAGTGTGCAACATCATTTTAAAAAATTGCAAATATAGCTAAGTCTACGATAGACTTCTATCATTGATAGATTTTATCAATGATATGGTCTATCGTTGATAGACTTTATCAATGATATGGTCTATCACTGATAGACTCCTACCAATAATATGGTCACTGATAGACTATTTAAATTTGGCCATATTTGTAATTTTTTTTACATTATGTTATATCTGCTAATACTTTGGGTCTAATGTCTATATTTGCAACTGTCCCTTCTCATAATTAATACCAGTCTATTGCCAGAATTATTGTGGAATCTGTCTCGCTTTATATGGTGTAACTTCACTCTATTTGTTTTACAAATACTCCACTTGTATTCCACATGTTTAATATTCTTTGATGTCTAGACTATTAGTCCTCATGATTTGAAAAATGAGTTTATTTATATTTGATTGCTTCTTTCCATATAAGTCAATCCTTTCTATGTCGATATTTTTCATACTCACTTTCATAAATAATATCATGAGTAACATTATATGCAAAAATGTTGTCAACTTGTATGGTTTCATAATTTATTGAGATCTCGTCATTATCCTCATTTACTTCAATATCCTTATGAGTACTCATATTTAGGATTTCTTCTAGAATATCCATACTCTTAACTGAGTCATTTATTGACTATTTATTTTTCGAGAATTTTTATCTTTGGTACCGAATGGTCTATCACGCTTCTGGCGTGTCCCAGACTCATTAGTGACAACTTACTGCACTTAATGGAGTATTTGCAGCTGGTATATGTGACCTAGTCACTTTCTTAGCATTTATAATTGCATCTGGTAACTAATTTGCTATATTTTCAAATGAATTATTTTCTGAAATTTAGGATCACATTGATTTGTACGAGGATCTAAATGAGACAATAGCGATGCATTCCATGTAATTTCTTTTTCCAACATTTTAATTCTTCCCCTTAATGTTGAAAATGTTGTCTCATTAAAATGACAATCAACAAATCGTGCAATAAATACATTCACCTATTAGAGGTTCAAGATATTTAATAATTGATGTGGAATCATATCCAACATATATTTCTAACCTCTTTTGAAGACTCATCTTAGTATGTTGTGGTGGAGCAATTTGAACATATACTGCACATCCAAAAATTCTCATATGTGAAATATTTAGCTCATGGCCATAACCTAATTGTAATGGCGAGTACTTATGATAAGTTACTGGCTTAATGCGTACAAGTGACACTGCATGCAAAATAGCATGTCCTCATACAAATGTAGGAAGCTTAGCTCTTATAAGTAATGGTCTAGCAATTAAGTGCAAACGTTTTATGAATGATTATGCTAAACCATTTTGTGTATGAACATGAGCTACAGAATATTCAACACTTATCTCAATTGTCAGACAATAATTATCAAAAGCTTGAGATGTAATTTCACCAACATTATCAAGACGAATGGTCTTAATTGTATAATCATGAAATTGTGCTCTTAACTTAATTATTTGAGCAAGTAATCTTACAAATGCAAGATTTCAACTTGATAATAAGCACATGTGTGACCATCTGCTGGATGCGTCTAGTAATACCATAAAATATCTAAATGGTTCACTTGGTGGGTTAATAGATCCACATATATCACCACAAATTCGTTCTAAAAATGCAGGTGATTCAATCTCCACTTTAACTGGTGATGGTTTAATTACCAATTTTTCTTGAGAGCAAGCATCACATGATAATGCATTAGATTGAAGAATCTTTTGGCTCTTCAATGGGTGTCCATTTGAATCCTCAATAATTCTTCTCATCATTATAGACCATGGATGACCTAATCTGTCATGCCAAATTGTAAATATGTCTGGATTCATAAACTTCAAGTTCATTGTTGCATATGTTTCAATTACTCGTATATGATTATAATACAATTCAGAAGATAAAGCATGCAACTCTTCCAATATACGTTTTTTCATATGAGACAATAGATAAGATATAAAGTTACTCCATATTATTCTTTTTATCAGTTTCAATATGATAACCATTGCAACATATATCTTTAAAACTAAGTAGTTTTCTTTTTGATTGACTAGAGAATAATACATTGTCAATTGTAAATTTTGTTCCTCTTAGACAAAATAATATTTGTTTTTCCAAAGTCTTCCATCAAGTTGAAATCATATTGACTTTTGTTTCTAGCATTGTCAATTTGAAAAAATATTTTCTACTTGTAAGTATTGTATGTGTAGTTGCACTGTCTCCCAGATCCTAGACATAGATCTTATCTTTACTCATTTTTTAATCACCCAACATATGAAAATGATCCAGACTTCTTTAGGACCTACCTTTAACGAGAGGAGCTCGTGCTGATAACGTGTTATGAACTTGAGGAGCACAATAGAAACACAAATACCAATAAAATATAGTATAATAATAAAATAAATCAACATTAAAATAAATTAAACATAATATATAAATATATGAAATAAATAAAATAAAAATTATGGATTTCTCCACTTACTCCAATCTTTTTAGATTTTGTCCAATGTGTGTATATTCCAAAATCCACCAAATGTCACTATTTATAGGCAATTTAGCAAGTAGGAGGTACATTCGATGGACATTAATAATGTGTAATGTTGAGACATGTAGACAACATTTTGGAAAATGAGGACATGACACATGGTCAATGAATATGAGCATCTATTATCATAATATTTTTTAATACACTTTACTTTCTTAGTCTTCATTTTTTTTTTTTCTTTTTCCTTGAATCCCAATCCATTCCCATTAATTTTTTTTTCTTTATTTTTTTTATATAAATGTGGCTTCCCCGTAGCCAGCCAATTTTTTTTGTTTTTTTCCCCATAAAATTTCTCGCTTTCTTTCTTTCTTTTTTTTTTTCTTAAACGTGTGATCAAACATTTTCTTTTCTTTTCTTTTTCCTTCAACAAATGCAACCTCCCATTTCCATTTCTTTCTCCCTCTCCTTTTTTTTTTTTTTTCTTTTTGAAAAAAACATGCTTCACCAATTTGAATAATCAATTTAATTTATTTGTCTTCCAATGTTCCAAGCGTTCTTCTCCAACAAAATTTCACAAAATTAAATAATCGATATAGCACACAATGTGAAAAAGCTAATGTGGGTTTTACATATAATATAACTAAAACACTAGCTTTTATTTCAAGGCTACCGTTTTAATGTTTTTTTTTTTTCAAAATTTAATTTCATAATATAATAATTTTAAATTTTTTTATATTAACTTATTGCCTAAAATATTCTGAATTTTAATATAAAGACCAAATATTATTCTAAATTAAAAAAATAATAAATAAATAATGGAGATTTAAAATATTTTCAAATTCAATATAAAAACCAAAAATTGTTTATAATACAAACAAAAAATAGAAACATAGATTTTCCCTTCGAGAACCTAATCCCCAAACTGGGAATACCCAACCATGACTTTCCAAAATGGAGAATGAGGCAGGGAGGGGATGGGAGGCGCATCCCTGACCTCGCCCCTCTCCGGTTCCATCCCTAGTCCGAACGTGGTGTAGCGTTGAGCAACATTGTACATCTCTTCAACCTGATAGCATTGTGTTGCACTAAATTAAGGAGCATTGTCGTGTTGCTTACCTTTTGAACTACATCATCTTAGAGCATCAATTTGAGTGTTGCAACATTATGGGATAGACATTTTGGCCTTTTTGTTTCCTTGAAGCTCCATTTACTCGAATAAGCATCAAGTTGCTTCGTTTTAACTCTAGCTTTCTCTAAATGCTCTGTAATACTTCTTATGCTCAATTTCTTACAAATAAAACATTTAAACACATAAGTCATCCTAAACTAGCACGATTTAGTGGGTCTAAGATAGCTCTTTTATGGAGCTATTAGACATTACTAATTTAAGTTAAATTACTATTTTGGTATCTATACTTAATTTTAGTCCATGTACTTTCATTAAATTTTAAATTTAGTCTCTCAAAGTTAAATTTTACCAAAATTGATTAAATAATCATAATAATTTTCATGGAACGTCAATAGATAACAAAAAAAATTAAATGATTAACAATATATTGATAGTAGAGATTAAATGACTAAAATTAGACAAATCAAAATATATGGACTAAAACTAAATAAATTAAAAAAAAATTCTAAAAGATAGCAAAATCAGGAAAAAAAAATTAAACATATAACACCTCATTAAAATATTTGTAAATATGGCAGTTTGTATTTTTAAAAAATTTTCAAAATTTCCCTTGTTCATACGTTAGGGCGCACACGTTTCCATCTTCTTCCTTTTCTTTCCTTTTTTTTTTTTTTCCGTTTTTTCGGTTGTTGCAGTCTTGATTTCATTATATTCACTCATATCACACCATTCTCTTTTTCTTCTCTTCATCTTCAACTTTTTCCACTTGAATCGTGAAATTTCAAGCTAATTCTTGATGGATTTTTTCAAAACTACAAGTTTTTTCTTCTTCTTCTTCTTCCTGTTTGTTCACACAAACATTAGAATTATCAAAAGCCAAAAGATCGACCAGATATATCCAGGCTTCAGAACTTCTGCATCACAATTCAACCAGACAAATGGACTTTTCCTCTTATTTAAAAGCTCCATTTTCGCTCTCAGCTTCTACGCTGATGCCAACGACAACACATCCTCACTTGGAACCACACACATTTTCAGTTTAAGAGTCATCTGGACTGCGAACAGAGATTTTCTTGTTAACGACTCTGCCTTTTCGTGTTCAATACATCTTTAATTCTTAGCTGAAATTTGTGTGAAGATCGTCTAGAATTTCATCCCTCTCATAATGATTTTGCATGTCAAAAATGAAAAGGAAAGTTAGAAGGAATGAACATGTATTTTGTGTTTTGAGAATATACCACGTGTAAGAAGGATTGCCACATGTTGAGTTATAATTTTTTTTAACACTAGCACCTCTTTGTTGCAAACCCTTGATAATATTTTCTTGGAATTAGGAGGTCACCCCTTTGTCTTATATTTCTATCTTGGATAGATATTGATATGTTTTTATTGATGGTAATCACTATCAATCATCCATGGCTTTTATTGATAGCGTCTATTAATGACTGTCATTGATAGAACCATGTCAATAACTAGCATTGATAGAAACATATCAACGATATTCACTGATTGACTACCTTGATAGAAACATATCAATGATAGTCACACAGAATATTTAATTTGGTAATTTTAACATTCAAAATAATTAATATCAACGATATAACTTAGGTAGATATCAGCAATATCCATGTATCAGTGGTATAAACAATATCGATAGAGAGTTATTTGAAGCTCAACAATTTAGTTAATAACCATGGATAGGTTATTAAAGCTCATAGCTACTAATAGAAGTCTATCAGTGATAGCAACTAATAGCTTTTAAGTGTTAATATTTCGAAATGGATAGAAAGTCTTCCAGTGATAGTCATTGATTGTCTTCTATCATTGATGGCATTAAGTATGTTAATCTTTTAAAGTAATGACCACCAATAGAAACATCCATGATAAACATGATAGAAGATTATTAGTGATAACTATTGTGTTAATTATTCAAAGTTGATAATCATTAATGAAAATCTATCAGTGATGGTCACTATAGTTTTCCATCATTGGTATAGCTTAATCTTTCAAGTTTGATTTCAATTGATGAAAGTGTATCAATGATAGCTACTGATAAGAGTTATCAATGATAGCCACTGATAGAAGTTGTCAGTGATAGCAACTGATAGCAATTATTAATGGCTATTAGTGATATTCATAGGTAGATATTAGTGATAAATGTCTATTAATAATAGTCATGATAGAAGTTTATCAGTGATACTCATTGATAACTTGGAGTGTTTCTTTCAAAGTTGATAGTCATTGATGAAAATATTTTAGTGATAACTACTTATAGTTTTCTATCATTGATAGCTTAATCTTTCAAAGTTGATAGTTCTCTTTCAAAGTTAATAACCATATTGATAAGTAACTTAATGACTTTAATTATGTAAGTTGAATCTCATGCCAAAGCGTAAGTGAGATGCTCAAAAATTATCATTTATGGCTTAGATGTGAGAGACTCAAATAGCAAAGATTGTGAGAGAAGGAAAAGGACGACTCAAGTGTTTTGTTTTCCTGATATTTCTCAAATTGAATGTTATCATTAATAGCAGCTATTAGTGATAACAACTGATAGCACATTTATCAAATTGAAAACTAATACTGATAGCATCTATCAGTGATAGCAACTTATAGCATATTTCTCAAATTAAAAACTATCACACATCTATCAATGATATTCATTGATAGCAACTATCAGTAATGGCTTTTAATTTGAGAAAGTTGGGAAGAAGCGCGCGAAATGGTGGGCTAGGTGTGGATTTTTTATTCTTCTATCAATTTTTGTACTATATATGCAATTATTTTATCCTTATGCTACATATTCTATTATTTTGAGCTTGATTGTCATTTATACAACTAGTCCAAATTTTAGAATATAGGTATCAAAATTGTATTTTAACCAATAATTTAACTGTAAATGTTTAATTACATATAAATCTTTTCCATATTGATATATATTTGAAAATTATATTTTTAAAAATTGGGTAAATATATACTTTGGTCCCAAATAAGTCATTCTAAATCACATTTGTAATAAAAGAAAAGCAAAAAGTACCGTGAATGCATTTCTTTTTAATAATGCTTCAATCCATATCACGATTGTGAGGTGGAAGATTGAAACTTCGACATTTTAGATTAGAATGCATGTCAATATCATTGAGCTAAGCTCACTTTAGTATATCAATAAATTTCTAATGAATGGCAAAAATGTTCTATATATATACACAAATATGACATCAACTTTTGGATTTTGTAAATATGGTATATAATATATAAAATCTATTTCTCAGTAATTTAGGTCTCTTTGGTAATCATTTGATTTTTGATCTTTTGTATCTGAAAGTTAAACTTATAGGCATTACTTCCACCACCATTTTTTTTATCTATTTTTTATCAATGGTTTATAAAACTAAGCTAATTTTGAAAACTAAAAAATGTAGGTCTCGTTTGATAACCATTTCACTTTTTATTTTTGGTTTTTGAAAATTAAGCATATTTTCTCTCAATTTCTTATAATGATTTACATCTTTCTTAGGGTTCATTTGGATTAACTCGAGAAAAAAGTGTTTTTCAGAAAACTAATTTTTATTTAAACTATTTTGAAGAAAACGGTCTAAAATACATTTCAAAATTTATTTTGAGTGGTTACCGAACACTCTAATTTTTTTTCCTCAACCTCAAAATGACTTATTTTTTTAATTAAATACTTGAAAATGTATTCCAAACATACCCTTAAGTACAATGATTGGATTATTGGTCAAATTCCAAAAACAAAAACAAGTTTTTAAAAAACAATTTTTTAGTGTTCAAAATTTGGCATGTTTTTATTGGTAAAAAGTAGATAACAGAAGAAGAAATTCGGAGGTAGAAGTAATATTTATAGGTTTAATTTTCAAAAAATAAAAACAAAAAACGAAATGATTACAATACGGGGTCATAACTAGCTTTTAAAAACTTTTTTTTTTAATTTGGCTAAAAATTTAATCATTGTATTTAAAAAATATGCAAATTATGCAACAAAAATACCTTTTATTAGAATTTAAGCATTAGCGTTGATGTTGATGTTGATGTTGATGGTACTCCCTCTTTCATGGGGAAATCTGTTATGTTTATTGAGAACCATGGTCCTGAATTTTTTCATTTCCAACTATCTTGTTCCCATTTGGAAAATGGTATGCTTTTTAAATCCAAATACTATTGCCTTGTATATTTGTTCTAAGATTTATATTTTCAAGTTGATTGTAAGGACTATTTTGATCACATTACTAATATGTTACATGTCCATCACATGATCAACACTAAATCTCAGAATCAAAATGTCATAACCAAGAAGTTTGTTAGTTATAGAATCTTTGTTTCTACTTAGTAAACATTGGCATATCATATGCATATGTTGCTTAACATTTCATCTATTCAAGTTTAATTGTAAACATTGACGAATTTACTAAATTGAAACCTGCCAATATACAATCTATGAGTGATTAGGTGGACTTCGTGAAAGAAAAGAAAAGTGTAAAATTCAAGATAAATCTACTGTTACTCGTGCTAAATTCATAAGATTATTACTCATGTTCTAATCATTCATTTATTTGTACATATATATTTATATTTGATTAGGCAACAAGTGAAAAGTTCAAGTCCATGAAGAAGAGGCAACTTCCACTTGAAGCTATACTTGTTTCATAGTGGTTATAGTTATTGTTAGGTTTTGCTTCTTTCTTTGAATGTCTTGTGGAATCCTAAACTAGTTAGTAGTATATGAGAGTTTGCAATGTATCTTTGAATGTCTTGTGGACATCTAAACTAGTTAGTATATATGAAATTTTGATTTATGAAATGCTTTGATTAATGCTAGACTGGTATAGTATAGGAGAGATAGTCACTGAAGGTCGATGGTCTTCAAATGACTCAAAGTTATTGTTCATCGTGTTCCCCTTGGTCCACAAGCAATGAGAGTTTGGGTAGACTTATCAATAAAACATGATATATTTTAATGGAGTCCAAACTCAGGAATGACATATATAAAATATGCAATCAGCAGTACAGTTGCATGCCATCTGACAAAGTTTTAATTAGTATGTATATCAATCGATTATTTTATTTTTTTTATTTCTTTATTTTGATAACTTTACTTAATTTTTTTATTACTTAACATTTTTTTTATAGGTTGATGAAGGATTTTTAGTGCATGCATCTCCAAGTATTTTATGGTCGACTACATACACAACTAAGTAGAGTTATTTTGGAATTTGACATCGATATATTTTGTAATTTATAAATTTATGTGTTGTTTCATCTCCAAGTTTGAAGTACTCATTACTATATCTCTTTTTTGTTGGGATATATGAATCTTGTATTGATTGCTTATTTTCATAACATTTATTTTAGGGATTATATAAATATAATTTTATTTGATTTCTAATGTGTAGAAATGTATGAAACACAACAATAGGATAATGAACATATTTGAGAAGTTATAAATATGCAACAATAGAATATAAAAAGCTAATAAATGCTATAAATACAAAACGTTGACAATAAGGCTTATTATAGCTTCCATTAAATAAATAATATAATTGTAAATAAATGATATAATATACAAATGACAGCTACATATTTTTGCTATAAAAGTGATTTTATAGTTTTTTCAAAAATGTTATCCTGCGTGTTACAAAGACCAAATATGCTATTTGAAGCTTGTATTTATAATATTTACAAAACGTTATAAAAAATTGAACATTTCATAGCATTTAACAAGTGTTATAGAAGGAAACTTATTATAGCATGTAACAAAATGCTATAAAAAGTTGAACTTTTAGATAACATTTAAAAAGTGCTATGAAAAGCTCAATACTTTTAATAGTATGGGTTATCACGACTTTGAACAAAATACTATAATAGACCTATGATAACATTTTTTTTCGAAGCTATAGTAGATCTTTTGTCCCATAGTGAATTATTGTAAGAAATGGGAAGGAAATAGACTTAATTTTCAAAAACAAAAAAGAATGAAATGATTACAAAACGTGGTTGTAGCTTTTAAAATTTTGTTTTTCTTTTTGGAATTTGGCTAAAAATTCAACCATTGTATTTAAGAAAGATACAAAATATTATAAGAAATGGGAAGAAAATAAGCTTAATTTTCATAAACAAAAAAATAAAATGAAATTGTTACTAAATAGGGTCTTAATTATTATGATATCTCTTTTAGACTTGTAGATATATTAATGATATATCAAATATATTAACATTAATAATATAACAAAACATGCATATGAATGATATATCAGTATTCATAGATCTCTGCTCTTTGCAAACTCTTGGCTCATCTCCCACTAGGTGACCCAAATCTGTCTTTTAGAGTCCAATATGAAGAAGAGTGAGGAAGACTTATACATCATTGTAGTCTCAAGAGAAGTAAGTTCATCTTCTTCATCTCTCAAAAGCTCCTAACATTTAGTACTCGTAACAAACTTAAGCAACAAAGTTCATGTACAAATGCATCACACTAGTATATTACTTTGACTATTTTTCAGGTCACCTTTTTCCCAAAAATACAAATTCACGATCGTCCATGACATGTGTGAAAATCGGGTGAAATTTTCTTGGACAGATTTTGCCATCAACTATTACTTTTTTATAGCGACATACTAGTTTTAATGAGAATTGGACTTCTTTTCATTTTGCAATGCAAAGAAATCTAATCGTTATTTTATTTTTCAATGTAAAACCAAGATATAAGAGTATATCTAAAATTAAAAATAGGGACTCGTGGACGTTAATGTAGGATCCACGTATATTCATGAAGATAAATCTATAATGTAAGGGGAGTATGGTATTCTCGTAATCCTAGAAAAATTTAAACCAAATTGTCCACTCATTCTCTTGATATTCTATTTTAATTGGGCACTCTTGTTGTGGGGCCATCATGAATTTATGAATAGAAATAATATTATTGATTTGCCTATTAAATGTTATTGCAGTCTTTTCTTTAGTTCAATTTTCTATAAATATATTACAATTTTTTTAGAACACTAGGAAACCTAAATTAGTTTGAAGCTTTAGGTGGAGTTAGCAAAAGTTTATAGAATTATGATTCACTTACCCCTTCTGAAGTTATATGGCAAACACAATCTATGGTTTTTCTTTTTCTTCTTTTTCTTTGAATTTGGACTCTCAATCTTCTAGTTTCCCTCTCAACTCAATACTCGATTGTTTTTATGTTAATTATATATCTTTGAACTAAAAAGATTCGTCTCGACTTCATCCTTGACACTTTTTCCCTTGTCCCATTAATCTTTAAGCTTTGGATTCGGTCTTTGATCCTAAATCTTGTTTTTATTCAATTTGAATCAAAGAGACACATCATTTAGCATGTTTTTTACTTGAATCTTGTTGGTCCCAAAATTTGGACAAGGAAAGACATACTGACATTCACATGACAACAACGATAAATTTATAATTTGAAAAATAGAAAATCTGCAAAATAAAGAAAAAAATTACTCCAATTCCAAAGTTAGAATGATAATTCTATAATAAAAAAGAAGTCATAAGTTTAAGTTAGCACAAATTCACCCATAACAAGCCCAAATTTGATAGGATATTTGTAATACATAGTAGAATAAGAGAAAAAATCTAAAATATATTACATCTTTAAAATATTTGCAAATATGGATGAGTTGACTAGTTAATTTTTGAATTCTTTTTAAATTTCCAACTTTGCCCTCTCTTGTCTTATCTTGTTTTACACCTTTTTTTAGTCTTTTTATTTTCTTTATTTTCTTCGATTTTTGCTTATTCCCCTTTTTTTTTCATTTTCTTTTCTTTCTCAGTTTTTGCTTCTTCCTTTTTTTTTTCTTTTTTCGATTTTTGCTTCTTTCCTTTATTTTTTTATTTTATTTTCTTTCATTTCCTTTTTTTCCTTTCATTTCCTTCTTTTTTCCTTTATTTTTTCCTTTTTTTAAATTTACTTTTCTTTCTTAGGTTTTTGCGTATTCCTTTTTTTATTTTTATTTTCTTTCCTTTCTCTGATTTTTACTTCTTCCTTTTTCTTTTTTTATTATTTTCTTTTCTTTTATTCCTTTGAAAGTACTCAATTTATAAGTGACTTAACACCAACAAGCCGATCATCAAGTTTGATTGTTATAACAAATAATAAATATAAATAGCAAATGAAAGTCTATCAACGATAGCCACTAATATTTTCTATCATTGATAGCTTAATCATTGATTATATTTTCATAGTTAATAGTCACTTATAGAAATCTATCATTGATAGCCAACTTAATGAATTTAATTAATAAAGTTGAATCTCGAACTAAAATGTAAGTGGAATACCTAGAAGTTATCATTAACAACATGTTTATCGATGATAAAAGCTATCATCGAAAAGAAAAGGGACTTATAAATATTTGGAAAGGACAAGAAAGGGGCAAAAAGGTGTTCAGTGGCTATGATTAATAAAAGCTACTACTAATAGCATGTTACCAGTGGTAAAAGTTAATACTAATAGTATGTTATCGATGATAAAAGCTACCCGATAGCACGTTGTCGACGATAAAAGCTACCCGATAGCATGTTAACGATGATATAGAACTATCACTAATAGCATGATATCAGTAAGATCATTGATAGCATCTTATCAGTGATGTAGTGAAAGAAGCTATCACTGATAACCACGATATGAGTGATGTTAGTGATATCGGTGATAGAATTTAGGTGATATCTATATATCGAGTTTCTTTCAAAGGTGATAACTAGTTATAGAAGTCTATAATTGATAGCCTTAAGTGTTAATATGTCAAGGTTGGTTCTAATTGATGAAAGTCTATCAGTGATAGCGATTGATAGCTACTATTAGTGATAGCCATGATAAAAGATTATTAATGATAACTACTGTGGTAATCAAAGTTGTTGGTCTTCTTTCAAAGTTGATCACTACTTATAAATCTATCATTGATAGTCATTGATAACCTTAAGTATTGATATTTCAAGGTTGATTCCAATTGATGAAAGTGAATCAATGATAGCTACTGATAATTGATAGCAAACTAAAAGCTAATATTTCAAGATTGTATTAATTTTTCTCAAATTGAAAGCTATCATTGATAACAACTATCATCGATAGCAATTGCTAGAAGCTATCAGCGATAGTAGTTGATAGCAGCTATTAGTGGCTATCACTGACAGCTGCTATTAGTGATAACTTTTAATTTGAGAAAACTGGGAAGAAGCGAGCAAAATGGTGGTTAGGCATGAGTTTTTTTAGACTTTTATCATTTTTTTTTATTTATATATACAATTATTTTATCCTTATATTATATATTCTATTATTTTAGGCTTGAATTCTATTTATGCAACTAGGCCAATTTGATAATAACAATAACCATTTTTTAAGCCTCAAAACTTCATCATTACAAAGGAAAAGGAGCATAAGAAATGATATACGTGTGAATGTAAATTAGTTTACATTAGGTCCAATAAAGTGAAAAAACATGGAACATTCTGCCAGCATATCCATATGCATATGCACATGCACGGCCCAATTTTACCTAAAACTGTGGGCCTCACTCAGCTTGTTTGTGGTGGACCCACCAATTTGGACCTGTTTTCCCTCACGTTTGGCCCTACACCTACACTCACCAACTTTACTCCACTACGCTTTTTCCACCTATGCTCCCCTCCATTGTCATCTACGCCACTCAAAAATATTAATATTCAATATATCTTCTACTACTTTCATTTCTTCTCCATATCAACAATATAGTTCCACCTCCAACTTCTAATTTGTTGGGCTAATTAAAAATACATTTATAATCAATATCAATTTCAACCTAGTTTAATTGTTTAAAATAGTACGAGGATGTTTGAGATACTAAGTTGATCATTATAGTCTCTATAGTTTATAATAGTCGATATCTGGGATTCATACTATTGTAGTCTCAATCATAATAATCGATTTTTTAGGAGTATACTATTTTTGTTAGTTTAGGAAATAGTAAACAATATAACAAAGAGAAAAAATGGGGGACGAGTAGGAAATAGTAAACATTGAAATAAATAATGAAATAAGAGGTGTGAAGGAAATAGTAAACACTGTAACAAAGAGATAAATAAGTGATGAATATGAAATAGTAAATACTGTAACAATGAAGGATTTGGACAATACTATAGTTAGTTGTAGGTTATAATAATTGAAATATCAACAATTTGAAGGGAACACTTCGATTCCGTAACGAAAGCGATGTAATCGCATGCTTTCATTTCTTATTATAAATTAAAAACATACTAAAAAAGTAAATGAATTAAGCATAGGAGAATTATACCTTTATCAAAACGTAGTTGCACAAGGATTTGGCTTGTAAGAGTCTTCTTGAAAGAAAAGGAAAATTAGAGAACCTTTCTCTTCGTTTTGGGAGAATTTCAGAGAAGATGCGTGAATTACTTGCAAATTTTTCTCTATAGAATCTAATTAGCGCAACACTTATTATTTATATTAATATTTTAATATCTCATATTAAAATAAAAATATCTAATTATTTGAATCATCTTCAAATAATTTAATTATCTCACATTATATAGTTTAAATTAATTATTTGAATCGTATTCAAATACATTAATTCTTCCATATAATAAAATTTTAATTTTGAATCTCACTCAAATTAATTTTATGATAATGTATCGTAATATATTAATACTTATATTAATTGTAACAAATATAACAAATATATTTATCCTTCAATAAATTTGAACATTTCGATTTTTCTTTCAATACATTTGGTCTATGTTAGTCATTGTGATCTAGCAAAGAGACGTTATGAACCTACAGATTATAGACTCTAATGATACGAGATTAATTAACTAAACTCTTTAATTAATTAATATTCATTCATTAACTATAGGGCAAACCACTATAGACTTATAATTGCACTCTTATACACGGCAGGACAAGTTGTATCTATATAATTATTACAGACAAGTTGGTCCTTCACAAGTTGTTCGTATATACAGTTGGGTAAAAAATTTGTTTCACCCCTATAATTACCTCTATCTTCTTAAATATCACTGATTCTCTAATGAATGATTTGTTTATGGTTCAACCATAAGCCAAGTCTCTTTTGGGTCAGTGAAAGGTTAGTGTTCCATTGCTCAAGTCTCTGAGATAGCACATAACTACTCATCGACTTTCCCTATATGGGAATGAGTAAATTTCATCTTGTAAAATTACATTCTCAACTCCCTATTCCCAACACCCTATTTGGTAAAATCCCCAAAATGGTAGACATATTTAGTCGGCAACTCATGCCACTTTCATCCCATGCAAATCAAAAGACGAACCCTCACAAGTAGGAGTTCATAACTCACTTAAGATTAAGATCGAGTCATATATGATCATCATATGAATATATTAATCTCTTCAATTAGTAGATTTACAAAGAGAAATTAATTATTTCAAACTCTTTGTATAGGATACCTCCACCTACATATCTCCACATGAACGATTTGGATAAAATCATTTATAACAATTACACAGTGAGAGTCATATCCATAGTGGCACAAGGATAAGACACCCAATTTTATCCATATACTACATACCATTTAGGTTATTGCTGGAACATAATCTACTTGTATGTTAACTACATATGGTTCAAGATTACATTTAATGACCTTAAATATTTACTATAATAGACAAGTAAATATTTATTAAATAACTAATCAATTATGAGGTTTTTAGACAAAAATCCAGACACAATTATCTTACCTCCAAACATGACTCCCAATTACACATAGGGGTTGTTTGGGCCCCAATTTCAAGTGGTGGAGTGAGTACTTGAGATTGAGGCTCAAACAATCTCTATATGTATTAAGTAGTTATATTTTAAAAGTCTATTAATTAAATCAAATATTTCAAACACAAAAAATTAGACAATCGGAACAATTAATTAAAAAAAAAAACTTAGAAACTAAAATAGGTCATTTTAAAAGCTTATTTTTTAAAAAATAAACTAAAAAGTCAAAATATCATTTCTAATCTGTTACTTCATTTTCATTTTCTTTTAGTCATTCATGCTTTCAAATATTCAAATTCAATCTATGTACATTCAATAAATCTTCAAATTTATATAGATAAAATATTTTTAGTCTCTAAATTTCAAAATGTTACACTTCTAATTTTTAAATTTTGGAGTTTGGTTTCAATTTAGTCTTTAGATTTCAAAATCTACACTTTTAATATTAATTTATCGATAAATACTCATTTTAGCCTTCGTCGTTAATGTTTATTAATTAATTTTAAAATAATTATGAAGTAAAAATTTAAAACTAGTTTTAATATTGATGAAAAAACAATAAAACTCAATTAATTATAATTCTATTAATTTTATTAAATTAATTAATAAACATCAACACTAAAGACTATAAGTGAATATCTAGTAAAGAAAAATTCATGATAAAATGCAAATATTGAAATCTATGGACTAAATTGAAATAAAACACAACTCTCAAGTATTAAATCGTAATATTTGAAACTTAAAAGACTAAATAAAAAATGAAACTCAAAATTTTAAAACTAAAATTACAATATTTTAAAAGTACGAGACTAAATATAGAATCTAAATCAAAATATAATGATTGAAAAAAGGTGTTATTAGAAGTTAGAAGTTCAATTTTCTTTCTTGTAGTTATTATTAAAAATAAATAAATAAACAAACAAAACTTTTTCCTATCTATTTTAGGAAGATTTTAAAAAATAAAAAAATAAACAAAAAAATATTTATACAAATAACAAAATTTAATTATAGTTGTGATGACATTGCTATTAATGTCTATCACAAATCAACGTTGATAGGTCTATCAATAATAGAAACTGATATAAGTCTATTATTTTATCAGTATTTATGTCTATTATTTTATCAAGTGTTTATCAATAATAGAAATCGATAGTTGATAGTTGTTTTATTGATAGAAACTGATACAAGTATATCACAATAGAGGTCGATAGAAGTCGATTAATAACTATACGTATTATTTTTGCTATTTTTACAAATAGTTTGACATTATTTTCTAGCCGTGAAAATCTCTCTTTATTTGAAGGGCACTAAAATGAGACTTGTGAATAAGGGTTGGCTAGGAAGAAAGGCGTTCCAATTCTGTGCAAGTGGTCCGGTTTCCGCGTCCTTCGAAAATTCCTATAAATTGCCCCCTAAAACCACTCCTCCAAGCAATTGCCCTAAATAATTTCCCTTCATTCATTCATTCCTTCCCTCAACGGTTACAATGAATTCCCGCTCCGCTTCTCTTTTCCTCATCCTTCTTCTCCCCCTCCTCTCCGCCGTCGTCGCTCGGAAGGGCGCTCTGCTCGGCGGCTGGAAGAAGATCGACGACGTTAATGATCCGCACGTTCAAGAGATCGCAATGTTCGCGGTGACCGAGTACAACAAGCAATCCAAAGGCGTAACGATCGAATTCAAGTCCGTCGTCAGCGGCGAAACGCAGGTCGTTTCTGGAATCAACTACCGCCTCGTTATCGACGCAAAGAGAGGCGAATCGGTTGGCAAATATCGGGCGATGGTCTGGGAGAAGCCATGGGAGAATTCCAAGAAACTTACGTCCTTCAAGCCTTTTGCCTAATTTCACCAGTAAAAGCCCTAATTTGCCTTCTTATTGTGCTGTTTGTTGTGTCAGTATTTGGTAATTAGGTAAAATAAATTTGAATTTCCTAGTAATAATTTCTGGAGAAATCGTTTGTGGATTCTGTTTGGTTATCAGATGGATCTCTGTTTTCTTCGTAATCATAATTATTTCTGTTAGTTTGTAATTTTATATTAAAAATATTTTGTTATAAAGGTCTCAGATACTATTGGGATTTCTTATCTTCATAAAAGGGAAATGAATAATAAATTATAGATACTTTATCTATGGAAATGCTCTTGTACATGCATTAGTGAATTAAATACTATTTCACTTGCAAATTGGGTTGGAAAAGACAAAAGCTATAAATTTCTATGGATAATTGATCATTCAATCAAAGTTATCAAACCACTTTTCTTTTTTGGATAAACTATTGTACTAGATATTTTTGGGAGGAGAGTGAAATTTTATTTCTTGATTTCACTGTTTATTATTATGTTAAAAAAAAATTCGATCAAATCTCATAATTATTTATAGATTTTAATTTTATTTAATTTTAATATTTTTTTAATAATTTATTTTTTATCAACTCTTAAAATAGTTTCTTTGCCATTTTTTCATTATATAAATTGAATCTTAATTCAATAAATGAAAATAATTAAATTAAATTAGATTCTTACACAGTTATGTTATGACCCGATTAACTCAACCAATCCAATCCCATAAGGGTTGGGTTGGATTCATTTTTAATGAGCATAAATATGTTGGATCTAAAAAAAATTTCAATCCAATTCAACTCATCTATTTACTATATTTTATGTTTAAATATTTAAAATTGGTTTAATTTCTAATTTTACACTCTTAAATTTCTCGAAGATAACAAAAAAAAAAAAAAAAAAAATTAAAGTACTAAAATTACTTCCAACATGTCATGTCTTAGTCAGTCCTCACATAATTTTACACATGTATATATTGTATTTTATTAAATATAAAAAATATTCATTTAAAATCGAATTATTATAAAGATTTTTTTATTTAAAATGTAATATATTATGAAGTGTGCCCACAAAATCGGGGCTTGCTTGTGGTTAATTGGTGAAAACTATACTAATCTAGCGACCAGAATTCGAAACCTCTAGAGGCAACCTTTTACCTTTTTCATTTTTAACTTTTTGTTATATATATATTTACAATGGGTTAAAAAACTTAATTCCATTTTTATTTTTTCTCATATATGTGTTCATTTTTTTTTTAGTTTTTTGTAATTAAGGTATATAAACACCATTTTCACATATAAATTTTTTGTTTTGTTATTGATTTTTTCCATTATTTTAAAATTACATTCAAGTAAGTTTAATTCTAAGTTTTTTAAATGGTGACTAACAAATATCTAAATTTTCAATTTTAACTCTAATAAAACCCTTCAAAATATATAAATTTTCAATTTAGTATCTTAAAATTTCATGAAATAATAAAAATGCTTAAAATTAACTATTGTATTAGATAACTTTTTTGTTTTTATTGAAACCTCAAAATTTCAATTTTGTAGTAAAAAATTACATTATTTTTTAAAAATAAAATATGAGAGTATATATTAGACATAAAAATCGAGATGTCAATGATGTAGTATATATATTTTAAAATTTAAAAACTATAAATGATTCTCATTTATATGTTAATAGGTTAAAATTATAACTTTCTCTAAAGTTGTGCCCTCACATAAAATTTATATAGGCCACTGGTCATAGCAATTTGGGTTGTAGTGTTTTGGGAAAAAGGAAAAGGCTTTGTTTATTAATAACAATTTTATGAGTGCACTTTTTGGGGAAAATAGTAGGTGTAAACGTGTGATTGGTGGGTTTTTCTCAACAAAAATACAAAAGAGGTGAGAGGAAGGGATAATCTAGTTGGAAAAAATAATTTAACCATTGAATTTAATGCTGGAAGGGACAAAATTTCATCGAAAAGAGTAAACTACACGGGATTTAAAGAAAGAAAAAGATTTTATTTTATTATTATAAAATTGAGAAACAAAACAAAACTCACGTATCGAATAAAATTCATACTAGGTTGTTATTATAGACATGCATGCACACATATCATTCAAATTGACATTTTCCATGCTTTAATAAAACCAAATACATACCATAAAATAATTATCTTTTATTAAAAATAAATAACTGAAATTCATTTAATAAAGTACCCTTAAAAAAACATAAAACAAAACAAGAAAGTTCTCCTAAAAAGTTTAAGAATACGAAAACCAGAACTTCAGGCTCAAATGTCAAGACTAAGTTTTAAAACATAAAAATCCTGAAAAACATGAGCAAAAGCATATGATTGGTCTCAATGACTCGATCACGGATTCTGCTTGTCATTCTCGTATTCTTACCTTTACCTGAAAAAGAGATATGAGAAAGAACGAGTATAAAATATTCAGTAAGTAACCCGACTACCGGGGTCAGATTAAGCATCTATGTCTTCTAGATGCTACCTTCTAGTGGAACACGCATAAACCTCTACTTTCCATGGGATGATTATCTAGTGGATAATTGAACCCGCCCTATCGTAGATGAGATGTACCACAAACCTCTAATGAAATCTCGTAGGAGATCACTAATTTTTTATGAAGTCTCAAAGAAAATCACAACCTCTGTTGAATCTCGAAGGAAACACAAATCCATGGTGAAATCCTGAAAGAGATCACTAACCTCTGGTGAACCCCGAAGGAAACACAACCTCTGGTGGATCCCGGAGGAAAAACCACCTTTGGTGAATCTCGAAGGAAACACAACCTCCGGTGGGTACATAACTACGGGTAGGGGATAATTATCACTATCATAAATAACATGCATCATAAAATATAATCCCATAAACATGCAAATATATCATCATACACATACAATCTTTTAGCAAAACATATGAGAATTCATGCATCTTGTTGTACATAGTCTTAAAATCCTAATTTTTAAATCCTTTCGCCTAGCACAAAGGCGGTTCCAAATAGTAAGATTACTTACCTAGTAATTAATCTCTTAAAACCTTTGGAAGACTTGAATCAACCCTATAACATAAATTACAAATTTTAATTTAGCACCCATGGCCCAAAATAGTAAATCCCAATTTTAAATTTATCCTTTGGGGTTTAAATCTTCAATTAACCAAATTAATCCAAATGTCTCCAATTTAACTTATCGAAGTTGTGGCTTGGTCTAAAATAAATTCTAACACCCAGTTCAATTGGCCAACCTGCACATAAATTAAATCCAAAACTAATAACTTAATTTTCCACAAATACTCTTAATCCAAAAGGACCAAAGTGCTAGAATTCACCCAAAAACTTATCGAACTTTAACAATTTTTCTGTCGAAAAAATTGGTCTCTACCTTGATGGCAAGGTCTCAAAAATCTCCAACCCTTGATTCTAAAGTCCAAACATAAAGAAATATTAACAATTTAACCCAAAACCAAATGAATAATCTAGCCCTTCAAACAAAAACCAAAATCTTGCCCAAAATAAGCCAACATTATATCCAAAGCAAGATTTAGGCGAACAAAGCAGTGGTAGTGGCAGCGCGGACCATCAACGATGGCTGTCGGAGACGTGGTGAGACGGAGGGCGGCAACAGCCGCTAAGGCAACTATGGCGTTGGCTGAAGAAAACCACGTGGAGAAGCGGTAGCTACGGGCATGTCCAGATCTGAGGCAGTAGACGACGCGACAACAGACACGACGAAGGGATCTCATGGAAGACGACTAGGCTCAACGACGAGCACGGTGAATGGCGTAGAGGCGGCTGGAGTCGACGACGCTACGGCTGGGATTTCACAGCTAGGATGCTTCGCGTGAAGGAGTACAATTGGGAAAAATGGTCTATTGGAGGTTTTTTTTTTTTTTTTTTTTTTTTTGGAAAAAATGACCATTTTTAAAAAGAATGTATTTTTGACCTCTTATAGGTAGGAAAAGACCATTATGCCTTTTTTTAAGGAAAAAAAATTCAAAACCTCAATTCCTCCCTCCATGACTGTTTTCTTGCAACCCTTCAAATTCCTTTCAAAACTCCTCACAACTACTCACAATTCCTCACATTCTTTCAATTTTTCTTCAATATTTCAGTTCATCATCTTCAAGTTCATCAGTTCATCTTCATCAAGTAAGTATTTATGCACATTTTAGGAGAGTTTTGGATTTGGATTTTTTGGCATATTGATTTTATGGGTTTTCATGGGGTTTCATAATTTTTTAGATTTCTTTGTTAAAAAAAGTTGCATTTTAGAATGATTTTGATGCTTATAGATAGTATATGAGTTGATTTGTACATTAGAAACCATTTTTTTTTTTACTTTAAACTCCGATTTTTGAACTTTGAACATCTCCATTGATGAAGCTCAACCGGGCTTCTTTATATATTCATCGGGCGGGGGAAATTGTGATCGGGCGAGGGAAATTGTGACTGGGCGACATTGGGAAGGGGGTCGGGAAGGCTTGACCGAGAAAGGGGACAGGCTGGGTAAGATGGGGCGGGACCGGGCTAGTTGGATAGAGACATTGACCGAGAAGAGATGTGGGATCAGGAAGGAACTGTCGGGTATGGGTTTGGCCCAGTCCCAGGACTGGCTGGGTATGGGGCCGGGTGATTTGGGAAATGGGACGGGACCAGGCGAGAAGAGGGAGGGACGGTCAGAGTAGTTTGTGGCCCAATGGATTGCCCAGGTATGGGGTCAGGAGACTCGGGAAATGAGGCGAGGCCAGGTGAGAAGGGGTGAAGAGGCGAGTGGTCCAAAAAATAAGCTACTGATTTTTGGCCCGACCAGACCCAGCACAAGACCAAAAACCAGTACCTTATTTTTTTTGGACTGGGAAGGGGCTGAACCGAGCAATCTTCAAACCTAGCTACTGGTTTTTGGCCCGATCCTGGGCCTGGGCGGGTATTGGGCCGGGCCAAAAACCAGTAGCTTTTCGGTTTTTTTTTTTGAATTGTTAAATATTCTAACACATTGTTGTGTTGTGTTGAGTTCTAATTTATCTATTTGATGAAAAATGTAGGTTATAATGGAACTAAAAATGAAGGTTATCCTAATGATCATTTTCCTACCGCCCTTTCATGTTGTTCCTATATAGGAAAGACTATCCCTAAAATTAAGAAAAACTAACTCCCACACAATTAGCATGTTTAGACAAACATGTTTTGGTCCTCTCCTTGATACAAACATCACCTTCAATGGACCACTTATCTATTATATTTTTCTTCGAGAGGTAGAGGAACCTAGGAAAGATGTTATTAGTTTTAATCTTATGAGGAATAAGGTATCATTAAGCCAAATGGAGTTTGACCTTATTACAGGACTAAAATATCAAACTAGAACTGTGAGGGAAGAAAATTCTTTTGTCAAACTCAGAGCTAAGTATCTAAATGACAATAAGGGTATGAAGGCATATGAGTTGGACTCTATTTTTCCAACATTTGAGTTTGAAAACGATGTTGATTCAATGAAAATTGCATTGTTTTATTTTATTGAGTTGGCTATGATGGGTAGAGAGGGAAAAAAAACAAATAGATTTTGAAAATTTAACAATCATAGATGACTGGATTGATTTTGTAATGAGGTCTGGAGCAAGAAATTTTTTGGAAATACAATCAAACAATTTAACAAGGACTGAAAGATAAAGCACTGGCGTATAAGGGCAACGCAAATGGAAAACAACAGACATACAGTCTTTACGGCTTTCCCCATGTTTTTCAGGTAATTTAGTTAATTTGATTTAATGAATATTCATTGAATTACACCATTAATACATACTTATATTTCATATAGGTATCGATATACGAAACGATTTAATCATTATCTAGTCATGTTGCAAACAAGTTGAATTACAATGCGATACCATGCATTTTGAGATGGTCGTGCTCACATTCTCCTCCATATGGAGTTATTAGAGACGAAGTCTTTGGGTCAGATGTAGTATATTCCTTTTTTTTTTTTTTAGTTAGAATTTTTTTTCATGATTATAGCTTCTTAGTTTATTTATTCATGATTACAATATTTTGTAGATAAGGATCACATTGCATCTCGTTCCATCTGAGGAAGAAATTCAGTTTATGAATCATGTTATGGAGTCACCCATCCTTCCAGTTGCACCACCTGCATCACCTCTACCCACAAATGATGGTGATGTTGCTAGACCACTGAAACTACCTCTACTCACAAAAGATGGCGATGTTGCTGGACCTTCGAACACCAAAGAGGTTGATCATAGTGATAGTCAACGAAGCCATCACGGGAAGACCAAGAAGAAACAAAAGAAGTATCGCAAATTGATTAAGTTAACCAAAGGTCTTGATCGTCACGTGAAAAGTTTGGAACGTGATCTAAAGAGTATTAAAAAGTACTTGCAACAATTATCGAAGGTAAGGATATACCATTGTGATACTTGTTGTCTGTTATCTTCATACGTAATTTATCCTATCTAATTCCTATGCATGATACTTATGCATGCAGGGAAAAGATGTTGATTGCACTAGAGGTGGTGACCATGGAGGTATGAGTGATCATGCTGTGACAAACGATGGTGATAGGGATGGTCATTCTCATGGAGCTCTAGGTGTTGTAGGTGGTGATATGATACCTGTGGTTCTAGGTGACGATGTTATAGATGATGAGTCGAGCATTGATAGACGAAAGGACGAGGTATGACCTTGTTGAGAAGTTAACGATCAAAACTATTGATGTAATATTGTCATTGAGAAGTTAAAATATATCACCATGATCTTTATTGTCTGTTCTTATCGTCATTGTCTTTCTATTTAGTATATAGGTAAATTTATGTTGTAATTCAGAATAATAATTGAAATTTTATTATTCTTTGGTCGTATCACACTATAATTGACATAGAAGTGTAGCCATCATCTATAAGTTCACAAGACTTTATTAATTGTGTAGGTTGATGAAAGTGTAGGTTGATGAAATATTTGTCTTCCTGCAGATCATATTTAAATGCTGAACCAAGATTTTCAATTTGTAAGGCTTCACCAAATTTAGGTAACTTCTTGTAGGATTCTTCTGGTGACCCCAAACAAGCACTAATGCTTCTTCCCTTACCCTCCATGCCTTGTCGTAACTTAAACTTGTTAGAATCAGAAAACATGTAGTGGAAGAAAAAACGAATCAATAAGCATTTTAATTCATTAATGCCTTTAAATTAAGCATGCTCATAAACTTATAAGAGGGTTTCATAACATACCTTTGTAGAACCACTTGAATCTCGATTTCAGTTGCAAATTTTCTCCAAATCAATTTGTGAACCACCTTAAGGCCTTCTTTACTATCCTCTTGGTGCCTTAGATTGAGTTATAGGACTTAAAATAAGCTTGGATTAAGGGAATTTAGAGAAGAAGATCACTGTTGCACCATGGAAGAAGACCTTCAAGCTCAAGTTTTTCAGCAAAAAGTTATGAAATGCATGCCCGATTTCCACTTCAATCTTTTCTATTTATTGTATGACTATCATGCAAAGAAGATTGCTGCATGAATTGCACCTCATGCTTGGAAATTTAACTAAATGAAAATAGTGGATAATGTGTGAGCTACTAAGTTGAAAGTGGAGAAACCCCACTTTTGAGATTTTTCCATTTTTAATTTTTTTTCTAAATTGATTTCCAAAATCAATTTTTATTTTCAAAATTGAAATCTTTATTAATTTTACAAAATTAATTCATTAATTAATTTTCTAATAAAACTAATAATAAATAATTAATTAAACAATTGAATTAATTCTAATTAATTTAATATCAAATATTAAATTAATTTAACACTAATTCCACCCTCATGAATCCCTATTCATGAATTTAATATTTAAATCATATTTAAATATTAATTGGTTCTCCAATTTCATTTAATTTCAAAATTAAACGCGTAATTATATCACATATAATTATTAATTCCCTTAACTCTAATTTGAACATTTCAAATGAACTTATCACACTACTCTAAGGCTAATCCATTTATGAGCTAGTAGGTGGACTTCGTGAACCTAGAGATCATGGGCTCCAACGATCTGAGATTAATTGGCTGAATTAACCCCATTTATTAACTGTTGGGTCACTCCACTAAAGTCTAGAATTACACTCCTCTCACTGTAGATATATTATGTCCACTCGATATAACCATAATTAGTAAGTTAATCCTACACAGGTTGTTCGTAATAACGGTTGGATCAAATGACTGTTTTACCACCGAGATTACCTCTTGTTCCTTAAGTCCCATCGATCCTCTAAGAACAATTGGTTTGTGATCCGATCAACAAACTGAGTCCCTCTCGGGCCAAGGAGAGGGTGGAGCCCCTTGTTCAAGACCTAAAGTCAACACTTAAAGAAACAACCTCTCTACTATCCTTAAAAGCGAGTAGGAATGAATTCCATCTTGCACTCTATGTCTCTAGCTATCTACCCGGTCTTACCCTTGAAATGAAGGTTTATTGAGCCGGCGCTATTGAGCCAACCCTCACCGATGCAAATCTAAAAATAATCCCGAATAAACAGGAGTTCATAGTTAACTCAAGATTAAGGTCAAGTTACTTAGGTCATCACTTTGAAATAGTCAGTCTTAAACCGTAAACAATGTTATAAAGTAAGAGTGACTTATTTCGTGGTCTGATCTTGTACAAACCCATTGTACAGGACGCCCCCACTCATCATGTCATAACATGTACAAATTAGGATCACATCGTTTGTAGCACTTTACAACTCTTTGTAACAACTACAGAGTGGGCCGCATCCAATAGTGTTATCAGAATAAGACACTCAACCTTATTCATATACTATAGACCATTTTGACTATTTACTTGAACCTGATCCACTTTTATGTCTCTACATAAAGTTCAAGTACTCATGTAATAGTCATGGATCTTTTAGTTTATTGGATTTATTTCTAAAACAAAATAAGTAATTCATATATTCAATAACAACTTATTGAATTTTCAGAATAAGTTTTAATTGTTTACAAACCATGAGTTTTAGGACATAAAACCCAACAAAACTTACACCATACTCTTGTTTATATCCTTCACAATGTCCTTCGATCTATATGAATGACTAACATCTTCAAACTTTGACGAAATTAAATGTCCGAGAACCCAACTAGAAGCTTGTCTATGATCGTTAGTCAATATTTCATTTCTACATGTGTGGACATTGTCATACTTAGAGATCTTAAATATTTCACAATTATTCAATTTAACGGTTCAAAGTCTTTTTTTGCATTCTTCAACTAAGCATATAACTTTGTATAATGTTGTGTTCGACTTCTTCACCCTAAACTGAAAGTTACCTCTAATTGCTAACATAGATAACCGCATCTTTAAATCCTTCTTAGATATAAATATGTCACCAACTTGCACATCTTCAGAAGAATAAGACTGACCTGGCATGACGATTGTGCTACTAGATGGATGTGATAAGTCACGACCTGTTGCATGAGACGAGCCTCCATAGTCTTCAATTGTTCGTTCTTCTCCATGAAGTGTATGGTGAGTATTAATCTTGGGTTCCTCTCCATCATCCTTCTCCCTCCAAGACTAATCATTGAAATATTGACCTTGGTCTACATCATCTCCTAAGTTATGAGTTGCCAAATTACTAGGCGATGAAGTAAGTGATGGATTAAAATATGTGGGAAAAAATGGACTATTTGACTCCATCTTGCAATGTACTGGCCTAGATATTGAAGGGATTTCTTCAGTTCGTCGAATATGTGAATTTTTTGGATGAAATCCTTGATTACTTGAACACTTTGGAAGTGTGGATACGTAAAGAGGTATTACTGAGACATCTTCCCATGTAAGGAATGTGTGTAGATTTTCATCATTCTGAATTACAAATGCAAGGGCTTTGGATCTCAATTGAAGTATACATCTTATAACAAGATTATACTCATCTGACACTATACCATTTATCCTATAAACTTTGGTCAGGAATTCATTATAGGTCATGTCGATCTTAATGTCACACCCTCGTAACTCTCCTCCATTGTAATCCTTTTTTCTTTCATTCCAAATGCCACCGAAACAAATCCAAACACGAGGCATTTTCCTACAATTTATAACAAAAATGTATTAATGTAATGTAGTTAAAGAAAAAACAAAATAAAAAAAAGAAACTAAAAAGAAAAAAATTGGCACGGTCGTCCACCCGACCGAGTACAATACCAGGCCGAAAAACAGAATGCTTAGTTTTTGTACGCCCGACTGGGCTAGTGTTAACTCTACGGGCCCCGGACCAGTCCCAGTCTGGTTCCTATCCCGTACCTAAAAAACCGGATCAATCAATTAATTTCATACTCGGTGAAGACCCGGTGAAGCCTGATTGAGAATCAAACTTATTCCAACAATTATTTTGTACTCGGTGAAAACTGATCGGGTAATTTTAACTCATTTGCTTTCTACCTGGTGAAGCCCTACCGAGAATTAAACTTATTCCAACAATTATTTTGTACCCGGTGAAGCCCGACCGGATAATTTCAATTCATTTGCTTCCTACCTGGTGAATACCCGGTGAAGCCCGAGCGGGTATCTTAAAAAAAAATTTCCATCTTTTTTTCATGTTTTTATTTTAATTTATAAATATCAAATGCAAGACATTATAAAAAGAAAAGAAACAATCAACAAAACAAGCATAAATAAAACTCCAAAAAGATCGTTTATTTTTGTCAATTTTTCCAGAAATTATGGAACTATTGAATACATACAAAATGAATTACATACCTTCTTACGGAGTGTACAAAATTATAACTTCATAAAATACAAGTTTTGGACGTGACAAAGTTCGTTCTGGAATAATTTGGTGAAGAGAACTTTTTGTGGGTTGTAAACAAATCAAATTTGGTGGTGGAGAATTTTGTGTGAATATTTTTTGTTAATGATTTTTGGATAAATTATTCTTTTGTCAATGAATGTAGGTGAATAATTTTTGGTGAATTAATTTGGTAGGTTGGTTGTTGAAATTGGAAATGAGAATTTAATAAGGGGCATAAGAGTATGAATTTTTTGTGTGAATAACTTTTTGTTAATGGTTTTTGGATAAATTAATTTTTTGTGAATAAATTTAGGTGGAGAATGTGAATTAATTTGATAGTTGAAATTGAAGGTGAGAGTTTAACGAGGGACATAAGAGTAATTGTACAACCAATATTTATCTTGCTTACATCATTTTCATTATTAAGAGATAAAAAAAACTTGTTTTTTTAAAAATGGGTCAAAAATATAATAACAAACTTTTAATAGGTCATTTTTCCCAATTTTTCAAGATTATTATTATTATTTTTTTTAAAAAAAAAAAAATTTCTTCCTCATTCAGCGTGTGAGAGAGGGAGAAAAGCTAATAATAATTTTTTTCTCTCTTCTATCTTATTTCATCACTTAATTCCAATATGATATACACATAAAACCAATCCTTCCTTTTTCCCTCTCCAATTCCAAATCCACGATCCTTTGGATTTTAAAAAAATCCAAATTCTAATAGATCGATTTAATTTTGATTATCTCCTCCAAATTATAAACATAAACCAAATCGATAATTTGACATAAATCCCAAATTCTCCTTAACTTAAATTTAAAATCCAAAATCTTTCATTGAAGCACAATTTTTAAAATTGAATTATATTTTCCCAATAATTCAATTCAACCTCCAAAATTCAAAATGATTCTCAAATATTACAAACAATCGAAATTAAATTTAATTTGGGATACCACATATTTTGTCTGAAGTTTGGGGTTAGTGTCTATTTGATCCGTTATTAATAATTGGACACGGACAATTTTTATCTTATTCTCTCCCTTCTGTTCTCAGAACTTTGCCGACATCAATACATGCATTCACGATCTCTCAACTCTCTTTCTCCTTCTCTTCTTATTGGCATTGTAGCTTTAATTGAAGCTAAGAGAAAAACTTCCTCCATTCTAGATCTGAAACAAGGGATATGTTTTTTTTTTGTTTTTTTGTTTTTTTTGTTTTTTTTGTTTTTTTTGTTTTTTTTTTTATCGATTTCGTATCAATTTTAAATCCTACCAATGGTCAAATGATCCATTTTAGTTCAAATTCGAACCTTTGAAATATTTTTGTTTCTTTCCGTTTCAAATTTTTGCACATTTACTCCCTAATTCTCCATTTATCTCTCCTCTGTTTCCTATTAATTAAATCTCACCACGAACTTCCAGAAACCAAAAAAAAAAAAAAAAAAAAAAAAAAAAATCTCACTTTTCTTCTTCATTCGGTCATTTGCAAAAGTTTGAATCTTGTAGTTTTATTTTATGCTTGTATTTCCCCTTTTAACGTCTATGTCCCTTTTTACTTTATTCCTCAGCTCACCATTTCCAATGAAAATTGTGATTGAACCAACGATTTTCAAAGCTGCAAAGTCGGATATTTTCTCCCTGAAAGAACAGAGCACCTCTTAAAAATAATCTATTTTTCAGTTTAGATTGAGAGAGATATAAAGAGATTACCTAAAACCAGTGAATGATTTGAATAAGGAACATAGTATTGAGTTTTATGTCTCTCCATTGCTTAAAGTGATTGGAAACTTTGGTTCCACAAGCACTCCGTTCATCGGAGCATTTTCAGAGATCACTCAAAGCGAAACATTCCTTTGGGAGGAGTTGGGATTGAACCATCGGTGTTGTACAGTGTAGAAAACAATCCAAATTGGACTCCATTTCTTTTTACCTCTTTTGACGGTTGTGAAAAATCGAGAAAACAGAGTAGAAAGCCGATGAGAGAAAAACGAAAGAGAGAGGGGTTGTCAGGATTTGAGAGAAACAAGGGGCAAAAGGGGAAACAATGCTAAATGGGAGTGAGAACAAATTTAATTTGATATTAAATGAGAAGAAAATCGAAGAAGTTTTGACTCAAATACCTTAGATTTCTGTTTGTTTATAACTAACATGTAAAGATCAGCGGGTATAACCTTATAAATATTACTGATTTTGAATTCAAATTACACACATATACGGAGAGTGTTATCATCATTTTCTTAGTTTCCAGCAAACAACAAATCTGTAAGTAATTTTCATTAAGTAAAAGATTTCAGATCTTCCAGTAGACGTAGGCATTCTTGCTTAACCACGTAAACACTGTATCTCTTTCTTCTTCCCTTATCTTTCTTGTTCAATCGAGTAAATTCTTTACTGCAAATCGTCGATCGTTTACATTACAAATCGCATTGAGTAATCAAGTTATCGAGTCAATCGTACATCGATTCATCATTATCGAGTAGGTCCGAGTACATCGTTTTCACCCTCGAGTTGCACCATATCGTTCAAGAACCGTCGAGTACGATCGAGTATTAACTCTATTATCATCGAGTTGCATCGAGGATTTAATAGAGACTAGTCAGACGAGAAGGGAATTCTGATCGAGGATCGAGTAGCAAGGAATCGAGCGTCGAGTTCCAAGTATCGAGGATTTGACAGAATTGATTTGAGCCATTTCTTCATTTCTTCAATGGTGATCTTGAGTATTTGGGACTTGTGAAGGGTCATGAGCCCAACAAAAACTACTTTACAGGCTTGAAAACAAGACATCCTGAAACCTGATACTATTTCAAATCATCATCTAACAAATTTGATAGAGAATATCAAAAGAAGAAAGAAGAAGAAAACGAAATCTCCTTCTTTTTCCTGTTTCTCTTTTGCTTCTTCCTTTATTCATTTAGATTAGATTCCTTGCTGGTAATCCAAAACCCACAAACTCGTTTAGCTATTAAAAAAAATTCAAATTTGTTTCTTTAATCCTACAAAATCTGAGTTAACCCCAACAATTAAACCCTTTTCATTCAAAAACGAAACAACCCGTGAGCTCCAATGATTGTCCCTTGCAACTACTGCTTCTCTCTTAGCTTCAGTTAAACTACATTGATAAGGCAGTAACTAGTGAACGTCGGTGAATGCCGACGAGGAGAGAAGGAAAAAGAGATTTGAGAGATCGTGAATGCATGTGTCCATGTCTGCAAAGTTTCCCGAAGGAAGGCAGGAAGAGACCGAGAGGGAGAAAATAACAGTCACATGCCCAATCATCATATACAAGAACGTGAATAGGGTTCTAGGGTTTATTTTAAACTAATAAAAACTTTTTTTTTTCTAAATATACCCAATTAAAAAATTAATAAAGTTTTGTTAACAAGTAATTTATATATATATATATATATTGGAAAAATATTAAAAAGTTAAAAGTTAATTATGTTATATATTAAAAAAATAATAAAATGTAATATATATATTAATAAAAAATATTCGAGGCGGGGTCGGAGGTTAGGGACAGGGCGATATTTTTATGCACATAAATTCAATCCAATATAATCAAGAAGTTAATAATACTACTTTTAAGTACTCTATTTGAATCTTAACAAGACTAAATAATAAATGTAGAACTTTAAGAACTACCAATCAAAGTATACAAATATGAACAATTAACTTCAAGAACAAATATTGCAATTAATTTCATGTAATGAACTATAGTAACACATTAATTGCAAAATTAAAATAATATAGGGATAGAGAAATTAACACCAGAAATTTTTACAGTGATTCGATCAAACTCAACTTACATCTATTTTTCCAAGCCCCTCTTTGGATTTTGAATAAAGATTACATTGACTCTTTTCACGGATTAGAGCCTGTAATGACCTGACCTTTCGAACACTCAGACAAGGGTCGTTACGACATAATGTACATTCTCATTCAAACATTTTTAACATCATAATGTAAATATAGTGGAAACATAAATAACCATTTTAAACTGAAATATTAATTTAATAATAAAATCAATAACCAAAACATTTAGTTGGGATTCCAAATAAAACGTTTACAAAAAAAATGATCTAAAGAAAATCAGTGAAAAACATGTCATCTGACAACATACTGAAATGAAAAGAACAAAAAAAAGGAAAAAAAAAAAAAGAACATGTGTGGAAACGTTTTCTAATATCCCCATATGACTCTATCACGAGTCTCGTCTGTCCCTCGTCAGTCCATTCCTGTCATTGCCTGAAAGAAAAATATAAAAGAGGAAAGGATGAATATAACAATAACCAATAAGCGACTTGCTACTATTGGACCTTATAGGTTACCTATTACCTAGTTTATCTAGGTATCGGTGTCTACCTTTAATAACTCAATCGTAGTGATCCCATAGGGTCACTTATCAGTCATAGACATGATCTCGAAGGAACATGCATCAGTCATAATGTGTAATCCGAAGATACACAAATTAGTCATAAACATGAACATGAAGGAACATACATCAGTCATAATGTGTAACCTAAAGGTACACGAATCAGTCATAAATGTGCAAGTATACAGTCAAAAGTGTACACTTGCCCAAATAAGAAAAGCTAACAAGAACCCTATAACTTAGTATGCATCAGTTATCACATAACTCCTATGTTATGTTTTACAGTCGTTTATCTTAGGGGTAAAGTTTTTAGTTATATCCTTTAATCAACAGTACATTCATCAGTAAATCCACATGAACGTACAAACATGCAATGAAAGCGATTAGAA
This sequence comes from Benincasa hispida, assembly GCF_027475165.1. Lineage (NCBI taxonomy): Eukaryota > Viridiplantae > Streptophyta > Magnoliopsida > Cucurbitales > Cucurbitaceae > Benincasa > Benincasa hispida. Next base: position 26,590,158 of record NC_143485.1, read on the forward strand.
TCAATAAGCACTCTAATTACATTTAATTTGAGTTCTAAAAGTATGCACGAAAACATTTTTTTATAGAAGAGGGTATCATAATTTATACCTTTGAAGAATTCCACGAAATCCAAGTTGCTCTCCACAAATTTGAGCTTTAAATCAGTAGTAGACCACTAAGAGTGTTTTCTCTACTATTCTCAGTCTTGGATTTGAGTGATGGAACCAATAATTGAAAGGATTTAAAGGTGGGTTTGAGAGGGTTAAACAGAAAACAATTTTCTGCAGAAATTCAGGAATTTTAGCATTCAACCTCCTCAATCTCAACCTCTTCAAACGCTAATTATATAGAATATAATCATCCAAACCCTAATTTAAAATTGTACACTTCAAATTCAAATCATAATTGGAAATTTGAACACTTCAAATTGAAAACCATAAATTTAATTTGAACATTTCAATTTGAAATCTTAATTTTGATTTTGAACATTTCAAAACACTCAATTCACTAATCCAAAGTGTTAATATTTTAAGAGCTAGTAGAGAGACCTTATGGACCTACAGATCATGAGCTCTAACGATTTGAGATTAATTGGCTAAACTCTTTAGACCGAATTAATCAATATTTGTTAACTATCGAGACACACCACTATAGCTCGATAATTGTACTTTCTTCACTGTAGATATATTTTTTTCCACTTGATTTAGCCATAATTAGTAAGTCGACCATTCATAGGTTTTTCGTAATAATGGCTGGGTCAAATGTTGTTTTTCCCCCGAAATTACATCTTGCTCTTTAAGTTCCATTGATCCTCTAATGAAAAATTAGTTTGTGATCCAATCACTAAATTGAATCCCTCTCGGGCCGATGAGAGGGTGGGGCCCCTTGTTCAAGACTTGGATTCAGTACTTAAGAGAACAACCTTTCTCCTATCCTTAATTTGGGAGGTGTGAATTTCGTTTTGCACCCTATGTCCCCAACTATCTACCCGGACTTACCCCTAAAATGGGAGGCTTATTGAGCTGACATTTTGGAGCCAACTCTCACCTATGAAAATCTAAGGATAATCCTGAATAAATAGGAGTTCATAGTTAGCTCAGGATTAAGGACGAGTTACCTAGGTCATCTATACGAAACAGTAAACAACTTTATAAAGTAAGAGTGACTTATTTCTTGGTCCGATCTTATGCAAACTCATTACATAGGACACCCTCCACTTCTCATGTCTCCACATAAACGATTCAGGATCACATTGTTTATACTATCTATTGTAGTTGTATGTCCTAAAACTCGCAGTTTGTAAAGTTAAACATATTCTATTATCAATAAAGATGTTATTGAATCTGTAAATTGCACTTATAAAGTCTAAATCCAATAAACTAAGATCCATGGCTATTATATGAATACTTGAACTTTATATGGAGACATAAAAGTGGATCAAGTTCGAGTAAATAGTCAACATGATCTATAGTATACGAATAAGATTAGGTGCCTTATTTTGGTAACACTATCGGATGCAGCCCACTTTGTAGTTATTACAATTTGTTGTAAGGTGTGAAGTGATCTTGATTCGTTCATGTATTAACATGACGATTGGGAGTGTCCTATGTAATGAGTTTGCATAAGATTAGACCAAGAAATATGTCACTCTTACTTAATAACGTTGTTTACTGTTTAAGAGTGACTATTTCGTTTAGATGACCTAGGTACCTCGATCTTAATCTTGAGTTAACTATAAACTCTTGTTTATTCGGGATTATCCTTAGATTTGTATAGGTGAGGGTTAGCTCAACAACACTGGCTTAATAAGCCTCCCGTTTCAGGGGTAAGACTGGGTAGATAGCTGGGGACATAAGGTGCAATAAGGCATTCACGCCTACCTGATTTAGGGATAGAAGAAAGGTTGTTCTCTTAAATATTGAATCCAGGTCTTGAACAAGGGGCCTTACCCTCTCATTGGCCCGAGAGGGATCCGGTTTAGTGATTGGATTACAAACCAATTGTTCATTGAGGATGGTGGAACTTAAGAAGCAAGATGTAATATCGAGGGTAAAACAACATATAGACCTAACCGTTATTATGAAAAACCAGTGAAGGGTCGACTTAATGATTATGGTTAAATCAAGTGGACACAAATATATCTACAGTGAGGAGAGTGCAACTATCAAGCTATAGTGGTGTGACTTAATAGTTAACGAATACTGATTAATTTGGTCTAAAAAGTTTTAGCCAATTAATTTTAAATCGTTGGAGCTCATGATCTGTAGGTCCATAAGGTCGCTCTACTAACTCATAAAACATGAACACCTTGAATAATAAATTGATTGAATTTGGAGTGATATCAATTTGAAGTGATCAAATTGAATTTCAAATTGAAATGTTTAAATTGAAATTGGGGTTTGAATTTGAATAAGTTCAAATTCAAATTAGAGTTTGTATAATTATATTTGATATAATTAATCAATGTTTAATTTATCGAAATTAAATAAAATTGGAGAGTTTATAATATTTAAATATTGATTTAAATATTAATTACATGAATAGAATTCATGTTTTAAATTAGGTGTATGATTAATTTAATATTTGATATTAAATTATTATTTAATTAATTAAATATGTTTGATCAATTAAAATTAAATTAATTTCTCACTTTATTTCAAATTTTAGAATTTGAAATTTTGATTTTGATTTTAATTAATTTTAAATTAATTGAAGTTAAAAACAAATAAAAGGGAAAATGGAAATTTGAAAATAGAAAGTGGAAACACCCCATTTTTGTGAAGTAGGAGGTGTTTCCTCTTCAATTACACACCTTGCCCACTGAATTTAAGGTGATTAAAGCATCAATATTGCTGAAGTTCAGTGCTTGCATGTGAATCAAATATAAAACCTCTTCAATTTGAAGATATGGAGAGAGTTTTTTTGGCAGCAGGAAAAGTTCTTACTGTAGTATTTTTCTTCTTGATAAAGACCCACTCTTTTCTCTTCAAAATTCACTCCAATTTTGAGTTTCACCAATCAAATTCAAGGTTGGGAATAGTAGAGAAGATCTCTTGATAGTTCACTGAAGAATTGGAGCTGAAATCACGTGAAGAGCAACTTGGAATTGGGAGAATTCATCAAAGGTATATTGTTTAGAAACCTTCTTCTTAAATTTCTGTTTAAGCATGCTTTTAGAACTCAAATTAAATGTAATTATAGTGCTCATTAATTCTGTTTGCTTCCATTGTATACTAGTAGATCCTATCATCTACAAAGCGGGCCGCATCCGATAATGTTACCAGAATACAGTATCCAACCTTATTCTTATATTATAGACTGTTTTGGCTTTTTACTCGAACTTGATACATTCTTATGTACCCACATAAAGTCCAAGTATTCATGTAAAAGCCATAGATCTTTAGTTTATTAGATTTAATCTTTATGAGTGCAATTTATATATTCAACAACAGTATAATTGAATAAATATAAATAACATCTTTTATTGATAATAGAATATGTTTAACTTCACAAACTGTGTGTTTTAGGACATACAACCCAACAAACTCCCATATACTAAAACTCCAAGGGATATATACAAATTTATACTATGTTGAGTAATGAGAGAATAAATACAATAAACTAGAACATTAGATACCTATTATTTCTCCCACTTGCGCTAGTTCTAACTGTCTCATAGTCTTAGTCCCACTAGGTGACCCTCAAACACTTTAGTCGGGAGGGATTTTGTAAATGGATCAGCCAAGTTATCTTTTGAGGCTATCTGCGTGATGATCACGTCTCCTCTATGTACAATCTCTCTGATGAGATAATACTTGCTCGGTGTAGATTTCCTAGAACTACTTCTCTCTACTTATGGCTTCTAAGTTCCTTTGAATTGACAACTGTTCCACTATTATCACAATATAGGATGATCAACAGATACATATTTGGAACTACTTCTAAATCAGTCAGAAACTTTCTCAGCCATACTGCTTTTTTAGCTGCTTCACACACAGCGACATACTCAGCTTCCATGCTGGAGTCAACAATAAAACTTTGCTTAATACTCCTCCACACTATTACTCCTTTGTTTAGAGTAAATACTGACCCCGAAGTAGATTTCCTAGAATCTATACCGATCTGGAAGTCAGAATCAGTGTATCTAGTAAGGATCAGATCCTTAGTACCATACACGAACATATAGTCCCTCATTCTCCAAAGATACTTAAGGATGTTTTTAACGGTAGTCCAATGATCATATCCTGGATTAGACTGATATTTATTGACAATTCCAACTGCATAGCATATGTCAGGACGAGTACACAACATGACATACATTAAACTTTGTACTGTTGATGCAAATGGAATTCGTTGCATAACCTTAACCTCTTGAGGTGTCTTAGGACACTGTTCCTTAGACAAACGAATTTCGTGTCTGACAGGTAACATACCTTTCTTGGAATTCTGCATTTTATATCTAGACAACATCTTATCAATATAAGATGCCTGAGATAATGCTAAAATTTTGTTCTTGCGGTTCCGAATTATTTGGATCCCAAGAACATACTGCGCTTCTTCCAAATCCTTCATTTGGAATTGCTTAGCAAGCCATCTCTTAACGTCACTATGAAATTCTATTTCATTTCCTATGAGTAGAATATCATCAACATACAGAACCAGAAAAGTTACAGTTTTTTTAACGGTCATTTTATAAACACAAGGTTCGTCAACATTCTGTTCAAAGCCATAAGATTTGATCGCAGTGTCAAATTTCATATTTCAGGATCGAGAAGCTTGTTTTAATCCATAAATGGATCTATTAAGCTCGCAAACTTTTTGTTCTTAACCCTATTCTATAAACCCTTCTGGTTGAGACATATAGATACTCTCTTTAAGACAGTCATTCAAAAAGGTTGTCTTGACATCCATTTGCCAGATTTCATAACCATAAAAGGTAGCTATGGATAAGAGTATTCTAATAGACTTGATCATGGAAACCAGAGAGAAGGTTTCTTCATAGTCTACCCCCTCTCTTTGGGTAAACCCTTTGCCACAAGCCTAGCCTTGTAGGTCTGTATATTACCAGCTTGGTCTCATTTTCTCTTATAGATCCACTTGCAACCGATGGGTTTTACCCCTTCTTGTTGATCTACAAGATCCCAGCCTGAATTGAAGTACATTAACTCCATTTCAAGGTCCATGGTTTTTATCCATTGGTCCTTATCCACACCTTCCATTGCTTGTTTAAAAGTTAATGGATCCTTTAAGCCATCATCTAGTACGACGACTTGGGTTTTTGTTAAACCCATGTAACGATCAGGCTGATGAACAACCCTCCTACTACATCGAGGAACTCTCAACTCTTGAGAAGGATGTACCTGATTCGATGTGTCTTCATCAACAACTCTTGTTGAAGTACTAGTAATGTCGATAACTCTTAGTGACTGCTCAAGAGATCCATTGAAAAATTCATTTAATACAACTTTGCTTCGTGGTTTATGATCTCGGATGTGGTCTTCTTCCAAGAAAGTAGCATTGTCGATACAAATACGTTATTTAATCTTTCTAAATTAAATCTAAATAAAATCTTATCCAACAACACAATATCCCTGATCCTTTTCAAAATTTCTTCCATCCACAAAACAAATTAAATTCTCTTAATAAAATAATCCAATCTCCATTTGCAGGCCAAATTAAATCTCAATTAATTTAAAGTAATCAAATTGAATTTAACTTAGCCAAATACTTAAATCTCGAATTTCAGTTTATCCAAATAGTCTGAAATAAAATAATATTTAATCATATAATAAAAAATCAGGGTGTTATAGAGCCTAAGCGTTACACTGCTCTTTTTTAGAGTTAAAGAGCAAACTCAATCTTTTCCATGGATTAGGATTAAATCGTTACAACTGCTTTTTTTTTTCAAGATTAATAGCAACCCTTACAAAATGTTAAGAAAAATTAGAAAAACACATGAGAAACTCTCTAAAAGAGTGGATTTACAAATTTTGAGCTCACAACAAATTAATCCTCATCATATATAAATCTCTCTCAAGAATAAGATGAAAAAGAAGAAATTTGAAGCTTTGAGAGAGCAACAATAGAAACTTTGTATTTTTTGAGAGGTTTGAAAATTATGAAAATTTTTATAGAAATATGGAGAAGATGAAAAGTTTAAAAAGAGGGCCAAGACCAAATTCAATTTAGGCCATTAAATGTTTGTAAAATTCAATCAATTGTGGAGATTTAAAAGTAGTAATAATAAATATTCATTTTAAAGAAAAGGTATAGCCAATAGAAAGTGAAGTACGTGTTCAATTTATTTTTATTATTAATTTTTTTTAATTTTAAAACCCAACTAACCATTAGACACAAATATAATATAATATAATAATATTTTTTTAAAAGCATTTTCTTTTAAAAACAATCCAAAAATCTATAGTCCACTATGTGTCACTCATCCATTACTCCAAGTGGCACATTTCAATTAGTCCACTTTAATTAAAAAAAAATATATGTTATGTTATCTGCTCGGGATTTTTTCGTTAAGTTTGTTTCAGCTCTATCTTCTTCCTTTGAGCTCTAATTTGAGTGATTCAAACTGTGTTGCAACCATTGCTTCATGCTCTGCACAATGGACACTTTAAAACACTAAAATTGTTAGTGAATAGAAGTAAGTTTGTTATAATCAAAATATTAATTAATTAATTAATATGAGATTAAGGGCGAAAAAGCCTACACTACTAACTATCACATAATATTTCCGTTAGTCAACTAACGGTCTAAGTAACTCAATGACCATTTATAATCTTTCTTCAAACTTCAGGGACCAAATAAACACCAACTTCAAACCTTGGAACCAAAAGTGTATTTTGCCTTAAAATAAAATAAAATGTAAAATAACTAAAATTGAAATAATGAAAATAAGGAAATGTGAGAAACTTTCTTTAATTTTTCACCAATGTGCATATCTCCACAAAATGTCACTATTTATTGGCAATTTGGCAACTAAGATATGACATTATATGGACACTAAGCATGTGTAGTCATAAAACACATGGACAACATATACAAAGACACATGGGGTAATGAAAGAATGACATTTGGTCTTTTAGGACACTAAGCATGGGAAGGTTGGCAATGGAGCGGGATGGGGCCGGGGATGCACACCCTTTCTTTCTGTTCTCATGGGGATTTGTAAACCCCATCCCTACCCCATTCCCTGTTTTAGTGAGTCGGGTCGAGGTCAGGGAATCCAATTCAGAAATTGGATCCCTGTGGGGAAAAAATTCTCTGTTTATATTTGTATTTTTAATTATTTTTTTATTTAAAATCAATTAAAATTTGGTTTTTATATTGAAATTGTAAATATTTTAGATGACAGATTAGTAGTATTATTGTTTTATTTATTTAAATTAATAACTAAAAAATAGATTTTTTTATTGTAAACTTAATATAAAGTGACAAGTTAATTATATTATAAAATGAAATTAAAAAAAATTAAAATAATAGAAATAGTAGCTTAGCTACTAGTATCAAGGACCCGTTTTGTGTCTCTGGTTTGACCCTCCATCCCTAGTCAAATAAGGAATTCCCCATCTCGATTGAGGCGGGTGGGACTTTTATCAACCCTAGGCATCTATTTACTTATAGTATTTATAATACTTCTCCTTAGATGCTCATTATATATGAAATATGTTTCATTAAAACCTTACTAGGAAAAACCTAATGGAAAAAAAATCTTAGTGAAGGAAAAAGAACATATACTTCATATAATCTAATAAACTTAAAAGAATACAACATATTTGCTCCCCCTCATGGAAACATCACTTAAGATCTTTGAGTCGCCGCATTCCAATGTTGTGCACCAATTTCCAAATGTTGTGGCAAATAATGCGTTTGTAAATAAGTATGTCATGTTATCTTTCAAACAAATTTTTTGTACCGTAATGTCCTCATTTTCATCAAGATCACGAGTGTAAAGAAACTTTACTAAAATATGCTTTGTTTCATATCCTTTAATATACCCTCCTTTGATTTGGGTCATATATGTTGTAACGACATAAGTGTACTAATTGCACTAAGATATTGTACTTCAAGATAAAAAAAGTTCTTTATTATCATATCGAGGTCAAAATATATCTTTCTTTACATCTAGTGACCATTGGAACGTTCAATGCATATGCTTTGTCCATATAAAATATTTAAGAAAATTTTTTGTGTAAGTTTGTTGATGAACAAATATCTCATTTGCTAAATGTTCAACTTTCAAGCCAAGGTAAAATTTTGTTTTTCCAAGATCTTTCATATCAAATTCTTTCTTAAGATATTTTATTGCCTTTGAAAGCTCTACAGAAGTTCCAATCATATTTAAGTCATTAATATATACAGTTATAATCACAAATTTTGTTGTTTATAAAAGCACATGGACATATTGGATTATTTTGATATTCTTCTTTCAACAAATATCCAATCAGACGATTGTATCACATTCGTCTTGATTGTTTTAATCCATAAAGTGATCTCTATAACTTTATTAAATACAATTCCCAAGAACTTGATTTATATGTTTCAGGTATTTTAAATCCTTCAAGAGTTCTCATATAAATGTCATTATCAAGAGATCTATAAGATGCATGTCCAGACTTTCATACATAGTTAGACCAATTAAATATCTTAGTGCAATTATATCCACCACTGAAGAATGTGTCTCTTCATAATCAATACCAATTCTTTGTGAAAAACCTTGTGCAACTAGTCATGCTTTATATCTTGTAACCTCATTGTTTTCATTCTATTTTCTTACAAATACCCATTTGTATTCCACGAGTTTGACATCTTCTATTGTTCGGACTACTGGTAAAAAAACTTGATGTTTTCAAAATGAGTTTAATTTACTTCGAGTGCTTATCTCCACTAAAATCAATATTTTCTATGTCGACATTCTTCAATATTTTTTGGTTCAAAATACTCATTTTTAGATATAATATCAAGAGCACTATTATATGCAAAAATGTTGTCAATAACTACATTAGTTCGATTCTTTCTTTTTGCTATCATGACATAATTCATCAAAATCTTATTATTATCTTTAGGTATTTTCATCTTCTTCACGAATTATACTCTCAATCATGTCTAGGATTTCTTCATGGGTATTTACATTCTTATTCAAGTCTTTTTTTTTACTATTAACTATTTCATTTTAGGATTTTTATCTTTAGAATCCATTGGTCTACCACGCTTTTGGTGTGTCCTAGACTTATTAGTGACAACCTTCTACTCGGGATATTAATTTCTTTTTGAGCATTTGTGCCTGATATATATGACTTAGTTACTTTCTTAGGATCCATAAACGCATCTAATAATTAATTTGTTATATTTTTTATTTCTTACAAAAGCAAGCTTTTAATGCACTAAAATAACAAATCTTTATTCGTCTTATCGCATGTTTTGAGACAAACATGAAGCGTGTGAACGCCATGGAATTGAATTTCAATTTCGATATCAACAAAATATGGAGAAGAACATAAACGTACAAGATAAACAATTATATCTAAGCATACATTTAAGAAGGAGAAGTGATCAGTATGAAACTTACCCTTGAAGACTCTTTTCTAAGTGTTTTCTTTCCAAGTCACGAACAACCTCAAATTTTATCTCCCTTGTATAAAACTCTTCACGAATAGCACTGATCACGAACAATGGACACCACCAAGAAGACTTCCTAGCTATTTTCAGATAAGGAATAAGGATTGTGGGATCCTTTGTTTTAGGAGAGGGAAAATAAAATGGCATAATGTTTTTTATAGAGTACAATTTTCCATAGAGATCTTTCACATTCTCATCAATCTCTCATTGTTTATGAAGAAAGTCACTGATATGCAGAGCGGAGAGGGGAGTTATAACTCCCACTCACGTGAAAAATAGTAACTCCCCTCTAAAAAGGAGTTTAAAATAATAATATTACATTATAGATAATATAATATATAACCATATGATTAATTAACTAACTCTTAGTTAATCAATCATATGATATGCATTTTAATCACACTAAAATGCAAATCTCTCTTATAACCTATAGTTTTACTATGAAGCTTATTCATATTGACTTTAACCTATAGTATTTATATGAATTTCATATAACCAATATATGAATCTTATTCAAATATATTACTCTCATTTATTTTATAGTTAATCATATTTATAGTTAACTATATATTATAATGTATCAATATATCTTACATCAATTTGAATCTCATTCAAATATTCATCTCTCTTATTAATTATAAAACATATAATTAATTATAGTATCAATATACATTATATGAATCCCCTTATACATAGTATCAATTATATCGCATTCATAATTAACTATGTATTATAATGTTTCATATACATTAAACTTAATATAAATTTTTCTTTAAATAATTTGAACAATTTAAATTATTCCAAAACTATTTATTCCTTGAAACCTTAGTAAGCTAGCAAGGGGACCTAATGGACCTAAAGATTAGAAGCTCAAGTGATACGAGATTAATTAATTGAACTCTTTAATTAATTAATCAACATTTATTAACTGCAGGTCACTCCATTAAAGATTGACAACTACACTCTTCGCACTGTAGATATATTTTTGTATTCATGGATATAACCAATCAATAGTAAGTTGACCTTTCACGAACTTCTCGTAACTGCAGCTGGGTCAAATTACCATTTTACTCTTGTAGTTACATCTAACTCCTTAAGTATCACTGATCTTTCTAATGAACAATTAGTTATAGTCCAATTATAAACTAGACCACTCTTTAGCTAGTGAAAGGGTGAGGCACTTCATTGTTCAAGATCGGAATCAGCTCTTAAGGGAGCAATTCATCTACTTTCCTTTAAGACGGGAATGAGTAAATTCCATCGTGTGTAGCTGTGTTCCCAGCTTCCCACTCAAACAAATCTCCAAAATGGTAGACATATTAAGTTAGCGAATTTGGTCACTCTCACCCATACAGATTAAAGGATTGCCCTCATAGGTAGGAGTTCACAACTAAATTAACATTAAGCTTAAGTTACCCATGATCATCCTAGTGAAATGCAAGCCTTTTCAAGTAACAACGTTACAAAGAAAGACTAATCATTTTTCGTTGCGGTCTTATATAGACTCTTTGTATAGGATAGCCCATTCTCATGTCTCTACATGAACGATTAGGATCAAATCATTTGTAACACTTTACAACTATTGTAACAATTACAAAGTAGGTCGTATCTGTAGTGTTATCAGGATAAGGTATCCAACCTTGTCCATATACCATAAATCATTTAGGTTATTACTTAAACATGATCCACTTTATGTCAACCACATACATGTTTAAGTTATGTTAAATAACCTTAGACCATGTTTATTGGATTGAGTTTTGCAATTCTAAATGTCAAATAAAACAACTCCTTATTTTATTAAATAAATGAATTTTGTTTATACATTACAAACTACAAGATTTAGACACAATCCCTAACAATCTCTCACTTGTCCTAAAGCTAGTGAGGTGTACAAAACAGTAAATTTAACAATTACAATACAATAAAGTACACTAATACAATAAACTAGGGCATACACTATGCCCAACAACATTTTCCACTTGCGATAGACAATGTGGTGCATATCTCGCAAACCTAGACTTTCTAGATGACCCTCAAACACTTTAGGCACGAGAGCCTTTGTAAATGAACCAACAACATTGTGTTCTGAAGCTATCTTCGTGACTATTATGTCCCCTCATTGCACAATCTCCCGTGTCAAATAATACTTCCTTTCAATATGCTTCTCGCACTTATGACTTCGAGGTTCCTTGGAGTTTGCCATAGCACCACTATTATCACAATAAAGTATGGTGGGCAAAGTCATATTTAGAATAACTTCCAAATCTATCAAGAACTTTCTAAACCAAATGACTTCATTAGTAGATTCACCAGCAGCTTCAACCTCCATAATGGAGTCAGCAATACAACCTTGCTTGACACTTCTCCAAATTATAGCTCCTCTCTTAAGAGTGAATGTTGATCCTGATGTGAATTTCCTAGAATCACCATCAATCTGAAAATCAGAGTCAGTGTATCCTGTAAGGATCAAATCCTTAGCCCCATACATAATCATATAGTCCCCCATTCTCCGAAGATACTTGAGGATATTTTTAACAATGGTCAAATGATCATATCTTGGATTGGACTGATATCAACTGACAATCTCTACTACATAGTAAATGTCAGGTCTAATACACAACATTGCATAATAAACCACTCTTGAAATTATGCATCGAACAAGCATCTTGTTGATATATGATGCTTGAGACAAGACCAACTTTTTGTTCTTATGATCCCTAATGATATGGATCCGTAGAACAAACTGTGCCTCTCCAAAATCTTTCATTTGGAATTGAACGGCTAACCATTTCTTTACATCTGTCAGTAAATCTACATCAATCCTAATGAGTAGAATATCGTTCACATACAACATCAGGAATGCTACCAAACTATTGATGATTCTTTTGTAAACACAAGGTTCGTTAATACTCCGATCAAAGCCATATGATTTGATCATAGTACTAAATCTTATATTCCAAGATCTGGATGTCTGTTTTAGCCCAAAAATGGTCCGTTTAAACTTGCTAATGTTTCCTCCTGACCTTGCTTAATGAACCCCCCTGGCTGTTGCATGTAAATGGTCTCTTCAAGATTATCACTCAAAAAGGCACTCTTGACATCTATTTGCCATATTTTATAGTCATAATATGAGGCAATGGATAAGAGTATTCAGATAGATTTTAACATGACAACAGGTGAGAATGTTTCTTCATAATACACTCCTTCAACCTGAGTGTAACCCTTTGCCACTAATCTAGCCTTAAAAGTTAATCTACAAGATCCCAAACAGAAATGAAGTACATAGACTCAATTTAATGATTCATGGTCTTAATCTATTCATCTTTGTCAACATCATTCATTGCTTGTTTATAGGACAATAGATCCTTTATGTCATCATGTGGTATGATAACTTGGGCTTTAGTTAAAACCATATAACATGTAGGTTGGTTCATGATGCGTTATTTTATTGAATGGAAATATGGATGATATGCGTTGTGCACTCAAGTTTTCCCAGCGGAATTCAAGTGTAAATTCCTCTGAGTTTCCTAGTAAGTCCAGGGTCGAACACAGGGACTTGTAAAAATAGATTACGTCGATAATTTTTTATGAAAACTTTGCAGTAACCGGAAAAATAAATAAAGTGTTTGGTTGTTGATTGCGTTGATTAAAAATAAATAACAAATGCTGCAGAGTTTGAAAAGAGTTGGTAAACGGGAAATGTGATGAATATATTGTGAACGGGTTGAGAAAGATTTCGGCTAATACTCCCTAGAATGTGTTCATGTTTTACAATCATGCAACATGCATACAACAATAAACCACCTCTCGGTGCGAATACCACGGCTTCCAAGGCTAGAACGCATGCGATAAATATGGGATAAGTCTACAGGGTTTACACATAAACCTCTATCTCTATTTATGCGATGACAACATGACATTCACACAAATATGTGACCACATAATATCATTCCCATTCCTAGGATGCATGCGATGCAAGTTGACAAACAGAACTTATCTCTAAGTCCCTATCTTCTGTTTATGCAAGCCTAATCTTGCTCTTTCGAGTCCAGATTCTAACCTAGCTCTCTCGAGACATTAGGTTCTTTCTTTAGACTCTCTCTCGAGTAACTCTAAAGGATACTTTGCACAGCATAAAACAAGACAATAGCAAGCAATGAACTTCCTAGGTCATGTTAGCTTAGTTCTTCTCAACCCATTCAACTAGTTGAGCTACTCATGCGTATTAAAAGAGTGAGCAGATGTAGAAATAAAACTTCCATTGAATAGATATGAAGATGAAGTACAAAATAACAACGCAAGTATAATATAGAGCATGGTAGCAATTTCTTGCTGCCAGGCGTTTACACTGTTTCTACTCGTGCTCTAAAGATATTCTCGCTCTCGCGAGGGTCGACCCACTCTTTGCTCTTACACCCCAAGGTTCCCTCTCGAGTTTCCCTGGGCGATTTTCGGCGCACCACTCTTCTCTTGCTCTGCCGTAAAATGGAAAAGAAAACTATGAACAGAAGCAACTGGTTAACTCGTCAACCGATCAACCCCTTTTCTGAAGAATGCACTTGGTATTTATAGGGCATCAATGGTGAAAGACGGCTTCTCTCTCTCGGTTGAATAGTTGGGACAACTTTAATTCCTGACTGACACGCCGAATGATTGTTACCGATAAAGCTAAATGTACTTTGTGACTGTTATCGGCTGTCAACTTAATTTGGATTCGACTGTCATCAGCTTTCTGTCCCATCGCTCTTAATTGGCCTTTCACCTAGATGCGCCCACCATGTTGCGCTGACCAAGTTGCGGCGATCCTTCTCGGGCGAATGTTTGCGAGCACGATCAATGCAAAGTTTTGCGGTGAAGTTGCGCTCAACCGATAATTTCCTATGATCGCAATCTTGCATTGCATTAACACATATTCTGTAGAAAAATACAAAAATCAATAGTTCTAATGCGCTGGACGTATACGACCGCAATATTATAGAATTTATGCTTAATGGACGTAATTAATCATATTTTATCAACACAATCCAACATTGTTTAATAACTTAGCACTATGATAATGTGCATTTTTGCCCGTTATCAGTTCACAACCCTCCTACTACATCGAGGCACTCTCAACTCTTGAGATGGATGTACCTGACTCAATGTGCCTTCATCAACAACTCTTGTTGATGTACTAGCAATGTCAATAACTCTTGATGACTGCTCAATAGATCCATTGAAAAATTCATTTAATACAAATTTTCTTCATGGTTTATGATCTTAGATGTGGTTTTCTTCCAAGAAAGTAGCATTTATTGATACTACTTATTTTCAGCTGGATCATAGAAGAGGTCAGCTCTTGTCTCTTTGGGGTAACCTACAAATAGGCATACTTTTGAACGAGCTTCCAACTTCTTTGGATTAGTGCTCAGCACATGTGCTAGACAACTCCAAATCTTAAAGTTCCATAAACTAACTTTACGACATTTCCAAAGTTCAAAAGGTGTTTCAGAAACACTTTTAGATGGAACGTCATTCAAAATGTAAACTACAACCTATACTGCATATCCTTAAAAAGAATCTGGGAATGGAGCATAGTTCAACATTGACTAAACCATGTCCAATAAGGTTCTGTTTCTCCTTTCTGATACACCATTTTATTAAGGTGTACTAAAAGCTAAGAGTTGGGTTGTGATTCCATGTTCTAACAAATAGTCCTTGAATATTAAATCTATATACTCTTTACCTTGATTTGATCGAAGTGTTTTTATCTTCTTACCTAATAAGTTTCAACTTTAGTCTTATACTCCTTGAACTTTTCGAGAGCTTCATACTTATGTTGCATTAGGTAAAGATAACCATACCTAGAATAGTCATCTATAAATGAGATGAAATATTCAAACCCCCCTTTGACTTTAACATTTATTGGACCATAAAAGGTCTGAATGTATAAGCTCCAGGGTTTCTTTGGCTCTACAACTTTTTTCCAATAAAAGGTCTTCAGTCATTGGCCCTCAAGGCATGATTCACATACTGGTAAAGTGTCAATTTCTAACTCATTTAGAATTCCACTCTTTACTAATCTCTCAATCCTATTGAGATTAATGTGACCTAAACATAGATGCCAAAGATAGATATCATTTTTAGGAGAAACTCTTCATCTTTTAGTCTGAGAAGTTTCTGTTTTGAACAATTTAGTATTAAGAAGTGATTTATATCCTAGCAACCTTAGCATAAAAAAGTTATTTTCTAAATTAGCTGAACATGTCTCAAATTCATTTCTTGAAATAAACGCTTTATTACCAAGAAATGAAATATTAAAAGAATGTTCAACCAGGAGAGAAAATGAAATAAGATTCCTCTTAATCTTAGGAATAAGATAGATGTTATCTAATAACAAACAACAGTTCTTGATAAAAAAAAAAAAAACTTCTCACTCCCAACAGCAATAGTTGAGACAACCTCCTCAGTCTCTACTTTCATCGTCATTTCTCCAGCCTCTAATTGTTTCCAAGAATTAGATTCCTAACATGAAGAACAAACATGATTAGTAGCACCTGAATCAAGTATTCAGGCAGAATCATCATTCTCCACTAAACATGTTTCCAAAACAAGTACATCGACATTTTGACTAGGAGTTTGAGGACATTCCTCATACAAGATGAATTCTAGATCATTTACCACTAACTTTATATTAATTAAATTTTTTTCAAGTTGTATGATGATTAGCAGTT
This sequence comes from Benincasa hispida, assembly GCF_027475165.1. Taxonomy (NCBI): domain Eukaryota; kingdom Viridiplantae; phylum Streptophyta; class Magnoliopsida; order Cucurbitales; family Cucurbitaceae; genus Benincasa; species Benincasa hispida. Next base: position 26,606,481 of record NC_143485.1, read on the forward strand.
AATAAATCGAAAGCTAATAAGGATATCATTGAATTTGACATATGTGCTGAAACCAAATAAATTCATTTATATTAGAAAACTTATATAACTCTTAAAAACAAATCCAATTAAATTTTAGCAAAATAGTAATGAACCCTAATCATTTATTTTGTAATGATACTTCAATGATTTAGAATAAAAACCACCGTAGTGCAGCCAGTTATTCCTTCACTGAATTGAGACACTTTCAACCAAATATTTTGATATTTAGTTACCATTTATTTGGTCAGAATTCCATCAACCACCTTAATGAATTCTTGTAAGTGTAACCTATCATTTTGGAAATTATAATCTTTGCCCCAACAAGTCTGTTGTAGGGAAGAACAATATTGAGTAACAAAAATAATAATCCTATCTTTTTCAAGAGTTAACCTTGATATCGACCCATACAAACACCATCTGTAGGGGGATGCGGCAAGGCGCCTCGAGGTCAAGCATGAATCTCACGATGTCAACTAATGATGGAGACTGTGAAACATGTTGACACACGTCCCTCTCCCATTTACTTTAAATACTTTCTCTAATACACCTTGGTATTAGATCCATGCAAACGCCATTTGTAGGAGGATGCATAAAGGCTCCTCCAGGCCAAACATGAATCTCACAACGTGAATTACCCAAAAAATAAGAGAATCAGACATATCATATTTATCGTTATCTCCCACTAAGTATTTTAAAACCTAGGGTGTATTACTTTTGTAAATTCAACTAACAATTTATCTGTATGATTATTATTTATTAAACACTTTAATAAATTTAATAATCTATTGCATGCTTATAAAATATTTGACTAATTCACCTTCTAGATAGGTTCCCAGGTAGGGGTATTCCGTTTCCGTCAGCTTAAATACTCAATCTGAAAAAAAAAAAAAAAAATCCTTAAACAAAGGTCTCTTATAGGTAAATATTTTATGAATTTAATATTTTATTCTTTCCAATTAATCCTATTAAAAGAAAAATATAAGATTAACTTATTTCTAATCATATTAGAAATATTTTTAACGTAAGTCTAGGTGAATTAATTTTAAACCATTTAAAATTAATTAGACCTTATGTTTACATGCAACTCTTGATTATAGATTTTAATCTAATTCATTAAACTTATAAAAATTATAAAATAATGAAAAACTAAAATCTATAATCATGCATCTAACGACATTAATATAACATTTATGTTTACTAAGTAATGTCATGCTTAATGCAAATTCATTTTCATCATATAATATAACACTTATATTATTCACTAATGAAAATAAAACACATCCATCATATATATATATATAACATTTATACTAAAATATGATGCATGGATATGCTTAATTGATATGCTATCATATAATATAACAATTATATTAATTATGATGGATATGCGTGCTTAAAAAATCATGCAACTATATATATATATAAAATATGATACATGATTAATGTTTATCCTAAGGTGGGATTTTAAAACTATATGACATACATTATATAATATATAAATTTAATCATATCACATGTAAAATTAAATAAACAACAAAAATAGACCAAATTTTGGCACTCTACAATATAACAATTATATTAATTTAATTATTTAAAATTAAAAAAATTAGATAATTCGAGATTAAAGCAAAAAATTGCTCGAAAACTGCCCTTGAGGAATGAACCCACGACTTTGAAATAACTGGCATGCGCACGTTTGACGCTCGAAGCGTTGCAACACTCCTCCTGAGTATAAGTATGCTGGTTTAGATATCATCCGGAGTGTAGTGCTACGCTATTAACAGTGTTGTAACGCTATTGCCAAGCGTCGCAACGATGGACCTTTTGTACTACAGTGTAAAGGACAGTGTTGCAACGTTGTCCCTTTATGCTCTAGAATAGAACACATGTCTCTGCTTGATTCTGTATCTTTTTTTGCTCTGTTTTCCACTGATCTTCTCAATAACTCTTGCTTCTTGATTGACACAAACTACAAACTCGATTGCATAGCCCAAAACAACGGGCCCTTACAACTTTAGTCAACATTAAAGCAACAAACCTACGTGCCAAAACTTGAAATTATCCATTTTTGCAAACCAACATTCATAATGCATAACACCCACATTTTCTCTAATTTTATTTTCAAAATGAAAAAAAAAATTGCACAACCTAACTCTTATACCAATTGATGGAATCGAATTCCTCGTGGAAGAGTGTAAACATCGTGCAACTGGATTTCAATTTCGAAATCAACAAAATACTGAGAAGAACATAAACGTACATGATAAATAGTTCTATCTAAACATACTTTTAAGGAGAAGAAGTGATTAGTATGAATCTTACCCTTGAAGACTCTTTTTTGGATGTTTCTTTCTAAGTCATGAACAACCTCGAGCTTGATCTCCCTCGTACAAAACTTCCCATGAACAACACTAATAAAAAACGACGGAGACCACCAAGAAGACTTCTTTGCTATTCTTAGCAAGGATTAAGGAATGTGTGATCCTTTATTTTAGGAGAGAGAAAACAAAATGGTAGATTTTTTTAGAGAGTTCAATTTTCCAGAGAGATTTTTCACGTTCTCATCAATCCTCTCACCATCTGTGAAGAAGGTCATTGATATGTAAAGGGGAGAGGGGAGCTATCATAACTCCCTCTCACGTGAAAAACAGTAACTCCCTTGTAATAGGGAGTTTAAAATAATAATATCATATTGTAAATAATATAATATATAACGATATGATTAATTAACTTAACTCTTAGTTAATCAACCATATGATATACATTTTAAGCACATTAAAATGCAAATCTCTCTTATAACCTATAGTTTTAATATGAATCTTATTCATATTAATTTTAACGTATAGTATTTATTTGAATCACATTCATATAATTAATATTTGAATCTTATTCAAATACATTACTCTCATTTATTATATAGTATTAATTATAAATCATATTTATAATTAACAATATATTATAACGTATCAATATACATTATATCAATTTGAATCTCATTTAAATATTTATCTCTCTTGTTAATTATAAAACATATAATTAACTATATTGTATCAATATACATTATATTAATTCCAATATATATGTATCAATATACGTTATATCAATTTGAATCTCATTCAAATATTTACTCTCTTATTAATTAAAAACATATAACTAACTATATTATATCAATATACATTATATTAATTCCCTTATACATAATATTAATTATAAATCAAATTCATAATTAACTATATATTATAAATATAAAATTTTCCTTAAATAATTTGAACAATTCAAATTATTCAAAAATATTAATTTCTTGTTTTATCTTTAGTGAGCTAGCAAGGAGACCTAATGGACCTATAGATTAGAAGCTCCAATGATATGAGATTAATTAATTAAATTCTTTAATTAATCAACATTCATTAATTGTCAGTCACTCCACTAAAGGCCGACAGTTGTACTCTTCGCACTATAGATATATTTTTGTGTCCATGGATATAACCAATCAACAATGAGTCATGTTGGATTTTATGCCATAAAACTCGTAGATAGTAAATGTTGACCGTCATCAATAAAGAGTTATAGATGTTAATTTAATAAATATTATTGTATTGTTTTCTATTTCGTCTTAATAACTCTAATCCAATAAACTAACATCCAAGGCTGCATTATGAGTCTTGAACTGTATGTGGAGACATACAGGGTTCAATATTAATATAGCCTACAGGGTCTATAGTATAGTGATAAGGTTAGATACCTTATCCTAGTGACACTATAGATACGACCCATTTTATGTTTGATACAAACACAATGATCCAACGCATTCATGTAGGTGACATCCGAGTAGAAGTATTCTATGCAATGAGTATACATAAGACTGGACTGCCAAATGGTAAGCACTAGATGTTACACCATTAACTAGTTAGGTTCTTATTTCAATATGATGACCTAGGTAACTTAGTCTTAATCCTGAGTATATAATGAACTTCTGTTCATGAGGGATTGCCCTTTGATTTTTATGGGTGAGGGTGGCCAGCTCACCGACTCAATATGCCTACCATTTTGGGGATAAGATCGAGTGGGGAGCTAGGAACATAATAATACAAGATGGGATTCACTCCTTCCGGTCTTCAGGGTAAGTAGATGAGTGTTCCCTTAAGTGATGTCTCCAGGACTTGAACAAAGAGCCCTACCCTCTTTGGCCCTAGAGGGGTTTTTGTTTATTGGTTGGACCATAAACAAGTCATTCAATAGAGAAGCACTGATACTTAAGAAGGCAGAGATAACCCAATGGTAAAATGGTAATTTGACCAGTTGGAGCTAAGAATACTCGTGAAGGACTATCTTGGTGTTATTGGTCTATATCCATGGACACCGAAATATATCTATAGTGAGAAGAGTGCAACTGTGGGTCTTTAGTGGAGTGTACTCACAGTTAATGAATATTGATTAACTTGGTTAATGAGTTTAGCCAATTAATCTCATATCGTTAGAGCTTCTGATCTACAGGTCCACCAGGTCCCCTTGTTAGCTCACTAAAAGATATTGAAAATAGATGATTTGAATTGTTCAAATAAATTTTAGGAAATTGTATATTAATATGATTAATATGTAATTGATTATGGATGTAATCTATAATTCAAATTAAGTTGGAAAGAAACATTTGAATGAGATTCAAATAATTAATTCAAGTGAATTAGATTCATGAAGAATTAATTAATTAATAGAGAGATGTTGCACATATATATATGATGTTTATAGTTGTTAAATTAGAGTTAATGTATAAATATTAATTAATCTTCTAATTAATTAAATAAGTGCCATTTAATTAATTATGCTAATTAATTATATGAATGCTATTTAATTAATTGTGCACAAGGAAAAATTGGAAAAAAACTAGGAGAATGGGTTGAACCCTGCTCTATATAAAGTCTTCCTTATGGCCCTTTTGGAAATACACAAGACACACAGAACATACAATAGAATTGCAAGCATTCATTATGCAATTTTTCACCTAAGCAAGAAATCCTCTCTACTCTCTCAAAAAGTTTTCTTCCTCACCCTCTTCTAATAGTTGGATACCACCTATCCTTCTATTAGAATCATTGAGAATAACAAGATTACTCTTGTGGTCGTGTTCGAGTTTATTCGAGGAAACGTTCGTGCTCAAGATCGTTGGAGGAGCCATTCGTTGGAAGATGGAGAGGATCGTCCTTGGAGCTTGAGAATCTACAAAGGTAAGAATGGTTCTAACATTTCCCTATAGCATGCTATTTACATATTTGTTCTACATTTATTCTGTTTTAGTTAATTGTTTTGTTTATGTAAAAATCGATTTACGGGATGCAAGGCATTCGCAATGCTTCCGCTACGGGTACAATCCTAACAAGTTGGCCCTTCACGAATCGCTTGTAACTATAGCTTGATCAAATGACTGTTTTATCCATGTATTTATATCTAACTTCTTAAGTACCATTGTTCCCTCTAATGAACAATTAGTTATAGTCCAATTATAACCTAGACCCCTCTCTAGCCAATGAGAGGGTGAGACGCCTCATTATTCAAGACCCTTAATCAGCCCTTAGGGGAGCAATTCATCTACTTTCCCTTAAGAAGGGAAATAATGAATTCCATCATGTGTAGCTATGTTCCAAACTTCCCACTCAGAAAAATTCCCAAATGGTAAATTGAGTTGACGAATCTGGCAACTTTCACTCATACAGATCAAAGGATTGCCCTCATAGGTAGGAGTTTACAACTAACTCAAGATTAAGGTCAAGTTATGTATGATCATCCTAGTGAAATGTAAATATTTTCAAGTAACAACGTTATAAAGAAAGGCTAATCATTTTGCGGTCCAGTCTTATACAAACATTTTGTATATGATACACCTACTTACATGTCCCCACATGAACGGTTAGGATCAAATCATTTGTTACACTTTACAATTATTGTAACAATTACAAAGTGGGTCGTATCCGTAGTGTTACCAAGATAAGATACCACAGACCATTTAGGCTATTACTTAACCATGATCAACTTGTATGCCAACCACATACATGTTTAAGTTAAATTAAATAACCTTAGATCTTGTTTATTGGATTGAGTTATACAACTCTAAATGTCAAATAAAACAACTCCTTATTTTATTAAATATATGAATTTTATTTATACATTATAAACCACGAGATTTAGGACACAATCCCCAAAAAAATAAATATTTAAATCCCATTAGAATTATATAAGAAATAAAATATAAAGATGCTAATCTATAGCATGATATAAAAGTTGTTGCAGAAGTAAGACTTACAGAAAAAAAATATGTTGCAACATTGCTTAAATTTGGAGTAACAACGTGGTCCCATGTCCTCATGCCCTGAGCCGGCATATGACCCCAGCAAATTCTGACACACTGCTTGAGCATCTGAGCACGTCATATCAGTTAAAGGTGATAGAAATGCATGGAGTTGTCAAATCACCTACATGTTGTAGCATCTTCATACTTTGAATTTGCATCATTCTGAAGCACTGTCAAATCAATCTGAAGAAAGACAAATAATCTGGATAAAACACAGATGCATGAGACTGTCAAATCACCTTCATGCTATAACATAATGAGGAGTCTTCATCCTATGCATCAACATTATCCCAAAGCAATATCAAATCAATTTGAGCATGTCAAATTACTTGAGAGCCAGAGGTATGAAAAGTTTGTGCATTGAATGCTACAGAGATAAAGGGAACTACCTATCTCATTTGTTTGTCATAGTTTGCAACATTGAGATATGCAAAAACATAATTGACTACCAAATGGGTCCCTCATATTTCTCTAGAAAAGGACTCAAGCTTTCCACCAATAGAGAACCAAACACAAAAGGAGAAAATTCTCAGAACAATGGGAGATTCGTGCATAACCATTCGAAGGTCCTCGAAAGACCTTCTGTCTGAGATGCGAAGCTGTAGCATTACAGACAAACAAGCTATATATTGAGTTTTTTTAAACTCTTATCTATTATTCTTTTTTCTGTTAATGATATTCTTATTACGATTATTTGTGGCTAATTTTCTAGTGTAAAGCTTGACTAGTAACCTATGTTGTAGCGATTTACTAGTGTTCATTGTGTTGGGGTTGATGCTCTACATCTCGTAGAGTCTTGTATTTTGGAAACACTTGTATGAAAAAACATTCTGTGATATATAATATATGATATTTTAATTCACTTCGTCTATGAAATATTTGATATTTTAGTTGCATTAACCACAAACCAATAAACTAAGATCCATGGTTATCGTTGTAACTTAAACATGTATGTAGAGACATACAAGTGGATCGTATTTTAAGTGGTAACTAATGGTCTGTAGTATATGGATAAGGTTGGATACCTTATCCTAGTGACACTACGAGTATGGCTCGCTTTGTAAATGTTACAAATGTTGTAAAGTGCTACAAATGATCTGATCCTGATCATTTATGTATTAGACATATGAGCGGAAATATTCTATACAAAGGAGTTTGTATAAGACCGGACCATGAAATGTTTAGTCTCGTTATATAACGTCGTTCATAATTGAGACTTTCATTTCACTAGGATGACCATAGATATTATGACCTTAATCTTAAGCGAGTTATGAACTCCTGCCTATGAGAGCGGTCCTTTGATTTGCATGGGTGAAAATGGCTAGATCGCCGACTCAACAGGCCTACCATTTTAGGGATTCGTCTAATTGAGGAGTTGAAAACTCAGTTAGACAAAATGGAATTCACTCCTTCCCCGAAGCAGGGGTAAGTAGATAAATTACTCCCTTGCTAATTTTGGGTCCTGAACAATGTGGCACTACACCCTCTCTTGGCTCGAGAAGGGTTCAGTCATAGTGGGACTATGATCTATTATTCATTAGAGAAATCAGTGGTACTTAAGGAGTTAGACGTAACTATAGGGGAAAAACAGTAATTTGACCTAGCTATACTTAAGAGCAATTCGTGAAGGGTCATCGCATTGTTGATTGGTTATATCCAATAGACATAGAAATATATATGTAGTGCGAAGAGTGCAGGTATCGGTTTTTAATGGAGTGCTCGACAGTTAACGAATGGTGGATAATATGATTAAAGAATTTAATCAGTTATTCACGTACCGTTGGAGCTTCAAGCTACAGGTCCATAAGGTCCCCTTGGTAGCTCAATGGATTCAAGTTGTGAATTAGTTTTTGGGTTAATTTGAAATGTTGAAGGAATTTGATTATAACTTGCATTTTTAGGCATAATAACTTGCATTCGAGTCAGTATTCATTTGTGTTTTTGAGTCGTTAGTGAAGAAGCTTTGACGCAAGGAGTTGCTGTTTGCTTCGATGGATAAGATGAAACGATGGTCGCATTGTGTAGCTCAAGCTAGACGACCGTTTAGATTTGGCTATGCATTCGTGTAGAAATGTTCTACTCGATCGTGTAGTATTTGCTAAACGATCGCATAGCTAATGCTACACGATTGTGTAAAGAATTTCTCGATCGTGTTGCATTGACTACATGATCGCATAGACACTCGGGGGTAAACGATCGTATAGTATATGATACACGACACAAAGCATGCGCACTAAACGATCGTGTAGGCTATCATGCTCATCGCATAATCAGTAGCTACAAGATTGCAAGGTATACTGATGCTTAGAAAAGGAGAGAGGAAAATAAATATGCATCTTATGTTATGCGTTGATTCCATGCGTCAATGGTCATGCGTTGGACTAGAAAATATACAGTATGCGTTTAAGCATGTATGCAATGACCATGCGTTCCTGTCACAAGTTTTCTTGCTTTCTTTCCAAGTATAATGAGAACACAAGTTTCTCGGGGTGATCCGAAGTCGAACACAGGGACTTGCAACTCCATAATGTTTGTGAAGTAATGCGTGTGAGGCGATGAATAAAAGTAAAAATACAAAAGTTAAAGGATTATGCACTACTTCTACTCCTAACTAAACAGATTGAGCAATGGAAGTTTAACTATGAGAATTGGTAGAGATGCAGCAGTTGTTAATTCATAATAATATTCATGATGTTAGGTCGCCCAAGTATGGAGTTGCATGGTTGCGTCGAGCATAAGATCATGCCTATCTCTAGAAACAATGCATACTTTGCTTTAGTGTGTTCCACTACACACCCTCTCAGGTAGTTAGTTGCGGCTAATCAGCTCATAGACAAGCATTGCGACGGGTCATAGACAAGCATTGCTACCGTCTCACACCAAGCGAAGAAGATTAACTCACTATACTCCCACAACACACACCTCTCGATGGGTTGCTACATGCGTCCTATCTCTAGGTTGCACGGTTGAGTATGCGACTACCTTTGATAACTAAACGATGTATGTAAACGATGATAAAGGAGAAGAAGATGAAGAAGATGAAGCTAAAGGAACTAATAGATGCATTGATTACAAAATGTATTAATGTCTTAAGCCAAAATGTAATACAATACAGAGATGAGAGGAGAGGTGGAAGGCTAAATACAAGCAATCTCTTGCTTTTCATCAGAAATGCGTCAAGGCTGTTGGTGGAGCCATGGATAGATGGTGAAGAAGTCTCTCTCGAGCTCTATCTTCGACGTAGCTCCGGTTGTCACTCAGAAGGGTCTGTGGAGGTGGAGAATTCTCAAAGAGTGTCTGCTCATGCTCTTATCTATGATCACAAGGATCCGCCTCAAGGCAGAAGCTCGGATACCTTGAATTTGGGCTCTAAGGCTCTATTTATAGAGCTCAAACGCCGACAGCATTGGTGGTCCCGTTCTGATTCATTGCCACTTCTGACGCGCTAGGTGAAATGTCAACATCATATTATCCTTTTTTATACTCCCAAGGTATGCGTTCATGCTTGTTTCTCCCAAAGTACCAACGCATTCCACCCACCTTACGATCAACCTTCTATCACGGCTATTATTCTGTAGCTGCGACATTCCATATGACAAACTGGTCTTCATGAAGATCAATGCATGTGATCAACTTTGCAATGATCTGGCATCGGCGCATGCGATCGATTCCTGTGATTGCTACAAAAATAGACATTTTGACATCGTATAACGCATGATACAGAGTTAGCAACTATTTTTAATGCTGATCAACGTGATGCTTAAATTTATGAGGTGTGGAAAATATGGATGATATGTGTTGATGGATAGCGTTGTGCACTCAAGTTTCCTCAGCGGAATCCAAGTGTAAATTCCTCTGAGTTTCCTAGTAAGTCCAAGGTCGAACACAAGGACTTGTGAAAATAGTTGCGTTGGAGATTTTTATGGAAACTTGCGGTAACTAGTGAAATAAACAAGGGTTAGGTGGTTGTTGCGTTGATGAAAATAATAATAAATGTGGCAGGGTTTGAAAAGAGTTGGTAAACAGGAAATACGATGAATATGCTGTGAACGGGTTGAGAAGGGTTTCGGCTAACACTCCCTAGGATGCGTTCATGCTTTACGATCATGCAACATGCATACAATAGTAAACCACCTCTCGGCGTGAATGCCATGGCTTCTAAGGCTAGAACGCATGCGATAAATATGCGATAAGTCTATGGGTTTACACATAAACCTTTATCTCTATTTAGGCGATGACAACATGACATTCACACAAATATGCGACCACGTAATATCATTCCTATTCTTAGGATGCATGCGATGCAAGTTGACAAACAGAGCTTATCTCTAAGTCCCTATCTCCTGTTTATGCAAGCCTAATCTTGCTCTTTCGAGTCCAGATTCTAACCTAGCTCTCTCGAGACATTAGGTTCTTTCTTTAGATTCTCTCTTGAGTAACTCTAAAGGGGTAATTTGCATAACATAAAACAAGACAATCGTAAGCAATGAACTTCCTAGATCATGTTAGCTTAGTTCCTCTCAACCCATTCAACTAGTTTAGCTACTCATGCGTATTAAGAGAGTGAGCAGATGTAGAATAGAACTTCCATTGAATAGGTATAAAATGAAGTACAGAATAACAATGCAAGTATAGTAAAGAGTCTGGAGCAATTTCTTGCCACCATGCGTTACACTGTTCTACTCATGCTCTAAAGATATTCTCGCTTTCGCGAGAGTCAACCTGCTCTCTGCTCTTATGCCTCAAGGTTCTCTCTCGAGCCACCTTCGACGATCTCCGGCGTCACCACTCTTCTCTAGCTCCACCGTAAAATGGAAAAGAAAACTATGAAAAGAGGTGTGAACTTGTAAAGTGATGTGAAGTAATCGATTACTTAACCCCTTCTCTGAAGAATGCACTTGGTATTTGTAGGATATCAAAGGTGCAAGGCGGCTTCTCTCTCCTGGTTGTACAGATGGGACAGCTTTAATTCCTGACTGACGCGCTGGATAATTGTCACCGATAAAGCTAGATGTACTTTGTGACCGTTATCGGCTGTCAACTTACTTTGGATCCGACTGCCGTCAGCTTTCTGTCCCATCGATCTTAATTGTCCTTTCGTTCGGATGCGCACACCATGTTGCGGTGATTCTTCTTGGGTGGATGTTTGCGAGCACGATCAACGCAAAGTCTTGCGGTGAAGTTGCGCTCGACCAATGTATTCCTATGATCACATTCTTTGCATTGCGTTAACGCATTATTCTACACAAAAATATAAAGATCAACTGCTCTAATGCATTGGACGCATGTGACTGCAATATTATAGAATTTATGCTTAATGGACGCAATTTAACATATTCTATCAACGCAATCCAACATTGTTTAAGAACTTAGCATTATGATAACGTGCATTTTTGCCCGTTATCACAACGCAAGCTCGCTTTTCACATAAATTCTTAGTATTATCAACTCATATTCTGCGTGTTAGCCCTCATAATTCTAAGTAAAAGGCTACAATAGCTTGCATTTCTAACAGCTATCATATACGATACTCGGTGCTTGCTACTCGATCGTGTAGACTATCATGTTCATCGCATAGTCTTTAGCTACACGATCGTATGGCATGCGTTACTCAAAGCAGGCTTCACGATCGCATGGACTTTCATGCTCATCACATAGTCCTAAGCTGTGCGATCATCCCTACACGATTGTTTATACTCAACGTGTGTTACTCGATGATCATAAGGATTTGCTACACGATCAAGTGACGAGGCTTCAAGGCGGACGATTTAAGACCCAGTTCACCTGGTAGAACCGGTTGACTCAAATCTTTTGTAATAGTTTAGCTTTTATTTTTGATTTTGAGACAAGTTATCCTGGTCCATCAACTTTTATTAAATGTGCATGTGATGTATATTTATTTTATATGTCATAATATGTGTCATATATTATTAAAACCCACCATAGGTTATGCATTTAATTCATGCATCATCTTTATCTTATAAATGTTATAATATATTAGTTTACATGGTTAAATTACTTATAGCATGCTCATGCATCATATAATATAAGAGTTATAATATATGCATGTAATAAAGCATATCCATGCATCATTTATATTATAAGTGTTATAATAAAAGGTTGTATGTTAGCATGTATGCTTAATTCATTACTTTGTTACATAAAAGTTATATATATAATAATGAATAAACATTGCATGAAGCATGACACTTAGATTTATTTATACAATTTATAAATACCTTGTGAATGTCTAGCTAGCAATGTGAATGGTTTTAATTGTTTCATTCTTTATAAGAGTTATAATTAATGAAATTAGAATTAAAATCAATAAGAAAGAGTTTCATGCACACCTTAGGCTTTAATCATATTTTAAAAGAGTTTTAAAATTTGATTGAGATAGACCTAAGATCACGTTTCTAATAAGATTAGAAACCTAAGTTTAATATTTTAATTCAGTTTAATAGGATTAAATTGACTAATAAAAGATTAAATATGTAACAAATTTATCTATAAAGGACCTTTTGGCTAAGGCTGGTTCTAACTAGGCTAGGATATTTAAGTCGATGGAAACATCACACCCTTATCTGGGAACCTACCTGGAAAGGTGAATTAGATAGATTTATTACATGCATGCAAATTTGATGATAGTCTATTAAAGTGTTCAATGGGACTTGAATCAAACTTGTTTAATCATCAAAAGCAAGTGTTGTTTTTTGAGCAAATTAAACAAACCACTTAGTTAAAATCAGTAGCTAGATTTTTTAAGTTAATGAATCCCTAGGTAGAACATTCAGTGGGAGGTAATTGGGATATATGATACTTCACTTTACCTCTACACGTTTCTCCCTAAAAAGTTCACATCGTGAGATCTATCCTCGGCCTCGAGACACCCTAGGAGTGTTCCTCTACGAATGGCATTTGGGTAGGTCAATACCAAGGTGAATGGAGATAATGTTCATAGTAAGTGGGAACGGGACGTGTGACAACATATCCCCCCGTCTCTCTCATTAGATTGGATAAAGTTTTAGTGCATCGCCTCGTGGCACCCTGGGAGTGTCCCCTTAAAGGATGGCTATTTTGCACAACTTTTTATTTGATCTCCAGTAATGGATAGGGTCGGTTTAGTCTCTTGTCCTAATCAGCTTTTCCTTAAGGTTGGTTCATTGGCCAAAACTCTATCGAACTCTCTGCTCAATTCTCCATCATCTTCAACCTCATGACCTTTTCTTTGAGGAATTATGAGTGAAAGCTCAGGCTTCTTCTTTAATTAGAAGCAGAGCTCCAACTTCTTTCATCATCAACATAAGTGAAAGAAGCCAACCATTCAAGTCAAAGGGAGCAAGAGATTGTGACTAACGGCTTAACATTTCCATCTCTTGAAATTTCTTTCTTTTATCTTTCATTAAATTTGTATCAAGATATTGATATCTTAACATGTTCATTCTTAATATAAGCCATGATTTCCACCATTTCTATTCTATCCACGTGTTCTCTTCTCTTCATCATGAGCAGTTGGGTTGGGAAGAATAGGAAGAATAAACAAACATTCTCACAAGTTTTGCATGAGTTGAAGTTCATCTTATTTAATGTGTACTTAATCTATTGCTTGAATCCATTTAATCAATGGATATAAGTAGAAATAGCTAACTACTTGAGAGAGTCAGTGGCTGTGAAATTCATTAAACAAGGAAAGAAGTAGCTTTAGAGATTAAGTTAACCTTTCGTCCAATATTGACTGAAGCATGCATCTTAGAGATAAGATTTATGTGGCATAAAACACTGAGAGGTGAGATCTTCATTTTGTAAGTCAAAGACGTGAACATACTTGTGCATCACTTAGGTGAATGGTAGTGAATCTTCTCAACCCTGCTTTATTAACCGATTTTCAACCCATTCATCACACATTGTATTCATTTGTATTCATTTTATTCCCCATCATTCACCACATTACCTTCACATACACACCTTTGACGCATCATGCTTCAAATATCACTCTCCCCGTTCACTTTCATCCATTTTCCCCCTTTGAATATTCTTACTTTGTAAAAATCTTAACAAATTTTGATTATGTCAAAAGTCCCTAAGTTCAACCTAGGTACTTACCAGGAATTTCTACTTAAGCTTGCACTTGGGTTCAAGTATAGAAAACTTGTTTTCATTTAAGATAACTTGATAAATCGATATTACCACATGATTTCAACGCAACATACATCTTTTTTCTTTAAATTTTGTTTAATTTAAAAAGTTTTTCTCCATTTGGCGAATCGAGGTAAAACAGTAGCACATGAACCTTTGGAAAAGTAAACGTGCAGAAATATTTAAACCAATTGAAAGTTAGATAATATACTAGTTTTTATGAGGGATAATAAAGACTAGAAAGCTATAAAGAAACGTTAGTAAATGCATTGAATTAGCACAAATGACCTCTAATTAGTTCGATGTTTTATACCACATTGGAAGATGGGTGTAATAGGTTTTCTTGTTTAAAAACATATTTTGATTTGAGTACATTCAAATTACTGCTATAATTGTGAAAGTATAGGGAGTCTAATAGTCAAGTCTGCACAATTATTATTTGATATCTTTACAACCATTTTTCACAATCATCCACATAACACTAGTTTTACATTTATACCGGTTTTATCATTCTTAAAGTTGTAGCATTAACACTTCATCATCAAAGCATTTTTTTTATAGCAATTTTTACGCAGTATTGAAAGAAACTTTATGAACAGTTTCAGAAAATTTCACTCATAATTGTGTCCTTGAGGAATTGACCTTGGAATACTCCAAGTACTACTTAATATTGCATTGATTTATACTTGAGTCAATGTAGTAGATGACTTTAACTTGTGTAATTTTAGCATCAATAATCGTTATTAATTCATAGAACAAGAGACCTTTTCTCACAGGAAAAAGAGCTGTCAATTTTGTAGAGGAATTATTTTTTAAACTTCAAGTTCATATTGATTTATACGGGGATCTAAACGAGACAATAATGATGCATTCCATTTAATTTATTTTTCCAACTTCTTAATTCCTCCCCCTAATATTGAAGAATTTGTGTCATTAAAATGAAGATTAGAAAATTGTGCAGTAAATACATCACTCATCATGGATTCAAGATATTTAATAATTGATGGGGAATCAAATCCAACATATATTTCTAATATCAAATGGGAAATATTTGGCTTATAACCATAAGCTAAAATAACATGACCTCATACAAATATAGGAAGCTTAGCTATCATAAGCAATGGAGGAGCTGGATACTCGGATTCTGACTTTCAGATTGATAAAGACTCTCGAAAGTCCACTTCAGGGTCAGTTTTTACTCTTAACGGAGGAGTTGTAGTGTGGTGAAGCACTAAGCAGGGGTGCATTGCCGACTCCACGATGGAGGCTGAGTACGTAGCAGCTTATGAAGCTGCTAAGGAGGCCATTTGACTTAGGAAGTTCTTGGCAGAGCTGAAAGTTGTTCTAGACATGTCTAGCTCATCACCCTCTATTGTGACAATAGTGGTGCTGTGGCGAACTCCAAGGAGCCCAGGAGTCACAGGCGTGGCAAACACATAGAGTGGAAGTATCATCTGATCCGTGAGATAGTGTATCAAGGGGACATGATAGTCACGAAGATCACTTCAAAGCACAACGTTGCTAACCCATTTACGAAGGCTCTCACGGCTACAGTGTTTAAGGGTCATCTTCAGAGCATGGGTCCACGGGTCCTCCCGTGGCTGGACGTGGGCAAGTGGGAGATATTTTTGTACTGGGTCTTATTGCCTTAGTTTATTGTTTTGTACTAGTTGTATGTACACCCCACTCGCTTTAGGACAAGTGGGAGATTTTTGGGGATGATGCCTTAAACTCTCATGTCCTGTAGTTTTTAAACACAGTTTAGAACGAATTCTTGGGATGTATAATATATGATATTATCTTCATTACTTATCTTTGAACATTGGATGTTTTATTTTCTTTACCATAAACCAATAAACTAAAATCCCTAGTTGCCATTATGTAACTTAAGCATGTATGTGGAAACATACAAGTGTATTATGTCTTAAGTGATAACCAAAATGGTCTGTAGTATATGGATATGGGAGGGAAACCTTATCCTGGTAACGCTACGGATGCGGCCCGCTTTGGAGAATAGTTACAACTGTTGTGACTTGCTACAAATGGTCTGATCCTGATCATTCCTGTGGGGACATGCGAGCAGGGGCGTCCTATACAAAGAGTTTGTAGAAGACCTGGCCACGAAGTGTTAACGTCTCGTTATATAACGTCATTCATAACAGAGACTTCACTTCACTAGGATGACCATGGGTACATGACCTTAATCCTGAGTGAGTTGGGAACTCTTGCCTTTGAGGGAGGTCCTTTGAATTGCATGGGTATCCTGGGGCTTGAACGATGTGGCGCCACACACCTGCTCTTGGCTCGAGAGGTGTCCACACATAGTAAGACTATATTGTATTGTTCATTAAAGAGATTAGTGGTACTTAAGAAGTTAGATGTAACTATAGGGGCAAAACGATAAATTGGCCCAGCTGTACTTACGAGCATCTGTGAAGGGTTATCGTACTGTTGATTGGTTATATTCGATGGACACAGAAATATAGCTGTGGTAAGAAGAGTTCAACTGTCAGTCTTTAGTGGAATGCCTAGCAGTTAACAGATGGTGGACCTTGTGGCTAAAGAGTTTAGTCAGCTATTCACGTATCATTGGAGCTTCGAGCCATAAGTCCATAAGATCCCTTTAGTATCTCAATGGATTCAAGTTGTGAATCAGTTTTTGGGTCAGTTTGAGAGGGAGTTCGATTATATATGATATGATTGAACTGGTTAATTATGTATGATATGATTGACTTTATGTATGAGATACATTATTTGCAGGAAAATGGATCTAAATATGATTTATATCTAGTGGAGGAGAAAATACTATGGTTTATATGTGATATTAAACCATAGGTTAATGAATATAATATAATCATATTTATTATTTTAATTTGACTATTATATTATAATTATGCTCGACGTTTTCTCCGTAACCGTGTGTTAGTGGGACATTTCATTCAGTTTTTTGTAACTGAAGAATAAAATGAAAATCGTTTTCGTTTTGCAAAGGATCAGTCATTCGCTCAAGTAAAGTGTATACTGCCTATTGCTTAGCTAACTGAGAGACTATACATCGCTCAAAGTTTCTTCACGATCGTATACACGCGCTATGCTTTCTAAACGATCGCCTAAGTTTTCTAAACGATCGTCTAGCGCCCGAGCAATTACTAAACAATCGTCTATACGATCACTGCCTATTTCCTACATGATCATATACTTTCTTCTAAACATCAAGCATTGTCTATACGATAGACCTGCCTTCTCTCACTTGCTTGGTCGTTGTATGCAATCTTCTTTCCTCCTTCCCTCTACTAAATTCCAACATAGCCCATACTTTGGATTCTCACCTCGAGAATACCAAGGGTTCTAAGTGGTGGTGTCATCCTTATTGTTTCTGTTGTGTAGAGGCCGTTCGTGAGTAGACGACCAGTGGTTTCGGTGAACGATTGCTTGGACGTTCCAGTGAGAGCGAGACCAGCAGTTCAATTGGAGAGAACGAGTTTTTGGTGAAGAAATGTTCTTCAACTGGTATGTATTTCTTGTTCTCTTGTTTTTATTGTTCTAAACATGCCGGTAATTTGTAGTATAATGCATATCTATTCTGTTTGATTGTAAATGTGGTAATTTTGTCACAATATATTTGGAACGATCCACTTTCGTTCAGAGGTACTCTTGTATAAGAGTTCCTTTAGATAGCCCTCTAGCATGAAACTAAAATTGAAGGAACTCTTATAAAAGAGAACCTATGAGCAGAAGCAAGATCTTTCCAAGTCCAATGTGGAAGAATAAAGGCATTCACAAACATACAGGACAGTTATGCAACTTATACAAAATTATAACATACTTAAGTAATCAAATACAAAAGGAAATAAGAGACATATCCTTGAAGAACTTTTCTTCTGGAATTCTCTCGCTCTCGTGAACAATTGGACAACAATCTCTCGTTGTCGTTAGCATATTCGAGAGATGAAAGACAGAAAATGTCTTATCTAACATATCTGCATCAGTAATTTTCTCTCTGAATAATAAAAATTTTGAGCTGATTTTAAATAATGTAGAGTTGTAATCACTTACTGATTTGAAATCTTGGAGCCTCAAATTCATCAATTCATAACGAGCTTTAGGAAAAATCACTGTATTTTAATAATCATATATTTGCTTCAAAGTCTTTTACAAGATGGGAGGGTCTTTTATTTTTAGATATTCCATCTTTAATCCTTCGTGGAGATGATGGCAAAGGAAAATCATGGCTTTTGGCTTTTCTTGACTAGATGTTGTATTCCCTCCTTTAATAGTTTCTCAAAGGTTCATCGCATCCAGATGTATTTTGGCATCAAGCAGTCGTGACAAATAATTATTATCAATAATTTCAAGGCCTATGAATTCTAATTTGTTAGATTTGTCATGACAACACTATCACAAAACATTGTATTTATATTAGAAATTTAATGTACCAAATTTGCGAGACAACATTTAATTTACTAATTATAAGAAAGAGGAAAAAATAACCTATATTTAGAACCTACCTTTAGTGGGGGGAAATGAAAAGAGTTCGTGCTGATAACGTTTTGTAAAATTGAGGAGCAAAATGAAGCCCCACAAGAACATGAATACAAAATAAATATAATAAAATAAAAGAACTAAAATTAAAATTACGAAAATGGGAAAATATGAGAAACTCTCTTTAATCTTTCATCAATATGCTTATCTTCAAATAAATGTCACTTTTTATAGGCAATTTGGCAACTAGGATGTGACATTGGACACTAAGCACGTGTAGTCATTTGACACATGGACAACATGTATGAAGGCCTAAAGTCTCGTGTCCAGTAGTTTGTAAATAACTTTGTATGAATACTTGTGATGTATAATATAAATGATATTTACTTCACTACTTTGACTTTGCACATTTAAATATTTTTTATTTTACAACAAACCAATAAACTTAATATCCCTGGTTGTCTTTATGTAACTTAAGCATGTATGTAATGACATACAAGTGGATCATGTCTTAAGTGACCAGTAAAATAGTCTGTAGTATATGGATATAGGAGGGAAACCTTATCCTGGTAACACTACAGACGCGGCTCACTTTGTGGAATTGTTACAAATGTTGTGACTTGTCACAGATGGTCTGATCCTGATCATTTATGTAGTGGACATGCGAGCGGGGGCGTCCTATACAAAGAGTTTGTATAAGACTTGACCTCCAAGTGTTAATGTCTTGTCATATAACACCGTTCATGACTAAGACTTTACTTCACTAGGATGACCATAGGTAACATGACCTCCATCTTGAGTGAGTTGGGAACTCATGCCATTCAGGGCGGTCCTTTGATTTGCATAGATGCGAGTGGCCAGAACGCTGACTCAAACCTACCATTTTGAGAATTCGTCTGATTTGGGAGCTGGGAACTCAGCTACACAAGATGGAATTCACTCCTTCCCCGAGGCAGGGGTAAATAGATAGATAGCTCCCCTTAAGGGCTGATTCCAGGGCTTGAACGATGTGGCTCCACACACCTTTTCATGACCCAAGAGGTGTTCACACATAGTAGGACTATGTTGTATTGTTCATTAGAAGGATTAGTGGTATTTAAGGAGGAAGATGTAATTACAGGGGCAAAATGGTAAATTGTCCTCTTGTAATTACGAGCATCTGTGTAGGATCATCGTATTGATGATTAGTTACATCCAATAGACATAGAAATATATCTATGGCAAGAAGAGTTCAATTGTCGGTCTTTAGTGGAATGCCTGACAGTTAACGGATGGTGGATATTGTGACTAAAGAGCTTAGACAGCTATTCACGTACCGTTAGAGCTTTGAGCCATAGGTTCATAAGGTCCCCTTGGTAGCTTGGATACAAGTTGAGAGTCATTTTTTGTGTCAATTTGAAATGTTCAAATTGACAAGAGAGAGTTCGATTATATATGATATAATTGAACGAGTTAATTAAATATGATGTAATTAACTTTATGTATGAGATACATTAATTTGGAGTAAATTGGATATAAATATGATTTATATCTAGTAGAGAAAAATATTATAATTAATATATGATATTAATTATATGTTAAGATCACATTCATTGGACAGTTATAGAGAAAATGGGAAGGCGTCTCTTCTGTTCTAAATAATGGATGAGTGCATTATAAATAGCAGACGATGTGTTGATCTTTGTGTGCGCAGACATTGTGAAAAGATAGTGTCATCATTTAAAATCAGTGCCTATACGATAGTAACTGCACGATCGTTTACATATACGATATTGTTAAGCGATCGCATACCGATTACACAATCGCGCGCTATTATCTAAATAATCGTTTACCTTTTTCCTAAGTGATTGTTTAGCTCCTGGTATTTACTAAACGATCGTATAGACGATCGCTTAGTTTTTTCCTCCGTGATCGTTTGGACGATTGCTTACCCTTTTCCTACATGATCGTTTAGACGATTGTTTACCTTTTCCTACGTGATCGTTTAGACGATCGCTTACTTTTCCTACACGATCGTATACTTCACCTAAACGATCAAGCATTTTGTATATGCGATAGACGACCGCATTCCCACTTGCTTGATCGTTGTGTACGGTCTTTCTTCCTCATTCCCTCTACCAAATCCGAACAAAGCCCACTTTGGGTTCTCACTCCAAGAATACTGAGGGCTCTGAGTGGTATTGTTTTCTTCGTTTCCTTCTGTCCGAGTGATGATTGTTCAAGGTAGACGGTTGGGCTTTAGACTCACCGTGAAGAAGAAATTTTCATCTGATGATTTCTTGATCTCTTTAGCATTATGAAATTATGTTTGAATGTATATGCGGTAATTCTGTCACAATGAATTGGGGAGATCTACTTCTGCTCGTAAGTACTCTTGAATAAGAGTTCCTTCAGGAGAAATGGGAGAATGACATTTAATCTTTTAGGACACTAAGCATGAGCATCCATTTACTTATAATATCTATGATACATTTTTCTTTTTTTAAATTTTTCTTGTAGAAAAAGCGAATTTAACTAGTGATATCAATTATCAAGGTCAATTTCTTTCTTTCTTCGTAAGATGACAAATTTATTTTTTTTTCCATTTTTTTTAAATACAACACTAAAATTGACCAAGGTGAGATTCCATTCTTTGAACTGTATTTTTACTTTTTTTTTTTTAAAGAAACTTTAAATTGTATTTAGGTTAGCCTCAACTTTTAATTTTATTAATTTAGATATCAAATCTATATGATATTCGTATTTATATATGATATCTTTATCTATAATTTATATAAATACATAATGAGGAGAAACTTTATGTCAATTTTACCATCTCATTTACAGCTATATGTCAATTACATCCTTACAAGGACTCTTTGCTTCATCTCCTTACAAGGGCTCTTTGCTTCATCGGGTCCTCTAATTTTGGACAATAATTTGATATTCTGATTTGTTAACATGGAATTTTTATATATGGGAGATAAACAATAAAAATATAGCCTAATTTTATAAATTGATATCAATTAATTATTAATACTATTTAAATTATTTATTAAACATAAATATATTGATAAGGAAATAAGTGGCCAATGACAAGAGTTGAAACATAAATGTTTACTTTCAAGCTAAATTTCCAAGTTATGGTGAGAGTTGCGAACTTTCAAGCTTCAAAGCCACCAAGAGTCTAAATCTAAAAATCCATATTCATCCACATCTTTAATGGCCCGTGTATTTATTTATTTTATGTACTTGCATTTATTGAAGATTCATGTATAAATCTCAAGAGTTGATGATATACATAAGAAAGATGTTACAGATATTGAAGAGCTAGAATTCTCCAAGTCCGAGCTACTAAAGCCAAGTCCAAGGCCGACCCTACCAAGTTCGAGGCTATGGATGTTGTAGAGCCAAATTTTTTCGAGTCCGAGACTGCGCAAGCCAAATACCAGGCCGACCCTACTAAGGTTTAGAACAAGGCTATGGATGTTGAGCAGTTAGATTTCTTCAACTGTTGAAACCAAGTTCAAGGTCGAGCCTGCTAGGGTTGAGGCCGAGGTTGATCCTTCTAGAGATGAGCTCAAGGCTGGGGATGAAGAAGGAGATGATGATAAAACCAAACGAAGTTTAACTTGGATGGATCGAATAGTCAAATATTTGAAAAATAGAGAGTTACCTTCAGAAAAAGAAGAGCCCAAACAGAGGCGAGCATCATATTACGTTTTAAAGGAAAACGAACTCTATAAACGAGGTTATTCATTGTCTATGCTAAAATGCCTTACACCTAGTTAGGAAAAATATGTGACAAAGAGTTACCTTCAGAAAAAGCAGAGGCCAAGTAGAGGCGAGCATCATATTATGTTATAAAGGAAAACAAACTCTATAAATGAGGTTATTCATTGTCCATGCTAAAATGTCTCACACCTAGTTAGGCAAAATATGTAATGAGAGAATTCACGAAAGGATATGTGACAATCATTCTGAAGCAAGATCTCTAAGCCACAAAGTTGTTAGGCAGTGATATTATTGGCCAACCATGTTTCGAGATACACGAGATTTATGAGAACATATGACCAATGCAAACGGTATGCACCAACTCCAAGGCAACCACCTGAACATTAACCAATATTGTAAGTCCTTGGCCTTTTGCCACTCCCTCAAGGAAAAGGATGACAAAGTTTGTCATGGTAGAAGTGGATTACTTTACAAAGTGGGTCGACGTTGAAGCACTTGCAATCATAACAAAAAAAAATGTTACAAACTATATTTGGAGAAACATTGTATGTTGATTCAAGATTCCAAATACAATTATTATGGACAATGGAAAGCAATTCAATAATTCAGCATTCAGAAGATTTTTCTTAGATCTCAATATCACACATTGATGTTCCTCTCCAGTTCATCCCCAAGCAAATGAACAGGTAGAAGCGGTAAATAAAATCATTGAGCAAAATTTAAAGACAAAACTTGAAGGATTGAAAGGATTATGGGCAGAAGAACTATCAAGTGTATTGTGGGCATAACGAACGATAATAAGAACTTCTACAACATAAACCCCTTTTTCACTTTCTTTCGGGGTTGAAGCAATAATACCAATAGAAATTAGAATACCATCACCATGAGTAGAGTAGTTTGATCCTCAAGGAAATGAAACTTCAATGAGGTTAAGTTTAGACCTATTGGAGAAGCACAATAAAATATCACGTTTACGCATAGTAGAGTACAAGAATAGGGTCGCTAGATACTACACCACCACAGTGAGAGTGCGGAGATTTAAGGAGGAAGATCTAGTATTAAGGAAAGTGATGCAGGACACTTGAGATTCAATGCAGGAGCGCTTGGGCTAACATGGGAAAAATCATATCAAGTGATTAAAGTGGTTAGACCCGACACATATACATTGGCAGATCAAGACGGAGAGGTTCTCCTTCACCCATGGAATGCTGAGCACTTGAAAATTTATTATCATTAAAGATGTCTGTAAGTGTAAATAAAATGGCTATTGGTCAAATTGTTAGAGGTCGGGATTGAGCCTCAAAAAGTTCCTAACTTGACACCCTGAGCTCGAAAACAAAAAAAAAATCACTCGACCTCGACCTCGGATGAGGACAACCTTAAATGAATGGCAAGTGGAAGCTACATGGTTAATACAGATGAACAAAACGACACTTGAGAGATGAAATTGTAGGAAAATTTGGCATAAGAAAGAACCTAGATCAAACATTAATGACTAGGTAAAGGAAGAGCTATGTATGATCAACATGACCATAACCCATAAAATAATGGCTCATGGTCGGCCTCGGCCTAAGGGCTGACCAAAGAAATCCATAAATGAATGTCATAGAGGGCTTCACGCAGGGGGCTTCAAGATGTCTGGATCAAACAATGAAAACCGATTGAAGGAAGAGCTACATAACGGATTAGGACAAGAAGCGACAACAAGCAAGAAAAGCAACATGAAGAAATGACAGTTAGCAAGCTACGACCAAAAAAGAAAAAGGGGTACCAGGAAGCCAGAATTTGACTGGGTAGTATTCCAGGCCGAATTTTGATTCAAGAAAACCCACAATCAGTTGAGCGATAACCTATTGACAGGGCCTATCCAAGAGGTTACCCTAGCACGATTTGGTGCATAACTTCACCATGAGATGGAGAAGTGAATTGGAAAATCAGTTGGACCTCAAAAGGGTTTGGGTTGATATGCCCAACAGCCCTTAGCAAGTTTGAATCGAGTTTCGCAACGAGGTAGCATGGAGTTTGAAGGGGAGATTGTACTCCCAAGATAGATTTCGAGAGTTAAAATCCGCGATAAAAGTCTAGGCAACCATGAACCCTAACTTGGGAGTGGGCTAATGTTATGGGTGGATTTTGGAACCATGGGTAGAATGGTAAGAAAATAACAAAGGGAGAGGAAAAGAACGAGACCGAAAGGGGAATGGGCCTGGTCGGCCTCGACCAAGTCATGGCCGAACCCATCAAAAGCAGCCGAAAGTTGTTCAGCCTAACATAAGTTTCGTCGTGAGGGGATGAAACCCTAAAAGTGCCAGGTAAGGATGTTGGGCTAGTCAACCTCAACCCAAAAGGAATTCCTAAACAGGCAACCTAGTCAGAAACTCTAATCGAATAAAGAATAGGAGAAGGGTCAAAACCTGTAAATATGGCAGAGATGGACATGAACGACAAGTAAGTTCTCCACCCAACATCAAATACTTTTAGTACCCTCTAACCTTCTAACTTAAGCATCAAAGTAGCTATGGCTTATACCATATCGGTGTCAAATTTTCTCTTTACTTGCATGCTATATCTCTTCCCCTAAAATACAAATTTACGGTTTTTGCCCTGTGGAGATTAAGTACCCTTCCTTGGTCAAAATTCGGCATCAACAACATGCATTTGCACATGTATTTTTTATTTTAAGATAATTTACTTCTAAATTATTTGAGTGTAATTATTTTTAAAATGAATTGAGATATAAATTCTATAGTTTCTTGTAATTTTTAATTTATTTATATTATTTTAATGATTGAATTCAATATATGGAAATAAAATTATTAATCAACTTTAATATAATATATAAACCTATATATATTTTTTATTTATACAAACTATAATAAAGAGTAAAATAACGTAATATGTGGATAGTTAGTGTATTGATTTTTAAGGTTTAATTGTAGTTCATGCCAACATAAGTACAACTCAACACGATAATTACCACGTGTACTCCTTTTGGGATTGGAGGTTCAAATCTCCATTTGTCACATTTGTTATGCTAAAAAAAATTATAGTTTATTTATGTAAGTTTCTTCTTTAAAAAATAGGTTTTTTTGTATGTGATAGTGTTAAATTAGTAAATTTTTTTTGCAAAATATTAAATTGGTAACTTGTATAGAATATTTAAATATTTAAAATCATGAAGAGAAGTGAATATAAAATCACATATTCTATATATTTAAATTTGTTTTGTGAGAATTTTTATTTAACTTTTAGGCTAAGAAATTAGTTTCATCATTCAATGAGTTTTTTTCATGCGATTTTTATTTTTAAAAATGTTCATAATGTAATTTAAAAATTACTTTTGAAATTATAAGCCAACAACAATATATTTAAATAATAACTATTGGGAATGTCCATAACTACCAAGGCCCATGGACCATTCACTTGAGAGAGTAGTTCCTTGTTCGATATTGGAAGATTAAGGAGTGAGAAGAGAGTATCGATATGAAATCTCTCCAAAGGACTTCCAAAAGTGGTCGGAGTGGTAGTTGAAGCTTTTCACCCACATGCATGTCGCCATTGTTGTTGTATGTCTAATTTGGTTAACCATCCATGCGTAAAAAAAAAGAAAAGAATACTTTTATTTTTTTTCTTTTATTTTTATAACCGTTATGAATCAAATTTAGATATGAATTTTTAATATGGTTAATAATTCCAAATTTGAAAATTTAATTCTCTTCCAAATCTTCTTCTTCAAAACCTAGATCTACTTTTTGGTTTTCAGAACACATAGAACACATTCCTCTTCTTTTCTTTTCTTCCTTTTGCTTTTCTGATTCTGAGTAAACTCTCTCGCTGATCCCAACCCTCCATTCGATGAGTGCACATCTGAAGGTGGGTGTTGTGTTAACCTTAGGGAGCAACCAGCATTAACGATTCGTATCGAGGCCGTGCCAAATCTTTTAAGGCAATCGTTTGCACAAAAGAACAATACAGATCCGACTTTTGACGACTATTAATTTGGAAAAAAATTACCAATGTCGATCAAATCTGAAAAAGGTTTTTCTGGATCTATCCAAGTTGGAGCTACTCGACGGGGCCAATTACCATCGCTGGTCCCTGATTTGGCAACCTCCAAGGATGCTGTTGTTAATCCAATTCGTACTGTGAACACTGACAAGTTTTAGGAGGACAATAAGATGGTTTGTGGCCATATGCTCAATCACCTGACAAATTCCTTATATGACCTATTCATTGTCCAGAAATATGCATAAACAATATGGAATACCCTATAATCCAGATATAGAGGCGACGATGCTGGTAGAAAGAATATGTAGTCAATAAATGGTTGCAGATGTAAATGTTGGTCGATAAACCTATCATGGAGCAAGTTCATGAATATGGAACTTTGATTGCAAACGTGTTGTTTGAAGGGATGAAGATTGTGCAAAATTCTTCAAGAAAATGCCATACATGAAAAGTTTCCTTTTTCATGGAGTGAATACTGTAACCATTTGGAGCAAAAAAACAAAGACCTATCTTTGCAAAAACTAATAAGTCACATGCATACTGATTAGTCTACTTTGGAGCTTGACTTAATCCTTCAAATCCATAGGTACATAGATGAAAGGCTCGACTTAATCGACCATCGACCAAGAGTTCAAGTCGCAAAGTCTCTTCTTTCTAAAATGATTCCTACTAAGCCATTGAGAAAAGGTATGCCAAGCATATGGATGGTGTTGGTATTAACCAGTTTTCCTTGGGAGTCTTAAACCTAATTTGACCGATTTGATCATGGAAGGATGTACCATCGCCGAATATTGTTTGTTTATCTTCTGCTCATGAAATCTCCACGATTAACATCAATGCCACATCATAATTGGTTAGTGATTTCAATTGACGATTTTTAATTAGGATTTTCATATTCCAATCTAAATCGGTTTATTTATTCATGAATGCAACTATGTAGATAAAGTTTTTATCACTCCAACCCTCACTTTCTAAATTGATATTTTGGGTTGAAGAACGAGAAAAAGTATTGTTATAGAATTTTGGGTAACTTCAAAAGCGATATGGATGGTTTGGTTAATTGATTTTCAATTATAGTATATTTGTTTTTAAGTTTTGTGTATTTGTTGGTGGTTTGAAGAATAATTACAGTGTATTTGTAGATCACATAAATATCTCATCGGAAGTATTGCCAAAAACTTTTAAAAGACCTTCATGACTATAAAACCCTATCCGAATTACAGTGTAACTAATTTTTTCCTTTAGACGTTTCTTTTATCATTGTTCAGACTCCGAAAAGGCATTTTCGTACACGCCTTGGCCCGAGCAACAAAAGATAATAGAGGGAGAAAATCACTGATCTAATACTTGTACCACAAATGCAGTAAAGTGGTAAGATTAGGGTCGAATCCTCAGAGAGACTAATGATCGATAGGATAATTTAAGAATTCTACGTGAGAGGGGGTTTTGTTGATTTTGCAAAATAATTAACAAGGAGACAGAGAAAACAAGAATGAGCACAGAAAATGGATTGAATCAAATTGATGGAAAAACCTTGGGATTTTTTTGTATGTTTTTTATTTTCTATCCTTAGGTAATAGTTAATTTTACTAATTTTGTGAACCCATCAACCTATTAGAAAATCTAATAGCCCAATTATCTAATTTTGATAAAAAAAAAAAAAACTGTCACTAATTTAATTATTAACTCTTCTTTGTTAGCCACATACAAGTTAAAACTGAATTGCAATATAACATGGTTCAATTGTTGAGACATGCTACAAGCCAGAAAAGTCATATCTTGTAGCATAATTAAATGATTCAAGATTATACTAGGTGATGCGTTATTTTATGAGGTGAAATTATGGATGAAATGCGGTGATGAAAATACGTTGAGCAACAAGCTTTCTCAGTGGAATCCAAGTATAAACCCCACTGAGTTTCCTGGTAAGTCCAGGGTCGAACTTAGGGACTTGGGAAAACAGTTTGCAGTGGTAATTTTCAAGAAAACTTTGCGGTAACCAAATAATCAAATAGTTGTTTGGATTGTTGTTTGCGGTAATAAAAATAAACAAATGCAGCGGAGTTTCGAAAAGAGTTGATAAAACAAAAGACGCGATGAGTATGCGGTGAACAGGTTGAGAAGGGGTTCGGCTAACACTTCCTAGGATGTGTTCATGTTATGCAACCATACAACACACATACAATAGCAAACCATCTCTCGACGCAAAGGCTATGACTTCTAATACTAGAACGCATGCGATATATGTGATGAGTCTAGAGGACCTACACATAAGCCTCTATTCTTATCCATGCGATGACAAAATGACACATACATAAATAAGGCGACCACATAATATCGTAACCTATCTCTAAGGTGCATGCGAATATTTGTCACCGAAAAACTGATTGTACTTGTTATCGTTAGCGGCTCGTCAACTTAATTCGGATTCGACCGTCATCAGCTTTCTGTCCCATCGTGATTAATTATGCTTTTCACCTAGATGCATCCACCAAGTTGCACCGACTCTATGCTGCAATCCTTCTTGAACAGATGTTTGCGAGCACAAATCACCGCATTGCGGTAATGCTACGCTCGACCGTTGATTTCTTGTGATCACGCTTTCCGCCTTGCGTCAACGCATATTCTGCATAAAAATACAAAAATTAATTGTTTCTATGCGATGAACTCATGCAACCGCAATGTTATGAACTTAATGCTTTTTAGAAACAATCTAACGTATTTTATCAACGCAAATCTTCATTGTGTAATAACTTAGTACTGTAATAATGTGCATTTCTGCCCGTTATCACACCCCCAAATTTAAACAATGCTTGTCCTCAAGCATAAGCTAAAGATTTCCTTTAGAAATTCGACCGCAAATCTCTTTTCCTAGATTTCTCAAGGATACTTCATTCAAATCCTATACGCCAAAGTTTCCTTAATTCTTATTCAAGTCTCTTCTTTAAAATATTTCTAAATCCTAGGGACCGCAAGTTTAACCTTAAAAAAGGACTTTACTAGATTCTAGGATATCGCATGATTTATTTCAAAAAAAACTTTTCACTAGGGTGTCAAATGATTTTTATCCTTGCATATTTTTTACATTATTATTTTTTTCTGACCTTGCGCTGATCCAAGTACCTCGCCTTCATTTTGGCTTGCCCCTACATGTGTCATGCGGACATCCAACTACGAGTAAGGCGCTTTTTCTCAGACTAAACTCATACCTGCTTGACAGTGGGGTTGCGGTCATTTATTTATGCGTTGATCCTGGCAACTTACTTTCGTTTTGACTTGCCCCCACGTGTGTCATGCGGACATCCAACTACAGATAAGTGCCTTTCACAACTTAACTCTTATCAACATGGGTTTCCCCATTGCGTTGACAATGGAGTTGATATTTTTAAAATTTTCTCTTTCTCTTTTTTTTTTCATAGAGCTAAAAATAGCAAGGTTGAAAATAAATACCTCACCCCTAAATTTAAAATGCGGCAATGTCCTCATTGCCAAAAGATTGAAAGAAGTCATGCGATGTTCTTAGAAAGTTTGGTAAAGGGTCAGTTTGAAAGAAAGCTAGCAGACCACTAACTTCTAGAAATACTTCATGAAGTGACTATCCTAAAATTATGTTGACTCTAGTATATATGAAAAATAGAAGCATGTGTTTCATCATTGAAATCATAATTGGCAAAGAGAAAGCATGCGGCGACTTACTAAATTTATCAATGTTAAATGATTACGGTAATCAAAGAGGATGCGGTGTTAAAACTTTTAAAATTAAAATGCGATGTGATAGTACAGAATTTGGAATAAAGTCAAGGAACAATACAACCCCCAAATTTGCGCTGTCGCCGGTATTGTTTGTTGACGCATCCTGCTTTGTTGCGATCTACCTTCTTTGGATTGCGTGATGGAATAAGATAAGTTGCTTCTTCGTATAGCGCCTCTGCAATCGTTCGCCTCAATCGTTGCAAGAAAAACATTGAGAGAGTCAAATAATATTAAACAAAACAAACTCTTTTACCGCAATCATTTTTTTTTAGAATAAGGAACCGAAAATATAGTGAAATGAAAATATTGAGGAGTTTTCCATTTTTTTAGAAAAGTTGAAGATTTCATGATTGCAACAGGTACGTCAAAAAACTTGCGTCCCCGATGAATTTCGATCGTCTGATAGCGGAGGGACCACCTACTTCTTTCTTATTCAGAGTTTCTCAGTTCCACGGAGTCGACTTAGCGATGCCAACCTTCTCCGTGATACACTTTTACTCATTGCCCATTAACCTTGAATATGTTGGTTCCAACATCATTAGATAATTTGACCGCGCCATGTAGGAATACCTCTCTAACTATGAATGGTCCGGACCCATGTGACTTTAATTTCCCAGGGAAGAGTTGTAGTCATAAGTTGAATAGTAAAACCCTCTGCCCGACTTGGAGGTTCTTGCCGCATATGTGTTTATCATGCCAGCTCTTTGTGCGCTCCTTGTAAATCTTTGTATTCTCATATGCGTTAATCCTCTATTCCTCCAGCTCGACCAGTTGAAGTTTTCTCGCTTCTCTTGCTTTCTTCAAGTCAAAGTTTAGCTTCTTCACCGCCCACAGTGCTTTGTATTCTAGCTTCAGAGATAAATGACATGCCTTACCAAATACCGACGCATACAGGGACATACCTATAGGTGTTTTAAATGCAGTCTGGTATGCCCACAATGCATCATCAAACTTTATTGGCCAAGCAGTCTGGTATGCCCACAATGCATCATCAAACTTTATTGGCCAATCCTTTTGTGAAGGCCTTACCACCTTTTCAAGTATTAACTTGATCTCCCGGTCGGACACCTCGGCCTGACTATTCATCTGCGGATGGTATGCGGTAGCCACTTTGTGGAGAATGTTATATTTGCGCAGTAGTTCCTTGATAATATGATTGAAAATGTGGGACCCTTCATCACTTATTATGACACATGGAGTGCCAAAACGAGTGAAAATGTTTTTTTTCAGGAATTTAGAGACTACCTCCGCATCGCTTGCGGCGCATGCAACTGTTTCTACCCACTTGGATACGTAGTCGACGGCTAACAAAATATAATTTTTACCATTCGATGGAAGGAATGGTCCTATGAAGTCGACACCCCAGACGTCGAACAATTCAAGTTCCAAGATGGTGTTCATAGGCATCGCATGTTTCGATGAAATGTTACCTATGCGTTGGTACCGGTCACATTTCATCATGTAGTCAGCTGCATCCTTAAACAATGTTGGCCAATAGAATCCACTTTGTAATACTTTTGCTGCGGTGCGCTGTCCTTCAAAGTGCTCACCATATGGTGAGTCAGGACATTGCAATAATATGCGTTGTTGAGCAGCACTTGGTACACATAGTCACAGAATCTGGTCTGCCCCATTGTTATACAGATTTGGCTTGTCCTAACAATATGATCTGCATTTGTACTTGAGCCTCCTCTTCTGGTGGTCAGTATAATCCTTTGAAAATTGCTCGCAAACCAGATAGTTGACTATGTCAGCATACCATGGCAATTCTTCAATCTGAAACAACTGCTCATCTGGGAAAACTGCACTCACTTCTGATTGATTGCGGTCAACCTCTGGGTTTTCCAATCTAGACAAGTGATCTGCAACTTGGTTCTCCGTCCCCTTGCGATCAATTATTTTTATGTCAAATTCTTGGAGGAGGAGAACCCATCTGATCAACCTCGGCTTTGTATCCTTCTTTGTCATCAAAATACTTTATCGTCGAATGATCAGTGTGGATGAGTACTTTTGTTCCCAGCAAATATGCTCTAAATTTTTCCAATGCAAAAATTACCGCAAGTAGCTCTTTTTCTGTGTTGGTGTAGTTAGTCTGAGAAGGATTAAAAGTCTTACTCACATATGCGATGGGATGTAAGATTATTTTTCTCTTCTGTGCCAGAGTTGTTCCCATCGCATACCCGCTTGCATCGCACATTAATTCAACAGGAAGTGTCCAATCATGTGCGATTAACACAGGTGCAGTTGTCAGTGCATTCTTCAAAATCCTGAATGCGTTGAGGCAATTGTCGTCAAAATCAAATTTTTTGTCAGCCTTCATCAGCGCACTCAGCGGTCGTGCTATTTTCGAAAAGTCCTTGACAAAGCGTCTGTAAAATCCGGCATGCCCTAAGAAACTTCTTACAGCCTTTACACTTGTTGGAGGTGGGAGTTTTTCAATTGCTTCTATTTTTGCTTTATCCACCTCCAACCCGTCCTAAGATACCCTGTGCTCAGCACAATGCCCTCATTCACCATAAAATGGAATTTTCCCAGTTGAGAACGAGATTCGTCTCCTCGCATCTTTTCAATATCTTCTCTAGGTTGGCAAGACAAACTTCGTATGTGTGCCCATAGACAGAGAAGTCATCCATGAATATTTCGACAGAGTCCTTAAGATATTCTGAAAAGATGGCCATCATGCACCTTTGGAATGTGCTCGGCGCATTGCAGAGGCCAAACGACATACGGCAAAAAGCGAAAGTTCCATATGGGCAGGTGAATGTGGTCTTGTCCTGATCTTCTGGGGCAATCATAATCTGATTATACCCGACATACCAATCCAAAAAGCAGTAGAAGTCATTTCTTGCCAGACGATTCAGTATTTGGCCAATGAACGATAAAGGGAAATGATGTTTCTTCGTTGCCGGATTCAGCTTGCGGTAATCCATGCAAATATGCCACCCAGTGACGGTCTTTTGCGGTATCAGCTCATTATTTTCGTTGGGTACTATCATCATGCCACCTTTTTTTGACACACACTGCATGGGGCTGACCCACGTATTGTCTGCTATCGAATAACTAATGCCCGCATCTAACCACTTGATGATCTTCTTCTTAACGGCCTCTTTCATCACAGGGTTGAGTCTGCGTTGATGTTCAATTGATCCCTTATGGTTTTCTTCGAGACGAATTTAGTGCATACAGTATGCAGGGCTAATTCCTCAGATGTCTGCGAGCGTCCAGCCAATCGCTTGCACATATCTTCTTAGAATGCTTATCAACGCATTCTCCTGGTCTTCATTAAGTTTTGAGGAAATAATGATTGACAGCTTTTCATTCTGCCCCAATAATGCATACTTTAGGTGATTCGGCAGGGTCTTCAACTCTATTATTGGTGGTTCTTTCAAGGACGGTTGCGTTGTTTTTCTTTCTTCATTTTCTGTTGGCTCTTTTTCTTGGGCTACGATCATCTCATCTTCCTTGTTTGTTTTTTCTATGATTGCATTACATGTCACAATGGATGTGCTTGCATCTTCTTCTTCATTCTCATCATCAGGCTCCTCTTCTTCAACCAAACTCTGGTCGTCGTCAAATTCATTCAGGTCTTTGTCATCATAAAACTTCATGGCACGGATGATGTTGAACTTGAGCTTCTGTGCATTCACGCTCAAGGTGATCTCTCCTTTGTGCATATCAATCTGGGCACGACTTGTTGATAAAAATGGTCGCTTCAGGATGATGGGCACATCTTTTTCGGCTTCGTAATCTAAGATGATGAAGTCGGTTGGTAATATAAATTTTCCAATGGTAATCAACACGTCCTCACCTTCCCCTCTGGATGCACCAGAAATCTATCTGCTAGTTGGAGAGTCATGATCGTGGGTGCAAGTTGCCCCACATTCAGCTGCTTAAAGATTGACAGAGGAATCAAGTTGATGCTGGCTCCAAGGTCACACAATGTTTGCCCGATGTACAGTCCTCCAATGGAGCAAGGTATAGTAAAACTCCCAGGATTGCTCATCTTTGGTGGGATTATTGATTTCGAACCCTGCGTTAAAGCCACCGTGGAAAATTTACCAGTGCCCCTCTTCTTGGTGACCATATCCTTCAAAAACTTCGCATAAGCAGGCATTTCCTCAATCGCTTCATTGAACAGAATATTAATATGTAATTGTTTTCACATAGTCATGAAGCGTTGGTACTGTACCACATCATTTTTCTCTTTTCTTGAGAAATTTCACATAACTCAGCATCTGCTCTAATGCTTCTATCAAGGGGATATTAATGTGTAGCTAGCGAAGAACGTCTAGAAACCTTTGAAACTTCTTGCTATCTTCTTTCTTTTTTAGCCTGGACGGGAAAGGTGGAGGATCTCGCCGTGTTTCTTGCTCACTTTGCTGCTTGGTGAGGTCTGTGCTTGCTGTGTGTCATTGGTTAGAGGTTGAGTTGATGGAGAATTCAAGTCTTGAGAGGCTTCATCTTTTGTAGATAATCTTACTTCTGAACTAGGCTCATTTCCGTTATTCAGTAATTGGTCATCATCAATAGTTAAATCTGCTGGTGTTATTACCGCATCTGGTACCTTCGGCATAATGTGGGCTGTTGTTCTACCACTCCGCAGTGTCACTGCATGGCATTGTTCTTTACCTCTTGCCCCCGACACCCTTGAGCTTCCATGCTGCGTACCAGGCTTTTTCTTCTTCGATTCTCTCGTAAGCTGATCTATCTGATCTTCTAATTCTTTGAGAGAGTCAGCTTGCAATTGCCTCATTGCCTCGCTCTTTTCAATATAATGCTTTAATGATGTCTCCAAAGACGAGGTACTGCAAGAGGTATCATATGCGAACAGTTGGTCACAATGTGGCACACCTTGAGAATTACTTGGGCTGAAGTCCAGATTAATGAAGACCGGGGGGTTGCCTCGATCCTCTTGATAACTAAATTGATAGAGACTATGGCCCTCCTAATTGAGATTCTCATCCAAATAGAAAATTGGGTGACCCCCTCAACCAGGGTTGTGGTTGTTGCCCCATGATTCATCATACATAGCATATACGGGTTGTTGATTCCATGGGCAGACGTCTACGGGCTGTACCTCTTCCCATTGAGTGCAATCCATAGCGGTCGTATGAGTCATCGCATTAACTTGCACTGTTCCTTGGGAAAGAGTTCTCTGCTGATTAGCCACCATCTGGAGGAGCGATGTCATCGTTGTCATTTGCTCGACCAATGCGCTCATTGTGTCCGTTGGCACATCGACCCTTTCTAATTTTTCTGGCTCCAGACATCTTACCTCAACCCAGTATCAATCCATTCATAAGAATGTCGTGATATGCAATCCAATATGTTCTTTACTTTCGCATATGACTTATTCATTAAGCCTCCCTCTGTGGAGGACTCGGCAACTGCTTGCGTTGATGAGTCCAAGCCATTGTAAAAGTTTCCATCAAAATACTATCAGGAATTCTGATATGCGGACAGTTCTTTACTAACTGTTGGAATCGCACCCAAGCGGTGCTCAGGGTTTCATAACCCTTTTGCTCGAAATTCAAAACCTCCCCCCATCTCTTTGCGTTGACAGACGGAGGGAAGAATCTGTTCATGAACCTATCAACCAACTGCTCCCATCCATGAATTTTGCCTGGCTCTACTGCTTGAGCCCACCTCTTTGCTTCCTCCCGCAATGTGTATGGGAATAGATACAGTTTAAGACTTTTTTGAGTTACACCAGGCATGGAGAATGCGCTACACATGTCTGCAAAATTATTCAAAGGTGTGTGTGGGTCTTCTCCCTGTAATCCTCTGAATTGTCCCACATTCTGAATCATTTGAAGCATGATAGGTTTTATTTCAAAGCTTGCATTCCCCTTAACTACTGGTCTTGAAATCCCTGGTGAAAAATTATAGAAATTCTGAGCTGCATATTCCCTCATAGGGATGTTTTGGTCAGCAGCAAGAAAAACAGGATCTTGCACTGGTGAATCTCTCATCTGGTTTCTAACAGGTGCCATATTCTCATCAGCCATATTTCTTCACCAATTAATTCAGCCCTGATAACTCTGCGCGAAGAATACACTTAATCTCTGGGTCCACTTAGAGTTACCAGATCACCCCAGCACTCGTAAGTCGTCAGACTTCTCTCCGCATTGACAGTCAGTACAAAGAGATCTGTCCCGCACATAACATGAAAATATTCCACATTAACCATTAACCAGTCCCCGGCAACGGCGCCATAAACTTGTAACGAGTTTGGATGGATGATATAAATTGGTCACAATGATGCGATACTACGTCTAATTATGCGTTAATTATGGATGTTCATGCAGTATACCATGCGTTGTCACAAGTTTCCTTACAATGGAACCAAGTGTAATTCCACCATAAGTTTCTCGGTATGATCCGAGGTCGAACACAGGGACTAGTTTAGGTTATTGCGAGACGTTCATGATACATGCGACCAAGTTTTCAATCTTTAAAAGTGTGTTTGTACAAGTATATAAATTGTAATAAAATAAAGGAAAGCAGTAAAGATGCGATAAAAAACATAAAAAGACAGTAAAACTAAACTAGATGATACAATATACAGACTACATGTACAAGATGCTGGGATTAAGGCTGGCTGTGAAAGTT
This sequence comes from Benincasa hispida, assembly GCF_027475165.1. Taxonomy (NCBI): domain Eukaryota; kingdom Viridiplantae; phylum Streptophyta; class Magnoliopsida; order Cucurbitales; family Cucurbitaceae; genus Benincasa; species Benincasa hispida. Next base: position 26,643,550 of record NC_143485.1, read on the forward strand.
ATGCAAAGACATGGGATGCGGCGACAAGTCTTATGAACAGAATAGAAAGAGAAAGACAAATAATATAAACAACACAAGTTCTGAATTGGATTGAAGGTACAAATACTGTTCCACTCTTCTCTTGGCATACACGTCTTAGTGATCGGCCACGCTCCCACATGTCTGTGGTGAAACAGAGACTAACGTAATGAACGCAAGGTTGCTTCCATTTCTGGAAGTACTACTCGCTTTAGTTAACACATTCTCTTGACCTTCTCTTGATAGATCAGAATGACACCTTCACTTCTGCTCTCATAGGGAAGATGCCGTCTAGCATGCTTTAGCTAAACGTATTATATATCTTTAATACAGATTAAGTTCTTAGTGATTCATATTACTCATAAGAGGATTAAGAAGATATCATGGAGAAAATGATTGGTGGGTGAATGGAAATAGATAGAAAATGGTAAATGGAATTTATCGAAACATTTAATATTTCTACTAAGCGTTTGATACATGGTGTGTGAATGAAGAGATAAAGAAAACATGAATTACACAATGAAAGAGAGATAGAACAGATACAAATAGTGCCAATGTCTTGACACAGATTCGATGGAGATCTGCTTGTCGGACAGGATGGATTTGATGGTAGGAAGAGCTTCCCTCTCAAGCTTGCTCTACCGGTAGCAGGGATCTTTGCACAAAGCTTTCGATCGGGTGTTTGGCAGGTTGGATCTGAGATTCACCTCTCTGCCTTATCTCGTCTTCTTTTCAGATTTCTTCTCTTAAGCACTCAGCTCGGCCTTTTCTCTACAATCTAGCAGTACTTAGCCCCATATCAAGTAGCATATTTTTCTCTGATGTCAATGTGGTATTTATAGGTTCAGATCTTTGACTCTGGCCTTGTGGTCCCCACTCATGGTTATGGTAATTCCGAAGATGGAGGGGTATTATTCTTTCTGTTATGCAATCAGACCGTCAATTCTGCACAACCATTAATTGTACACGTGTCTCATTCCTCCATTCTTGCGTTGCTCAGCTGCATCTTTCAATCATAAATTCACATGCGGTGTTTGTTTTTTTACTGTATGCGGTTGAAACACAGCTCTCGGATCGACTGTCGCATTACGCCGCCATTGCGATATTCATCTCTTCATTGTTGATTGACGGGCGCAATGTGACAGAGATGTGTTGATTAGTCTCTCGTGAGCCTTGAGCGCAAACGGTGACTTGGTCTCCTACAAAACAGAGTAAAGTTCAGCTTGTCTTCCATCTTTTTAGTGTTAGTGGGTGTAATCGCAAACATTTCTAATTATTGCAATACTAGGTTAATTTTCATACAATTGGTGCATAATTACTAGCTTTTGGCTACAATATCTATATAAGGTGACATAAATAACTTGTATTTTTACAAGTTATCACACCCCCAAATTTAGATATATGCTTGTCCTCAAGTATATCTTCTACTAAGGCAATCATGCTCCATTCCTATCCTATATTTTTGCGATGATTGGTTGCTTCGAATGTTACACTTAGGCACATTACTTGACATCGCAGTTTCCTTCTATCCTTGTTAATTCTTAGCAAGCCCTACTTTATTCTTCTATGTAACAAAATTTTGCTCAAAGACACTTTTCTAGTTTTCAAAATAGAATGTTTATCTCTTCTTTATGAAAACAACTTGCTGTATCTATATGCAGTGAGTCAAAACTTTGCATCATTTATTCACTTAGAGACAGTTGATCATGGTTACACTCTTTGTTTTGGCTTGTCCCGACGGGTGTCATGCGAACATCCAACTACGGTTGTGTGCCATTTTCAACTTTAACTCATGATAATCAGAGGAGTTGTCCCTTGCACTCTTTTTATTTTTCTCTTGTTTATACTACGTTGTTCTTGGAAACCCACCTTCATTTTAGCTTGCTCCTACGGGTGTCATACGAACATCCAACTACGAGCAGGCTCCTTTCACAACTAAACTCTTATTAGGTTAGGAGTAGTTTTCAAATTTTCCCTTGTGCTGACATTGGAGTTTTGCATAACTTATTATATATATATATATACACATATATATATATATATTTAAATGGATGCATTTTCTTAAATGCTGCATATTTTTTATATTATCTGCTCAGACCTTCCTCATCCCCAAATTTAAAGATGAGCAAGGTCCTCATTGCGTTGTTTGGATAGACTAGATAAACACTTAAAAGAAAATTTCAAAAAGTAGGTTTGAGCAAAACTTTGAAAGATAAAAGGTAAAGTACTGCTAAACTAAGAGTTAACTAAGTGTTAGTCAGAATTTACTAAATATGGGAAATGTTTCTAAGTGTAAACATATAATACATCATAGCAACACAATGAAGACCATAAAAATAAAAGACTAAGAATGTCAAAAAAATTAACAAAGGAAGATAAAGAATGAGGCACAAGCAAAAAGTAGAGTGAATATATACTCTGATTGTATTGACTATTAACAAAGTATACAAATATATTACAAATAAACGCATTACAAAAAATTTTCTATTACCTGTACAAGAGTCAAAGAATTTGATTATCTTACAAATTTGACTCAGAAAGGTGCATGATTTAAAATTCACACCATGCTTTCAATAAACACAGATACATTTTTGCCGAGGACGGGAAACACGCATACATCCTCGCAGCACACCCCTTACCTAAACACATTTCTGGAGGATACCTCAACATAGTGCATTTAACTAAGGCTGGGCAAAGGACATATACGCGCGCAACACACTCCTCACCGTAATGTATTTGGGTGTACTAGACGCTTCTCTTGGTTTCTCTTACTACACCCATCCCCTCATACATACCAGTTTATTTTCCTCTCTTCATAATTCATAAAAAACGCAAGTAAAAAAGAAAGCGGTGCTACTACATTTAAAGTATGGAAACATATGCAAAATTAAATTGCCAAAACATAAAAAACTAATCCTACTACACATTAATTACGGAAGTAAGAAAACGGTAAAAGAAAGCGGTAAGGAAAGCAAGTAAACATAGATAGGAAGGTTGAATGAAAGAAGTTCTTAGAATTACCGCAATCGCTTTTCCTGCAAGTGGTTTAATCCTGCTTGACCAAGTCAATGGTATCCATGCGTCGATTGAAATCGCCTCCATAGTAGGGTTTGATCCGCTGACCATTGACTTTGAATGCGCTGCTCCCGTCTAAAGTTGTTAATTCCACTGCGCCGTGAGGAAAGATTGTTTTGATTCGGAATGGCCCCGACCAGCGAGACTTCAACTTTCCTGGGAATAGTCGCAAACATGCATTTAATAACAATACCTGTTGACCTTCGGTGAATGTCCGATCATTGATGCGGTCATCGTGCCATTTCTTTGTTTTCTCCTTATATATCTTAGCATTTTTATAGGCATCACATCGCCATTCGACCAACTGATTCAATTGCAGCTTCCGGACTTTCCCCGCACTAGCTAAATCAAACTTCAGCTTCTTGCATGCCCACGTCGCCTTATGTTCCAACTCAAGCGGCAGATGACAAGCTTTTTCGAAGACCAGGGCGTACGGGGACATGCCAATTGGTGTTTTATAGGCAGTCATGTAAGCCCATAGTGCCTCATCAAGCTTGGGTGACCAATGCCTTCTGGCAGTATTAACTACCTTCTCTAAGATAGTTTTGATCTCTCTGTTAGAAATTTTTGCCTGCCCATTAGTCTGTGGGTGATAAGCAGTTGCAACTCGATGGCTGACGTTGAATTTAGTCAACAGGTTAGCAATTATGTGGTTGATAAAGTGAGAGCCCTCATCGCTGATTAAGGCCCGTGGCGTCCCATATCGAGTAAAAATGTTTTTTTTCCAGAAACTTCACCACAGTGGCTGCATCATTCTTGGCACATGCGATGGCTTCAACCCATTTTGATACATAATCAACCGCAACCAAAATATACTGATGACCTTCGGATGGTGGAAACGGGCCCATGAAGTCAATTCCCCAAACATTAAATAATTCAACTTCTAAGATTGATGTCAATGGCATTTCATTTCTTTTAGACATATTCCCCGTCCTTTGACACCTGTCGCATTGCATAACATAGGCATGGGCATCCTTAAACAGAGTTGGCCAAAAGTAGCCACACTGTAAGACTTTTGCTGCAGTCCTCTCCCCCCTAAAATATCCTCCATATGGAGACTCATGACAGAGTTCTAAAATGTGCTTAGCTTCATATTCAAGAATGCATCGACATATTATATGATTAGGTCATTGTCGGTATAGGAATGGATCGTCCCAGAAATAAAATTTGGCGGCATGTCTTAACTTCTTCTTCTGCTGGTATGTATAATCATCCAGTAGTCGACCACAAACTATGAAGTTTACTATGTCTGCATACTAGGGAACATTAATGTCTACTGCCATTAGCAGCTCATCGGGAAATCTTTCCTTAATATCTTTTTATGTCCCTTGGACCTCACAATTTTCCAATCTTGACAAATGATCTGCGTCTTGGTTCTCTGTGCCCTTCCGGTCTTTGATTTCTAGGTCAAACTCTTGCAGGAGCAATACCCACCGTATCAACCTCGGTTTTGCATCGTTCTTCGTCATTAGATATTTAATCGCAGAATGATCCGTATATACCACCACCTTTGTTCCGATTAAGTATTGATGGAACTTTTCTAGTGCAAATACTACTATGAGCATTTCCTTTTCTGTGGTCGTATAGTTCTTCCGCGCGTCGTTCAGTGTTTTGCTCGCATAATAAATAGGATGTAGGACCTTAGCCTTGCGCTGACTCAAAACTGCGCCCACGACATATCCGCTGGCATCACACATTAATGCAAATGGTTGTGTCCAATCGAGCGCAATCAAAATTGGTGCGGAGATTAGTGCCTCTTTCAAGGTGTTAAATGCTTTGGAGTAGTCGTCATCAAAATTATACTCGCGGTCAGCTTCTAGAAGTGCACTTAATGGTCTTGCGATATGGGAAAATTTATGAATAAATCTTCTATAAAATCCCGTGTGTCCCAGAAAGCTCCTAAGTGTCTTTACATTCACAGGTGGGGGTGGTTTGGAAATTGCGTCGATTTTTGCCTGATCGACTTCCAATCCTGCCTTGGAGATTTTGTGACCCAGAACTATTCCTTCCTCCACCATAAAGTGGCATTTCTCCCAGTTCAGAACAAGATTTGTTGTCACGCATCTCTTCAAGACTTTTTCGAGGTTAGTAAAACATGAGTCATAATTACTGCTGAAGACTGAGAAATCATCCATGAATACCTCGACTGACTCCTCCAAGTAATTTGAGAATATTGCCATCATGCATCGTTGAAAAGTGCCTGGTGCATTATAGAGTCCAAATGGCATGCGTCGGAATGTAAACGTACCAAATGGGCACGTGAAGGTTGTCTTGTCTTGATCCTCCGGCGTAATTGCTATTTGGTTATACCCTGAATAGCCATCAAGAAAGTAGAAAAATTCATTCCCCGCAAGTCTGTTTAACATATGATTGATAAACGGGAGTGGAAAGTGATCCTTTTTAGTGGCCAAATTCAGCTTGCGATAATCCATGCAGATTCTCTACCCCATAGTAGTCCTTGTGGGAACCAATTCATTCTTGTCATTAGTGATGACTGTCATCCCTCTTTCTTTGGAACACATTGCACTGGGCTCATCCAACTGCTATCAGATATCAGGTAGATAACACATGCGTTCAGCAACTTTACTATTTCCCTCTTTACAACCTCCTTCATGGCAGGGTTCAAACGGTGTTGCCTTTCTATTGATCCATTCTTTCCTTCTTCCAGGCGGATCTTTTGCATGCAATACGAGGGACTGATTCCTCGAATGTCTGCCAAGGTCCATCCTAAGGCTTTTTGTTATTTCTTAGGATCCGTATGAGAGCATCTTCTTTCTCCTTACTTAGTGATGTGAAAATGATAATGATAATCGGTAACGAGTTGTTACTTCCTAAGTAAGCATACTTTAGGTGTACTGGCAACGACTTTAACTCTAACACAAGTGGCTCTTCTAAAGATGGCTTGATGCACTGCGATGTCCGTTCAGATAACTTGAGCGGTTCAAAATTAGATTTTGTATGAATTGCGGCGCATTCCTCCTCCAACATTGCGTCGACTTCAAAATCCTCCTCCTTCGTTTCCTTCAAGGGTTTGTGCCACTGTTCTTCCTGCAGCTCCTCGATATATTGGCAGTTCTCTATGTCTCCTCGGTACTTCAACGCATTTAGTGCGTTGAATTTTACTTCTTGATCATCGACCCGGATGGTCAACTCTCCTTTTTGCACATCGATTAACGGCCGCCCTGTGGCGAGAAATGGGGTCCCAGGATGATAGGAATTTCTCTATCGACCTCATAATCCAGTATAACAAAGTCTGCTGGGAAGATAAACTTGTCCACTTGCACGAGAACATCTTCTATCTTGCCCTCTAGAAGCTTTATTGATCTATCGGACAGTTATAATGTGATCGTGGTCGGCCTTGCTTCGTTGATGTCCAGCTTCTTAAAAATTGACAAGGGCATCAAATTTATGCTTGCCTCTAAATCACACAGCGTGTTTCCGACCATCTTCCCTCCTATGGTGCAAGGTAATGTAAAAGCCTCAGGATCCTTCATTTTAGTAGGGAGATTGTTTTGAAACAAAGCGCTACACTCATATGTTGGTGCAACTGTTTCATTTTCCCCAATCTTTCTCTTGTTTGCGAGAATATCCTTGAGAAATTTCACATAACTCTGCATCTACTCTAATGCTTCTATCAAAGGGGATATTAATGTGTAGCTGGCGAAGAACATCTAGAAACCTTTGAAACTGCTTGCTATCATCTTTCTTTTTCAGCCTGGACAGGAAAGGTGGAGGATCCCGCTGTGTTTCTTGCTTACTTTGCTACTTGGTGAGGTCCTGTGCTTACTGTGTGTCATTGGTTGGAGGTTGCGTTGATGGAGAATTCAAGTCTTGAGAGGCTTCATTTTTTGTAGATAATCTTACTTCTGAACTAGTGTCACTTCCATTATTCAGTAACTGGTCATCATCAACAGTTAAATCTGCTGGTGTTATTACCGCATCCGGTACCTTCAGCATAATGGGGGCTGTTGTTCTGCCACTCTATAGTGTCACTGCATGGCATTGTTCTTTACCTCTTGCTCCCAACACTCCTGAGTTTCCATGTTGCGTACCAGGCTTTTTCTTCTTTGATTCTCTCGTAAGCTGATCTATCTGATCTTCTAATTCTTTGAGAGAGTCAGCTTGCAATTACCTCATTGCCTCGCTCTTTTCAATATAATGCTTTAATGATGTCTCCAAAGAGGAGGTACTACAAGAGGTATCATATGCGAACAGTTGGTCAGAGTGTGGTATACCTTGAGAATTACTTGGCTGCAGTTCGGATTAGTGAAGACCGGAGGGTTGCCTCGATCCTCTTGATAACTAAATTCATAGAAACTATGGCCTTCCTGGTTGAGATTCTCATCCAAACCAAAAATTGGGTGACCCCCCCAACCAGAGTTGTGGTTGTTGCCCCATGATTCATCATACATAGCATATATGGGTTGTTGATTCCATGGGCAGATGTCTACAGGATTACCTCTTCCCATTGAGTACAATCCATAGCGATCGTATGAGTCACCGCATTAACTTGTGTTGTTCCTTGGGAAAGAGTTCTCTACTGATTAACCACCATCTGGAGGAGCGATGTCATTGTGGTCATTTGCTCAATCAATGCGCTCATTGTGTCTGTTGGCACATCGACCCTTTCTACTTTTCTAGCTCCAGACATCTTACCTCAAGCCTAATATCAATCCATTCGTCAGAATGTCACGATATGCGATCCAATATGTTCTTTGCTTCCGTATATGACTTATTCATTAATTCTCCCTCTGGGGAGGAGTCGGCAACTGCTTGCGTTGATGAGTCCAAGCCATTGTAAAAGGTTTCCATCAAAATACTATTAGGAATCCCGATATGCGGACAGTTCTTTACTAATTGCCGGAATCGCACCCAAGCGATGCTCAGGGTTTCATAACCCTTTTGCTTGAAATTTAAAACCTCCCTCCGCCTCTTTGCGTTGATAGACGGAGGGAAGAATCTATTCATGAACCTATCAACCAACTGCTCCCATCCATGAATTTCGCCTGGCTCTACTGCTTGAGCCCACCTCTTTGCTTCCTCCCGCAATGTGTACGGGAATAGATACAGTTTAAGACTTTCTTGAGTTACACCAGGCATGGAGAATGCGCTACACATGTTTACAAAATTAGTCAAATGTGCGTGTGGGTCTTCTCCCTATAATCCTCTGAATTGTTCCACATTCTGAATCATTTGAAGCATGATAGGTTTTATTTCAAAGCTTGCATTCCCCTTAACTACTGGTCTTGAAATCCCTGGTGAAAAATTGCATATTCCCTCATAGGGATGTTCTGGTCAGTAGCAAGAAAAACAGGATCTTGCACTGGCGAATCTCCCTTCTGGTTTCTAGCAGGTGCCATATTCTCATCAGCCATATTTTTTCACCAATTAATTCAGCCCTGATGAACTCTGCGCGAAGAATACCTTGATCTTTGGGTCCACTTAGAGTTACTAGATCACTCAGCACTCCTAAGTCGTCAGACTGCTCTCCGCGTTGAACAGTCAGTATAAAGAGATATGTCCTGCACATAACATTAAAATATTCAACATTAACCGTTAACCAGTCCCCGACAACGACGCCATAAACTTGTAACGAGTTTGGATGGATGATATAAATTGCTCATAATGATGCGATACCACGTCTAATTATGCGTTAATTATGGATGTTCATGTAGTATGCCATGCATTGTCACAAGTTTTCTTACAATAGAACCAAGTGTAATTCCACCACAAGTTTCTTGGTGTGATCCGAGGTCGAACATGGGGACTAGTTTAGGTTATTGTGGTACGTTCATGATACATGCGACCAGGTTTTCAATCTTTAAAAGTGTGTTTGTACAAGTATATAAATTGCAATAAAATAAAGGAAAGCAGTAAAGATGCGATAAAAAAAACATAAAAAGATAGTAAAACTAAACTAAATGATACAAGATACAGACTACATGTATAAGATGTTGGAATTAAGGCTGGTTGTGAAAGTTATGCAAAGACATGGGATGCGGCGACAAGTCTTATGAACAGAATAGAAAGAGAAAGACAAATAATATAAACAACACAAGTTCTGAATTGGATTGAAGGTACAAATACCGTTCCGCTTTAGTTAACGCATTCTCCTGACCTTCTCTCAATAGATCAGAATGATACCTTCACTTCTGCTCTCACAGGTGAAGATGTTGTCTAGCATGCTTTAGCTAAACGTATTTTATATCTTTAATACAGATTAAGTTATTAGTGATTCATATTGCTCATCAGAGAATTAAGAAGATATCATGGAGAAATTGATTGGTGGGTGAACGAAAATAGACAGAAAATGGTAAATGGAATTTATCGAAACATTTAATATTTCTACTAAGCGTTTGATACATGGTGTGTGAATGAAGAGATAAAGAAAACATGAATTACACAATGAAAGAGAGATAGAACAGATACAAATAGTGCCAATGTCTTGACACAGATTCGATGGAGATCTGCTTGCCGGACAGGATGGATTTGATGGTAGGAAGAGCTTTCCTCTCAGGCTTGCTCTACCGGTAGTAGGGATCTTTGCACAAAGCTTCCAATCGGGTGTTTGGCAGGTTGGATCTGAGATTCACCTCTCGGCCTTATCTCATTTTCTTTTCAGATTTCTTCTCTTAAGCACTCAGCTCAGCCTTCTCTCTACAATCTAGCAGCACTTAGCCCCATATCAAGTAGCATATTTTTCTTTGATGTCAATGGGGTATTTATAGGTGCAGATCTTTGACTCCGGCCTTGTGGTCCCCACTAAACGATCGTTTAACTCTGGGAGCGCTGGTAAGTGTTAAACGAAATGTTTGTTTTATGGTGTAGACGATTGCGGGGTGCTTAGTACACGATGGATGGTTAGAGAAGCGATGCTTTGCCAAGCGATTCAAGACCCGGTTCGCCTGTTTGAAATGGAGACTCCTTGTCTTTGTAATAGTTAGCTTTTCTTTTTGTATTTTAAGGTAATTTTACCCGGTTCATCAACTCTTATTGCTTATACATGTGATGTATGGTACTTATATGTCAAAGTGTTTGTCATATAGTTAAAAACCCACCTTAGGTTGTGCAATTATTCATGCATCATGTATTATAATTGTTATAATCTAGCATGAAGAAATTACTTGAAAGCATGTGCATGCATCATGAAATATAAAAGTTATATTTTGCATGCAATGAGCATTATCATGCATCATCCTTTTATCATAAATGTTATAGTCTAAGGGTGAATGGAAGCATGTTTTGCTTGTTTCATTGTTGTTATGTAAAAGTGTTATATACAAGAAGTAGCAATGAATGGACAATGCATTGAGCATGACACTTAGGCCGTTTATAAGCATTATGAATGCCTTGCATGTGTTAGCTTCGCATTATGGTGGTTATTTCCGTTTATAAGTGTTATAAAGAAAATTAGACCTAAAATCAATAATTCAGAGGCACATGCGGACTTAGGATGAACTCAAGTTTTTTTAAAAGGGTTTTAAAATTGGATTGAGATAGATCTAAGTTCAAGGGGTTCTAAAGAGTTTAGTAACCTAGATTAATCTTTTAAAATCGGTTTAATAGGATTAAATTGGTTGAATACAAGATTAAATTTGTTGTAAACCTATCTATAAGGGACCTTTTGTCTAAGGCGGGTTCTGGCTAGGCTGGGGTTCTTAAGTTGACGGAAACGTAACACCCCTACTTGGGAACCTACCTAGAAAGGTGAATTAGATAGATTTTCAACAAGCATGCGATATTTTGTCAAAGACTCTGTTAAAGAGTTTAACGGATGATGATCAAAAGTTGTTTCACTAACCTAAAAGTCACTTAGTTAAAATCCTTAGCCATATTGTTTCTAAGTAAGCTAAACCCTAGGTTATAAAATACTCGGTGGGAGGAAGAGGCGTATAAGATATGTCTATGATTCCACTCACGTTTCTCCCTGTATGTTCACACCTTGAGATTCATGCTTGGCCTTGAGATGCCCAGGATGCATCCCCCTTAGGATGGTGTTTGCACGAGTCAATATCAAGGTGGACGGAGAAAGTATTTATAGTAAGTGGGTGAAGGGTGTGTGTTAACACGTCCTATGGTCTTTGTCATTGGTTCACATCGTGAGATCATTCTGTACGCCCTGGAAGCGGCCCCCTTAGGATGGGTTTTGTGCAGTTGGTCAATATCAAGGTGAACTCTAGAAATGTATAGGGTCACTTTAGGTTTTACCCCAATCAGATTTTTTCCCTTCGGATTGGCCTTTTGGGATGGACCTTTAGGGATTAAAATGGCTGGTCACACTTACGGGAGATTGTTAAGTAAGTTAATGATCTCTTGGCCAAATCAATGATGGCTAGTCATTATAGGAGCAAGAGTTATTCTGGTATTAATGACTGGTTGAGATCTTCTCAATTCAGAGGAGGGATAACTGACCTCCCTTAGACGACTTTTGTCCTAAACCTTTGAAGTGTCATTGCGAAACTAGATGTCACACGGGGTTCATGTTAGTTTCGCTAAAATCTTATTGGATATTGTTTTGTTTTACAACGAGTATTTGCTTAAAACCTAACATAGGTCAATGTGTTTTTCTTTTCAGCAACTCGTTAGTTTTTTCGTTTAAAGCTTTTAAAAATGTCCGATTACTTACAGTGGAAAGAATCATGTGAAACGAATATCGTGGCAAACGAACTCCATCCCACTACTCTCCAAAAGGGGAGACAAGACAGTAAATATAATTTATTGGTCTTAGAGACATGTCTGGTAGAGGATGATGATTCTGCCTGGATCCTCGATTCAATTGCTACCAATCATATCAATTCCTCTTTCCAAGGATTCAGTTCCTGGCAAATGTTGCCACAAGGAGAGATGACTCTTTGAGTTGGTATTGGTGAGGTTGTTTCAGCTATTGCTGTAGGCAGGTTGAAGTTATTTGTTGACAAGAAACGTTATCTATTACTGGATAATGTTTTTGTAGTTCCTCATATTAAGAGGAACTTAATCTCAGTTTCTTGTCTCATTGAACAAGGCTATACTGTCTCCTTTTCTGAGAATAAAGTGTTAATTTTGAAGAATGGAATGGAGATTGGTTATGGCTCAATGGAAAATAACTTATATGTACTAAGGCCATCAGTCATAAAAGCCTTGTTTAACACTGAAATGTTCAGTACGGCAACAACAGCTAAAAGACCAAAGGTTTCTCCAAAGGAAAAGGCCCATCTTTGGCATCTAAGGTTAGGTCACATTAACCTCAATAGGATTGAGAAGTTGGTGAAAAGTGGACTTCTAAAGAGTTTAGAAGAAAACTCCTTGCCGGTATGTGAATCATGCCTCGAAGGCAAGATGACCAAAAGACCTTTTACTGGGAAAGGTTACAGAGCCAGGAAAGCCTTAGAGCTTGTACATTCAGACATCTGTGGTCCAGCTATAAATATTTCATCTCTTTCATAGATGATTATTCAAGGTTTGGGTATCTCTTCCTAATACAACGTAAGTTTGAAGCCCTTGACAAGTTCAAGGAGTATAAGGCTGAAGTTGAAAACTTGTTAGGTAAGAAGATAAAAACACTACGATCCGATCGTTGTGGAGAGTATATGGACCTCCAATTCCAGAACTATATGATAAAACATGGGATTGCTTCCCAACTCTCGGCCCTTGGTACACTTCAGTAGAATGGTGTATCAGAAAGGAGAAACAAGACTTTGTTGGACATGGTTCGATCTATGATGAGTTATGCTCATCTTTCAAACTCGTTTTGGGGTTATGTAGTGCAGATTGCATGCTATATCCCGAACAACGTTCCCTTAAAAAGTGTTTTTGAAACAACTTTTGAGTTATAGAGGGCCGTAAAGGTAGTTTATGCTACTTCAGAATTTGGAGCTGTCCGACACATGTGCCAGCGACTAACCTAAAGAAGTTGAAACCACGTTTGAAGGTTTGCTTCTTTGTAGACTACTCCAAGGAAACGAGAGGAGGATACTTCTATGATCCAAGTGAGAACAAAGTGTTTGTTTCCACTAATGCTTCCTTCTTGGAAGAAGATCACATGAGGGAAGATAAGCCACGAAGTAAGCTCATTTTACATGAGTTCTCAAGTGAGACCGAGATTACTGAGGGTTCAACAAGAGTTGTTGAACAGATCGACAGATCAATAAGAGTTGTTGAGGTCGGGACGTTTAGTCAACTAGCTCAAGAGTTGAGACTGCCTCAATGTAGTGGGAGGGTTATGAACCCAACGGATCGCTACATAGGTTTGACTGAAGCCCATAATGTCATTATGAATGATGGGGTTGAGGATTCGTTGTCTTTTAAGAAAGCAATGGAGGATTTGATCACTGAATGATGGTCAAAACGATCTTCAAGTATCTTTGGAGAACGAGGGTGTACATGCTTGTGTATGCCCTAGTTTATTGTATATTGCACAGTTTTATATTGTATTGTACATTAATCTCCCGAGTCATTAGGACAAGTGGGAGATTGTTGGGATTGGTGTCCTAATTCTCCCAGAGTCTCGTTGTTTTGTAAAGATACACATTGTTCAATGAATAAAATAAGTGTTATTTAATTCTGGCATTTACTCATATCCAATAAACAAAGCTCCTTGGTTATCTTATGTAAACTTAAGCATGTATATGTGATATACAAGTAGACCATGCGTTAAGTGATAACCTAAATCGGTCTGTAGTATAAGGATTAAGGTGGGATACTTGATCCTGATAACATTACGAATACGACCCGCTTTGTAGATGTTTGCAAGTGTTGTAAACTACTACAGATGGTAGATCCTGAACATTCATGTGGAGACGTGGAGTGGGGGTGTCCTATACAAAGAGTTTGTATAAGACCTGGACCACGGGATGACTAGACTCTATATATAATGCCGTTGATACTGGAGACTTGCATCTCACCTAAATGACCATAGGTGACACGACCTCAATCCTGAATGTTTTGAGAACTCCTGCCTTTGAAGGCGGTCCTTTGATTAGTATGGGTGAGAATGGCCAGATTGCCAACCCTACATGCCTACCTTTTTAGGGACTTGTTTGATCTGGGAGCTGGAAACTCGACTCACAATATGGAATTCACTCCTTTCCCGAAGCAGGGATAAGTAGAGAGATTGCTCCCTTAAGGGCTGATTCCGGGGCTTGAACATAATGGCCACGCTTGTCTTTGAAAGAGAAGACTTAGTCATAGTAAGACTATGACTTATGTTCATTAGAGGAATCAATGGTATATAAGGAGACAGATGTAACTACAGGGGCATAACAATTATTGGCCCAGCTGTACTTACGAGAGATTTGTGAAGGGTTATCGCACTGCTGATTGGTTAAGATGGACACATAATATATCTGTAGTAAGGAGAGTTCAGTTGTCGGTCTTTAGTGGAGTGCCTGATAGTTAACGAATGGTGGATCCTGTGGCTAAAGAGTTTAGTCAGTTATTCACGTACCATTGGAGCTTCGGAGCTACAGGTCCATGAGGTCCCCTTGGTAGCTTGGATTCTGTTAATGATCAGTTCTTGGAGTTGATTTGAAATGTTCAAATTGACAAGAGGTATTTTGATTATATACGATATAATCGGTATGATGTATAAGATACATCTAGTGGAGGATTGATGTAAATGAGATTTACATTAAGTACCATAGAATAGAAAAAGAACTATGGTTTATATGTTTCATGAGATGAAATATTAAAACTATAGGTTATAAATATAGTATGATAAGTTGGTTATCATTTATATTTATAATAATATTAATTATTAGATAATTAATACCTTTTCTTTTAAATAACCAAAGTAGTGAGTGGTTATTGGATCATGGTAACCGTGAGTTTAAAAGGAAAGTGGTTTCCTATTTTGAAAAGAAGTTTTTTACAAAAGTTTGAAAAGGTTTTTAAGTTTTCTCTGGCGAAAAAGAAACTCACGAAGTCGTCAAATAAATTCAGATTTACTAAACGATAGCTGGGCGAGCTAAACAATTGTATAGGTGTGAGCTAAACGATCGTGCAATATTTACTAAACGATCGTTGGCCCAAGGTAAACGATCGTGTAGTGTCTGTAGGCGACAGACCAAGCTAAACGATAGGCTAAACGATTGCATAGCTTTTACTAGATGATCGCATAGCTTTATCTAAACGATTGGGCATCGACCTATACGATAGGTCTCTGCCACTTACCCAGTCGTGTACGCGATCGTTGTTTCCTCCGTTGGTCTGTCCCATACCAAGTCCGAACAGAGCCCACCCTCTAGATTTTCACACCGAGAATACCAAGGTCGCCTTGGTGGTGGTGTCAGACTCAACTCGACACTGTCGAGATTTTCTGGAGGTCGTTCGTGATGCTGTAGAGGCCGTTCGTGTCGCTGAGGACGAGCGCGGTGTTCTTTTGTGTTGTGGAGGAGTTCGTGGCTGAGGAGATCGTTGAGGACGAGCACAAAGTGTTCGTGCTGTGTTCGTGCGTGTAGATCGAGTGTTCGTGGCCGCTGTTGTTCGATCAGAGTAGCTCAATGGAGTGTAGAGACTCATTCTCATATGTGCGTAGAGTTTGATCTCTGTTTATTGAGTTTATTCATACTGTAATTTCTCTGTATAATTGTATAACCGTTTGTATTAAAGTCGACTGTAAATATATGTTCATTCATGATTGTAATTTGAAATAGTCTTGTTCCGCTGCTCATGGAAATCTCAGATCCGATTCCCTTTAGGGGAGGGCATCTCCACTCCATCCACGACCCTGACCCGCTCCGAATAATTTTTTTATTATTTTTAATATATATATATATATATATATATATATATTTATATGTATATTTATATTTATATTTATTATTTACTTATATATATATACTCAAAACAGTAGCTTAAAAGCTACCATTTCTGTATGTTTTTTTAACTTTTTTTTTTTTTAATTTCATTTCATAATATATTTAATTTTAACTTTTTAAAATTAAATTTAAAATAAAGAAATGCTAAAATACTTTTTATTATTAATTTATATGAATGAAATAATAATGATACTAACTTGTTACCTAAAATATTTACAATCTCAATATAAATATAAAAATTTAATTGATTTTTTAACAAAAAATAAAAATTAAAAGAAAAGGAATTTTTTCTTGCGGGGATCCAATCTCCAAATGGGGATTCCTCGACCTCGACCTGACTCCCAAAATAGAAATGGGCAGGGATGGGAATTACAAATCCCAACAGAGACGGAGATGGGGAGTACATCCTCGACCCCGTCCCTTCCCATCCAATTGCCAATCCTATTTAAAAAGAGGTAAGTTATAGAGAAATGATTATTTGTGAGTAAATTTGTACAGTATTTCAAAGCTTAAAAGTAAACTTGTAATTTAACATGTTTTATTGGAGTTGATTTAATTTTAGTCCTCAAAATTTTATATGTTTAATTTTAGTATTTGTACTTTAAATTCTTGAATTTAGTGTCTCAAAGCTATTATGGTTAAATAATAATAATATTTTCATGTAAGAAAAATACAAAATGTAAATGTATTTTCAAAATTTAGAAGACGTTTGTGGTTAAATAATAATAATATTTTCATGTAAGAAAAATACAAAATGTAAATGTATTTTCAAAATTTAGAAGACGTTTGTGACACTGAAATTGAGTTATGAAATTTGAAATTAATATCTTGGAATTAGGAAATTTGTGTTTGAGGTCTACATAAAGTTCTTCTAGAAATGTGCAAAATAGAGAAATAGAAAAAGATAGAACTCTTCAATTTATATATAGATTTCAATAGAATTTATTATTGAAGTTGAGTTATTTAACACCAATTTATGAAATTAGTGGCAAAACATTATCTCATAGTAAAAATGTTAATAGATAATATATATTTAAAAAAAAAAAACTAGTAGTAGAGAGCCAAAGATTAAGAGGGTGTCTTTGTTAAATTTTCAAGTGTTTAATTTTAAAAACAAATCATTTTCGAAAATATGGAAGTGTTTGGTAATCACTCAAAATAGTTTTTAAAACACTTTCAAAGTGTATTTTAAATCGTTTTTATTAAAAAAATTTAAATAAAACATAATTTTTTTTTTGTAAATAATTTTTTTTAAACAATCAATCCAAAGAAATAAACTTTCAATATAAATACATAGATTAAAATTGAACAAATATGAAAGAGTACGTGACCTAAAATTGAAGGAATACAAAAACATAGGACCAAAATGTTTAACCTATTTATGGTTATTGAGACACAGTTCAAATCAGTCTCAAATTTAAGGCGGGTCAAAAAAAAAAAAAAAAAAAATCCTAATCCTCATAAGAACATGAGATAGAAAAAATGAAAAAAATAAAAAGGAAAAAAAAGAGGTGAAGATGGGAAGAAAGTGGTGAAATTGTGAACCTCTGATCTTAGAGCACCATCTGTGTAAATCCCAAAGATCTGGTCCATGATAGAAGGACGACATAGAGCAGCACAAAACCCTTGGGCTTGGATATGCCATTCCTCAATTTCTACTGTAGTTTTTGATACACATAATTAGCCAAAATAGGAAGCTGTGTCTCGAAGCCCGCTCCTTCACGGGGAGCCTCGTCGGTGGTGCAGAGGCTCTCTCAAAATCAAAATCAGCTACACCAATCTCAATCCCAACCACCACCACAAGTCGCTTCCTTGTTGGATTCCCAGAATTCCACCAAGATGAAGAGCCTCTTCAAGCCCAAGCCACGAACACCCGTCGATATTGTTCGTCAGACCCGCGATCTTCTTATCTATACAGACCGGAACCCTGATACTAAGGAGACCAAGCGGGAGGAAAAGGTCTGATCCCCCTTTTCTTTTTTCGGGTACTTCTTACTTGGGATCGTATCGATTTTTTGTGAATTTTTTGCCCTTTTTGCCTTCTGGGTTCCTTTTTGATTCAGATGAGAGACTGGGAACATCTGTGAATTGTTGATTTTTTTTTTTTTTTTTTGTTTGTGAAGTCTATAGCCATTTTTTTAAATAGATTTATAAAATGATTGAGCCATTTTGTTATAATAGGGTGTCTGGATTAAAGCTATTGAACTATTAGTAGCCTGATTTCTTCCCATCATGCAAGACTAAATAGTGGTTTACAGTAAAATGAAAGATGTTTCTGTTTGGTTAAAAATTGTAATTACATTTATCCTGGACGGATCTCTTTTGGGATCATGGGGTGAGGAAGTTTTGGAAGTACTGCCTCGTGGAAGGTAGCTTGATTTTCTATGGGGAGGGTGACTTTTCTCTTGTTGCTTTCGTTTATTTTTCGATGGGGGAGGGGGAGGGGATTGGCTCTCATTTGGTGAAGCGGGTGGGACTACTGGAGAATTGTGTCTTAGTCATGCCTTGGGTTTTGACAATCTAATCAGCTAAAACATAGTGGGTCTTTATAAATCGTTGTTTCTTTTGTTTAGGACTGATTGTGCTTAAGCTTTTGATGACTATCCTAGAAACCATCTCTCATCACCTACATCTTTTTATTTTTATTTTTTTTTAATTTAAAAAAATCTGAACTTTACGTCTTTTCTTTGGATGACGGGGTCTGTATTTGATTTAGAAGAATGTATCTTTTCAAGACTCTTCTCATTAGATCTGGTTTTTGTTTGTTTGTTTATTCGCTTGTTTTATTGGAAATTTTATTTGATTGCTTCAGTCTTCACTCATTCTTCCTTTCTCATCCCTCGCTCTTCTCTTTTCTTTAGCTTCCAGTGAAATCTTAACGAAGAAGAGTTGTTTTGTTTTTCAAAAAGGAAGAAGAGTTAGAGTTTTTGTCTTCTCTTAACTTCATTTAGGGGTTGCTTTTGTCTTTAGTCTAGCTACTATAGAGTATGGAGTTTGGCTTCCTTTACTCTTATCCAGAAGCTTTTTTTTAGTCTATGGATTCTTTATATCCAACAATGTAGCGTTGAACAGAAAGTTGAGCCATAAGATATTGCGAAAGTTGCACTCTAGGAGTCTCGACCCTTAAGGGCTTTCACGAAAGCTACCTTTGTTAGTTGGGTCATTATGTTGTATTCTCCGTCGGAAGGCAGATGAAGATTTGGATCACTTGCTTTGGAGGCGTGAGTTTGCGAGGTTAGTGTGGGACCGCTTCTTTTAGGAGTTTGATGTTATGTTGGCTCGTCAAAGGGATGTCAGTAGTTCAATTGGAGAGTTCCTTCTCCATCTGCCTTTTTGGGAGAATGGCCGGTTTTTGTGGTTAGTTGAGGTGTGTGCTCTGTTGTGGGTGTTGTGGAGTGAGAGAAATAACATAGTGTTTAGAGGGGTGGAGAAGGGACCCTTTTGATGTTTGATCATTGATAAAATTTCATGTTTCCCATTGGGCTTCGATTTTGAAGACTTTTGTAATTATTCTTTAGGCAACATCTTACTTTCTTGGTCCCCCTTTCTCTAGTGGGGTTTTGCGGGCTTGGTTTTTTCTATGTCCTTGTATTTCTTTCATTTTTTTTCCTCAATGAAAGTTGTTTCTATCATAAAAAAAATTCAGAATAAATACATCCGGTGACTTCACAGTTGCCAAAGAAGCCCCAAGAAGCATCAATTGAGATTTCCTCGGCTTCTTAGGCACATGAGGAACCAGCCTAACATCCTTTCAATCAAGGATCTGTTGCTTCAACTCGGTCAAATGCAACTGCTGGTCTTGGTGCTATATGTTGCTGGGGCTAGTACTTCTCGTCCCTATTACGGTAAGGCCAATGCACTAGCCAGCCGGTGTGGTGGCGAACACGCTGTGCTGTAAGCTAAGCTGTTCACCTTGTAGATGGAGGTGTGAAGGAGGATCTCACAAATTAAAAAGGAAAAAAGGAAAAAAAAGTACTTTTGGTAAAAGTTCAAAAGTGTACATCCAACAAGATGGTTATAAAAAATCAAAGGCAGTTGAGAAGGGTCTAATATTAGAAGTGAAAAAGTGATATGATGTGTCTTAACAACACCTTTATTATGACGCTTAATTTATTACTATTTCATTATTATTTTCTTGTAGGGTGCTTTCTGGATAATAATTTATGATATTTCTTATTCTTTCATATTTCAACAGTTATTTAATCATCTGGATGCATCATACATAGGACGGCGTTATAGAGTTTTGTTTCCATTGAAATTTGATTTTATATTAATGCTAACTGTCTAATTAAACTTTGTGCGCTTGGTTTTTTATATGCCCTTATATTATTTCATTTGTTCTCAATCAAAAGTTGTTTGTATAAAAAGGAATCAAATTTAAACTGAAGCATATGTGGTCTGCTATCTAGTGTACCGTGGAACGTTGTTTTTTATATAATGCTGGGATAAATCTCTGACAGTTAAATGTATTCTGGTTGTGGTTCTTCCACAATTCAATCACTTTATATGTGTGGATATATTTCTTTTGAAAACGAAACATCACTTTGTAGATTTTTGTTCTTCAAATTTGATGTTTTCTAACTGTATCTGTCCACTATGCATTTTTCAGCAGATGTTAGAATTAAGTAAAAACGTTAGGGAGTTGAAATCAATACTTTATGGAAACAGTGAATCCGAACCAGTTGCAGAAGCATGTGCACAGCTAACCCAGGAGTTTTTCAGAGAGAATACACTTCGGCTTCTCATTAAATGTCTTCCTAAATTGAACTTGGAGGTAAGTGTTATGGGGCCTATTGCTTTTTTAGGCTTTCCATGTGAAATCATCAGTTGAATTCTTTTGCTTGTTTTACTGTTGTGGTTCTCTGTTGATACTCTTTTGAGATTCCACATTGATGTATTTGGAGGTGAGCAGGATGGGAGCCTAAAAGAAAATAGCTTATTTAGGTTTCCTTATGAAATTGCCATTTGAACATTTTGTATGTTTTGTGTTTGTAGTTCCTTGTTCTACCATCTTGAGTTTGCACTTGTTACTTATTGTGACATGTGTAACATTTTGTAGACACGGAAAGATGCTACTCAAGTAGTTGCAAATCTACAGAGGCAACAGGTCCAGTCCAGATTGATTGCATCTGATTATTTGGAAGCAAACATTGATCTGATGGATGTCTTAGTAGCAGGGTAACCAATTGATGATATATATTTTTTTCCTGTCATGATTCTTTATTGTGGGGCGGAATACTTCTTTTCCCTCTTTCAAACTGCTTTCCTTGAATACTTTTTTTTTTTAATCATGACTTACTCGGATTAAAAATTGTATTTGCTTAACATCTGAAATTTGAACTAGACAATGACTGCTGTCATTCATGCCTATTTGGTCTTTTGATTTGGTTTTATCCTAAAGCCATCGCTATACCATGTGGAAAAGGCTCTGTCTCTGACTCTCTCACATGAAATTACACAAAAGTTTATGTGAGCAAGGGATTTGATCGGCTAGAATTATCTGAATACGGCAACCTTTGTTTTACGGTGCCTTGCTCTATTGAGCAGGACAACTTAGTTCAGGCGCACATTGCAGCCCTTGTCAATATTTTGTCTTAAAAATTTAATCATTTTATTTGATTTTTTAAATAACTAAGAAGTCAAGCTGCCTGAAAGACTATATCCTTTTAACTTGCATTTCTTTTTGTATTTTGCACTTCAAAAGGGGGAAAAAAACCAGCTGGTACTATGGCTAGTTGTTTATTTATTCGGTGGTCTCATTAGTCATAAAATGTTACATATTACAGATTGGAATCTTCATTGGTTTACTGGTTGTACTCCGAGAGTTGCTCATAGATGTGTTATAACTTGAAACTTGAAAGCAATCTTGAATTCCATTATTTTGGTATCTAATGGAACTGGTGGATTGGTTTTTTTTTTTTGGCTATACATTCATTATTCAAAAACCAAAGATGGGTACCTTGCTTTTCTTTTTCTCTCCCTGTTCAATTTGGTTTCTTCTCTTAGTGTTGTCGATCATTGTATGTTTAGTTGTCTTCTAGTTGATTACTTTACCTTACTGCACCGCGTCCAAGAAATACTTGATTATTAAGAACCCTTGAATACTACTACTGATTGAATGAGTACATGATTCTCTGAGAACGTTGAGTTTTGTAAAGATTACATTCTCTTCCATTTTGAACAGAACCTTGAATATATTTTCCCCTCTTTATTAAATGATAGCATGAATAGAGGCCCTTTTGCATCATTCATTGTGAAGCTTTTTGTGTATTTTCCTATATTAATTTATTTTATGCTCCTCTATTTTACTTTTATAGCTTTCATGAAATGATTTATGTATTATGTACTATCCCATAATGGTCTCTCCCCCTTTTACTTTTTACTTTTTATAGTTATGAAAATACAGAGATGGCTTTACACTATGGCGCCATGCTACGGGAATGCATACGTCACCAAAGTGTTGCTAAGTAAGTTCACTTGTTACTATCGATCAATTTGAGTACTTTTGTGCCAGGACATTCTATTATCGTTGACTTGTTTCCACTTGTAAGTAGTAATAGGCAGTATTTGTCTGTTATGATTATGAACTGATGGATCTTTCTTATCATATGTGAGAAATTGCATATGTGGGTGGTTCGTGTATAATTAAAATGAAATGTCAGTTACCCCGCTTCATAGAAGAAACTTAGTAGTGCAGTCTCAAATCAGCCTTTGCTCTCTAAACTGACATGCTGTAGTTTCTATAGCCTTCTGAAAATTTGTGAATGGGCCAATCATATTGAATGAAATTATGGAGACAATCAGAAGTATGCAATATCATGATTGTTATATGTACTTATATACTGATCAACCTAGTCTAATATCAGTGATAATTTATTAGAACTTAGAAGTTTTGTCATTTTAGACTTCAAAAGTACATTTTCAAGTTTCCTCCCATTTTTTGTTAACGTAATGTCAATTTGTTTCTGAAAGAAATTTTTAGGTTATTTCATTTTCATCTGAGCTATTACTGTGGATTCTCCTAAAGTTATGAGAGGTTTTCTGATTCTTTGTAGGTATGTTTTGGAATCGCAGCACATGAAGAAGTTTTTTGATTATATTCAACTTCCAAATTTTGACATCGCTGCAGATGCTGCTGCAACTTTTAAGGTCGAACGACACTTCTCTTTTCTTGCTTCTCCTTTCATCTCACTCTTGTGCCCTTATGTCATCTTTTCTTTTTCTTTTCTGTTTAAAATTTTTTATTCATTCTTTTAGTATGGAGTCCTCGTACTCTTACGTGCTTCCGTGTCAAAGATAAATAAACGAAGTAAAATAAGAGAAAGAGGGCAAAAGTGGAGTGTGTACTCAATTGATACATGTTGGTTGGCAATAAAAGCATTGATTCTTTTTGTCAAGGAAAAAAACGTCATGGTTGAGCTTTGCTTTGTTTTATATTATTTCTTTGTAATGCATTCTTTTAGGTATGTTGCATCTCTGCTAGAAACATTATAGTGATGCTATATTGTACTTCGTTGCAGGAATTGTTGACGAGGCATAAATCTACGGTAGCTGAATTTCTTTCCAAGAATTATGACTGGGTAATCGTCTTTTCTTTGACGAAGCCTATCAAACTTTACTCTTCTGGTCCAGTCATTCTGTTTCCATTTATGGTTTCTTCATTTCAATGTGTAATTTATTAGAAAATGATACTCTATTTCATAGTTATGATCGTTTGGTGGGTTGACATCTAAAATCTATATCACCTCTTTTCTTTACTGCATTTTTTTGGTCTTGGGTATCTATTGCTGCTCAATTTTTCTCTGGAATTTGGTACTCGGTTATGTCATCTTTTGCTATATTATATTCTGGATGTTTGTGTTTTCTTCTTATAAACTGCAGTCCCCACATCTTATACATCCAACCAGTGCCACTGGTTTTAATATTTTGCCTCTTGAACGTCTTTTTTACTGGTTCAGTTTTTTGCGGAGTACAATTCGAAGTTGCTTGAGTCAACTAATTACATTACTAGACGGCAAGCAGTGAAGGTATGTTACTTAGAACTCTAAAATCCTTCTAAGTGGAACACTTATATTGAAATGGGGATATGGATATCTATGAAATAAATGATATATCTGTAAGCAAGCAATTAATTGAGTTCAATGCCAATTGGTATAATACTTTTTTGAGTTTTGACTTGTTAAAATTATTGCCTTTGTTCCTGCTGTCTCTTGCATATCTGCTCTATAGTGTGCTTGATCATCTCGCCCCCATCTCAACATGGTTTTCCAATTGGTGATGTGTATCATTTTGGATTTATTTCAATATTAACTTTAGAAAACCATAACGTAAGTTCTTTAACGCAGTTATCGTGTACGTATTAGTAGGGCGGTAATTTTTGTTCTGAACCCTCTGCACATTTCATAATTTTCAGCACATACCAATATGTGAAGGTTGTGTTTTACCACTTTTATCTTTGTTGAACTATGTGCAACTCTAACCACAGTTATTTCTCAATTAAATTTCTACATTTGTTCAGCTGTTGGGGGATATACTGCTGGATAGGTCAAATTCAGCTGTGATGACACGCTATGTGAGTTCTAGAGAAAATTTGAGAATCCTCATGAATCTTCTCAGGGTAAGATCTTGTGTTTCAGATTTCTTCATAAACTGTGTCATTAATTTCTTATCCTACTATGAGTGTAGCTTAAGTGGCATAGTGGTGTTCTATCAACTGATAATCCCGAAGTCAGATATTCGATCCTTCCACCCCAGTTGTCTAAATTTCTTATCCCATCATTATCATTGATGGAAATTCGGCCATAGTTTTCATTGACCCATTGGAAATGTGCTTATTATGTTCTAAGATGTTAAATTCTTTGCTTTGCAGGAGTCGAGCAAGAGCATACAGCTAGAAGCATTTCATGTTTTCAAGGTAATAGTCTCAACTTGGTCTTTCTAATTAACCTTATGGTGATTTGGGGTTTTGCCATTAAGCGTGTTTAAATCAACAGCTTTTTGTTGCAAATCAAAACAAACCCGCCGACATTGTTGGCATTCTCGTCACAAACCGAAGCAAGCTTCTAAGGCTGTTTGCTGATTTCAAAACTGATAAAGGTACACCATAATCTTTGCACCATTTTACAATGTCCATTAATTATCTTGGTTTTGTTCTTTCTTCTACAACTCTACTTTGGTTTTATCACAGAGGATGAGCAATTTGAGGCTGACAAAGCTCATGTTGTTAGAGAAATTGCTGCCCTTGAACCAAAAGGACCATGAGAAAGAGGGAGATTCTTATATGAATGTGTTGTATTTTTTTTTGTTTTTGTTTTGTTTTCTCCTCTTTTCTGTCCAATTTGGATGTCAATTATATAGCTCAGTCAGCTCTCCAAATGATGACTTTGATTAAATGCTTTACAACACTAATAATGGGCTTTTTATATATATATTTTTCGCCTTTTCTATGTATTTTAATGGTTTCAACATGTATATTAAAAGACACTTGGTTGTGCACGGTATATAAATAAAATTTTATTGTTTTAAATCGGCACTGTGTTCGAGCATGGCTTACACTAGAAAGCCTAAATTATAGAAAATATATCTAAAATTTGTGCTTTGTTTAAAAAATATGAACTTCCAAATGTTTCATTAATATACTTGAACATTCAAAACAATTATAAGAATATCTTTACCATTTGACCGAAATCAGGTTTCTTTTTTTTTTTTTTTTTTTTCCTAGAAAAAGTATTCATGATCTTTCAAAGATTCATGAACGACCTTTTAATTTGAAAAGCATGAAAACTATTAGTACTTTATTTTAAAGTTATTGTTGAACTCTTGAAAGTTGTATTTTTGCACCCTTAACTTTTTAAAAAAGAGTTAAATAGTGTCCTTATCGTTAGTATATAGGTGTTATATTTATATGTATTTTTGTATTTTGTGATTGATTGTTTTGTTGAGTTTTAAGTGGAGATCTTAATTTTGGATTTTGTGAGATTTGGAGGAATTCTATAATATAAAGTTGTGAATTATGTTTGGTTGTTGAGAAAATTGATGTAACAATTGGTCAAGTAAAATTGTGAGTAATGAAAACATATATATGAATTGCTTTCAAATTGCTTCTTTCTTAACTTAACTTCAAAGGAATTGATTATACTAATGTAACGATCCGATTCTATAGGACTTAAGCTAGGTCGTTATTATAGACATGCATACATACATGAAATTCAAAATGACATCTTTTCATAGTTTGATAAAAACCAAATAAATAAGGTAAATTAAATAATTTAATTAAAACCAAATAATTGCAAAACGAATCTAGAAAACTTTCTTAAAAGTCTAAAATGCAAATACCAAAACTGTGAGATCTAAATGTCAAAGTAAAAAATCTAAAACATAGAAAAATCTTGAAAACATGAGTGGAAGCATATGATTGGTCTTAGCAGCTTGATCACGGATTTCGCTTGTTATTTGGTGCATCCTTACCCAAATACTGAGATGAGACTCATCTATGAGTACTCACAACCTTTGATAAACCTTTGATAAATTCCAAAGGAAACAAAAACTTCTAGTGAAGTTCCAGTTCCGAAGGAGCTCACCACCTCTAGTGAATCTTGTAGGAAACACAAACCTCTATTGGATCTCGAAGGAAACACAACCTCTGGTGAATCTCGAAGGAAACATAACCTCAGGTGTCGCGACTAGAAAAGGGCTGCTAGGCTCCTCGGCGAGGACGGATGGCATGGTGAGGTTGGGTCGTGGTGAGGGGTGACGGACGGCTCGACGGGGCGAACGACTGGGCTTCTTGGATGCATGCGGCAGTTGGGGTCTGGACGAAGAAGAAGGAAGAAGAAGATTGGGGGGAGGGTAAAGAAGAAGAGAGTTTTTTTTGAAGTAAAATAAAATTTTATTTTATTTAGTTTTAATTTAATTTAATTTTATTCTTTCATTCAATACACACATATATATATATATAAAACCCTTTCCTTCTCCTCTTCAAATATCCTTTTCAAAATAAAAGCAATTTCCTAATTTAAATTCAATTTTCGATATAAACTCAAAAAATCTAATTAATTCGACATAAATCCTACCTTTTCCTTTAGGCAAAATTAAATTTCAAAATTAACAAAAATATCCTCAAATATCACGAAAATACTAAATTTAAATTACGAACAAACTCGGGATGTTACAACTAATATCAGAACAAATATATATATATATATATATATATATATATATATATATATATTTTGGAAACCATTAAAAATTCAGGAGTAATAAAAAAGTACAAAGTTATTTATGTCCATATACTCAGTAAGAGAGGGAGTTTTTATTTTTTATTTTTTATTTTTTAAAGGGTAGTATTGAAAATTTAAAACGTAGGAATATTTTCTAAATAAATTATTAATGATTTCCATCCCAAGTGCAAAAGTGATTAATTTTTTAATTAGTTATTTATTTAGGAAAATCACATTGAAATGATTATTGGTCAATCACTAGATTTGGGAGAAATATTTGAATTTAGTAGAAAGAAACCGTATTTCGAATTTATATATAGTGATTAATAGTGAACATACATATTTTTTAATCTATATTCAACGATTATTAAAATGCAGCGGCCTCCTTGAACAAGTTTTCTTAAGGAGAATTATTTGTTAGTGACGCCTTTCATGCTAAACAAATATTGCATTATATAGAGCTTTCCTTTGTTTGTTTCACAAAATTAATATTCATCTTCCGTGCTAACTATGGTAGATCAAGATTTTATGCTAGAGGGGACATTTATTTACGATCCAGTTATTATAAGTTTAGTCATTGAACTTTTAAGTTTGTATCTATAGGATTGTTTCCTAAATTTTAAAAATAGTATAATAAGTTCCTCGACTTTTAATTTTATGTATCTTTTTTAAAGAAAAAATCTTTCAATTTCGTATTTTATAAGTCATTAAACCTAATGTATAATAAGTCCTTAAATATTCTATTTTGCGTCTAATATGTCTATAAATTGTTAATTTTTTGTCTAATGTGTTTTTTAACCTATTTGAGAATGTTTCAAATTTACCCATCTATTGAATACAAAATTGATTATGTCTTAATTAGATACAATTAAAATTTAGATTAAATTACAAATTTATTCTATGAACTTTGAGATTTATATATATCTATTTGGTCTCTCAACTATCAAAAGTATCTTATAGGTCCATGAATTTTCAATTTTGTGTCTAACAAGTCATTGAACTTTAAAAAAGTTTTTCAAAAATTTTATCAACTTTCAATTTTATTTCTAATAGATCTTTGAATTATAAAATTTTGTATCTAATAGGGCTACGACTTATCTAATGTATCTACTAGACACATAATTGAATGTTTAGAATTCTCCATTAAACACAAAATTAATATTTATATCTAAAAGTTCAATTAATTTTTTAAAAATTCAAATAAGACAAAATTGAAAAATCAAGAATCTATTAAACACAAAATTGAAAGTTAAGTGACCTTTTAGATAATTTTTAAATTCTGAACCAAATAGACACAAATCATGAAGAACAGGGATAAATTTTAATTTAACATAAAATGTTTAATTGAGCATCTAAGATTTTGAATATGAGACAACAGAGATGACTAGAATTAGTGAAAGATGATGACTATAAGATTTTGTATTAACTAGACAAGGCGAATGTTGTAGCAGATGCTTTGAGTAGAAAAACAACTCATTCGGCAGCTTTAATTACTAGACAGATTCATTTATGCAATGATTTTGAACGAGTTGAAATTACAGTAGCAATGGGGGAAGTCACTTCACAGTTGTCACAGTTGATAGTACAACTGACCTTGAGACAAATAATTATTATTACATACTAGGGTGATTCTTACCTTGTTGAGAAATTTTGTTAGGTAGAGCTAGGTCGAGATAGCGAGTTCTTGGTATCGTAGAGCATGACCTTCATTACCAGGGAAGCTTATGTGTACCGACAGACAATAACCTTAAGAATGACTTATTGACAGAAGCTCATAATTCCCCATTTTCAATATATCTTAGCAGCACCAAGATGTATCGGGATTTGAAACGATATTACTGGTGGTATGATATGAAAAAGGAAATAATTGAGTTTGTCAGTAAATGTTTGGTGTGTCAATAGGTGAAGGTCCCGAGACAGAAGTCGACAGGCTTGTTGCAACCCCTGAGTGTACAAGAGTGGAAATGGGAGAAAGTCTCTATGGATTTTATTGTAGGCTTATCAAAAATAGCAAAAGGTTATACAATGATATGGGTTGTAATGGGTAGACTCACTAAATTAGTGCAATTTATTCCAGGAAAGTCTACGTATTCACTGAATAGGTGAGCGCAGTTATGTATGAAAGAGGTGGTGAGATTGCATGGGGTGCCAGTATCTATCGTGTCTGATAGAGACCCTCGTTTTATATCTAGTTTTTTAAAAAGCCTCCAGACAGCGTTAGGTACTCGTTAAATTTCAGCACACTTTTTTTTTTTTGGGTTGATACCTTAAATCTCATGAGTCTTATAGTTTGTAATTATATTGTACAAACATTTTATTTATTTAATAAAATATGAGATGTTTTATTTGACATTTAGTAGCATTAACCTACAAACCAATAAACTAACATCCAAGGTTATCTTTTGTAGCTTAAACATGTATGTAGAGACATACAGGTGGATCATGTTTAAGTGATAACCTAAATGGTCTGTAGTAGATGGATAAGGCTAGATACCTTATCCTAGTAACGCTACGAATACGACCCATTTTGTAGGTGTTACAATTGTTATAAAGTGCTACAAATGATCTGATCTTGATCATTCATGTGGAGACATATGAGCAGGTATATTCTATACAAAAGGGTTTGTATAAGACCAAACCACGAAATGACTAGTCTCATTATATAACACTATTCATAATAGAAACTTACATTTTATCAGGATAACCATAAGTGACATGACCCGAATCCTAAGTGAATTTGTGAACTCCTGCCTATGAAGGCAGCCCTTTGATAGTATGGGTGAGATTGGCCAGATCGCCGACTCAATAAGTCTACCATTTTTGGGATTCGTCTGATTGGGGTGTTAGGAACACAGCTACACAAAACGAAATTCACTCATTCCCTGACATTTGGGTAAATAGATAAATTGTTATTTTAAAGGCTGATTCCAGGGTTTGAACAATGTGGCGCCACACCTTCTATTGACCCGAGAAAGGTATGGTTATAGTTAAACTATGACTTATTGTTCATTAGAAGGGTATGGTCATAGTTGGACTATGACTTATTGTTCATTAGAAGGATCAATGGTACTTAAGGAGTTAGATGTAACTACAGGGACAAAACGGTAATTTTAGCCAATTGTACTTACGAACAATTTGTAAAGGGTCATCGCACTATTGACTGGTTATATCCAATGGTCACAGAAATATATCTGTAGTGCGAAGAGTGCAGCTGCCGGTCTTTAGCGGAGTGATCGGTAGTTAATGGATGTTGAATAATTTGATTGAAGAAGTTTAGTTAATTATAAAAGTACCATTGGAGCTTCAATCTATAGGTCTATAAGGTCCCTTCTATAACTCAACTGAGATTATTGAGAATTAATTTTGGATTAGTTTGAATTATTCAAATTAATTGAGAGAATTAATTATATGTGATATAATTACTTTAACTTAATTATATATGATATAATTAATATAGTGTATTTGATACATTATAACATAAAGTTTAATTGAGAGAAAATAAATATTTGAACATATTCAAATATTAATTATATGAATGAGATTCACATAATTAAATTTATTATAAATGTGATTTATATTAAATACCATACACGTATGAGAGAAATAAAACTATAGATATATTGAATTTGATACAATATAAACTATACATTATGTGTTATATTTGATGTAACATATAATTTTATATATATATATATTATTTATTAAATTAAATTTATTAATTTAATTCTAAATTTCAATATTAAAGGGAGGGAGTTAATTCCCTCCCTTTAATTTTCTCTCATCAAATATGGGAGTGGGAGTGGTTTTGTTTTTTAGGTGATCTTCATCTTCTTCACAAAAGATCTCAGTTTTTTCTCTCCAGAAAAACATACAAAAGACTCCCTACAACAGAACTCTTCTCTCTCTCTCTCAAACTCTCTCCCTCTTCCAAAGTCTCAGAGCCCACACACTCCTGAGAAATTTTCATCCCAAAAGAGAATAGAGAGGTCTCACTTGTTGTGGTAGCCATTTTGGAGCGTGACTATTTAAGGAGGAATTTCGTGAAGAAATTGATTTTTTCAAGGGTACGTATTTCTCCCAATCCTTTCTCTTTTCTTTTTCAAAGGTGCATGTTATAAATTCTTCATTAATGCATAATTGTATATTCTATAATTTTTTTATAAAAATAAAAATTAGGCTGATCCCCGCTTCCGCTATGGAACTTCACAGTTTCTTCAATTGGTATCAGAGCGGTGGTTTTTTGTCCCAATTTTTATTGTTCTAGAATTGATTTTACAGATCTATTGGTGGGTTGCATTTTGTATGTATCATATGATGAATGATTATGAATGTTTGCAAATATTGGATGTTTACGGGATTATATCTTAGATCTATCACTTTAATTTTACAAATTTTGGTTTGCAAGGGCCCTCTGTTTTTTAGTATTAATTGCGATAGAGTCTATATTTTGAAAGTCTTGAGTCGTTCATGATCATTTCATGTTTGTCTGGAGAAAATGAGGCTAAAATCGGGAAAATTTGAAGGAATTTGCAACTGTACAATAACTATTGTACAGTAGCATTGCAATACTGCGAAGGGCAGAATGGAATGTTCTTTCCGTAACGTTGCAACGCTAGGTCACAACGTTGCAACACTCTGAGACTGAAAGAATGAATCAGCTCGCACACGATTCAATTCGTGGCTCGACTAGTCCATGCCCGGTTCGCTTAGTTCAAGCCGTTCATGGCTGGTTCGGGTTCTAGACGGCCCAGTTCGTGCGGTTCAAGACCCTGTTCGCTTGTACCCGGTTGGCTATTATTTTTGTAATAGTTAGTTGTTTTTAATTAATTAAATTCATATAAGTGTTATATTAATTTAATTAATTGTTTAGGAGTCCAGTCTCGGTCAAATAATTGTTTTAAATTATGCATATGATGTATGATTTTTTTTTATATATTTATATGTCATAATGTATGTCATATAATAAAATCCCACCATAGGTTATGCATTATTCATGCATAATTTATATTATAAATGTTATAATATATAGTTACATGATTTAATTTTATAGCATGCTCATGCATCATATAACATAAATATTGTAATATATGTTTGCATGCATTAATAACATAACCATACATCATTTATATTATAAGTATTATCATATATATTGAATGTATGGATGGTTGTATGTTAATCATTATTTCATTACTTTAGTATATAAATGTTATGTATGTTAAGTAATGAAATGGAATTACATGAAACATGTCACTAGGTTGTTTTATCATTGTTATAATTTGCCTAAATTGCTTTAACATACAACAATTAGTTTTAATTTATTTAATTTCTTTTATGAAAGTTATAATTAAATGAAATGAATTAAACTTAATAATTCAGAATTGCATGCAAACCTTAAGTTAAAATAATTTTTTTAAAAAATAGTTTTAAAACATGATTCATATAGATCTAAGATCACATTTCTAATAAGATTAGAAATAAGTTTAATAAGATTAAATTGGTTTTAATTAAAAGATTAAATTTATAGCAAATGTATCTATATGAGACCTTTTGTCTAAGCCTAGTTCTGTCTAGACTGAGATATTTAAGTTGACAGAAATGGAACACCCCTACTTGAGAACTGGCCTGAAAAGGTGATAGATTTGCTACAAGCATGCAATTATTGATTAAGGTTTATTAAAGTGTTTAATGAACGTTAATCAAAGTTGTTTAACTATCCAAAGTAATGTTACTGTTGGGCAAATTCAAACAATCACTTAGTAAAAATAGCCATATTTTTCTAAGTTAAATTAACCCTACGTAAAACACTCAGTGGGAGGAAAATAGGGTATATGATACTTCATTTTTCTTTTTCATGTTTTTCCTTGTAAATTCACACTGTGAGATCTATACTTGGCCTCGAGGCACCTTTGCTTGTGTCTCCCTATGGGTGGTGTTTGTATAGGTCAATACCAAGGTGAATGGAGAGAGTGTTTATAGTAAGTGAGAGTAAGACGTGTGTTAACACATCCCACGGTCTCTCTCATTAGTTAGTAGTAAATTTTCATGCTCGGCCTCGAGGCACCTTTGTTTGTGTTCTCCTACGGATGGCATTTGCATGACTCTTTACTCAAACTCTAGAAATGGATAGGATTGCTTTAGTTTTTTCTCCAATCGATTTTTTTTCTATGTTTGGCTCATTAGGGCGGAACTCTAGAATCTAAATGAGAGGTTACAGTTACAAGAAAATGTTAAGCAAGTTAATAGTTTTTGGACCGAGCAATGGTGACTGATATTTACAGTAACAAGAAGTTGTTATGTATATTGGTTAAGATGGTCTCATTTTAGTGAAGAGGTACCTAATCACCCTACGGTGGCTTTTACCCTTGCCTCATTGCAATATCATTGCAAAATAGATGTCACATAGGTTGCATTAAATTATTTTCCTAAATTTGATTGGTTTTTCAAATGGGTAATGCTTGAATTCTAATATAAATAATTTTGTATGTTCAAGCAAATTCATTATGATTCCGCAACACTAAACTTACTCATCGCCGACAAACTTATCGGCGAAAATTACACAACATGGAAAAACACAATCAACATAATATTAATCATTGATGACTTGAGATTTTTCCTTATGGAGGATTGTCCTTCTATTCCTGCTCAAAATGCTCCTTGAAATGTTCAGGAGGCATATGAGCATTGGATACAGGCAAATGAGAAGGCCCGGGCGTATATCTTGGAAAACCTTTCTAAAGTCTTGACCAAGAAGCACAAGTCCATGATCACTGACCATGAGATTATAGAGTTCCTGCGGAGAATGTTCGGACAACCGTCCGCATAACTCAGGCATGACACTCTGAAAAATATCTTCAATGCTCGTATGCAAGAAGAGGCATCTGTTAGAGAACATGTTCTCAACATGATGGTCCACTTCAACGTGGCAAAGATGAATGGTTCAGTCATAGATGAAGCCATTCAGGTTAGCTTCATATTAGAATCTTTATTTGAAAGTTTTTTGCAGTTCTGTAGCAATGCTGTGATGAATAGGATTGAATATAACCTGACCACCTTGCTCAACGAGCTATAGACATTCAAATCCTTGATGAAATCAAAGGAATAGAAGGGTGAGGCAAATGTTGCTTCATCCTTTAAGAAGTTCTACAGTGGTTCGACCTTTGGAACTAAGTCTGTGCCTTCTTCTTCCAGCACCAAGAAGTGGAAGAAGAAGAAAGGTGGAAAGAGGAAAGCTACCCACCAACTACTGCTTAGAAGGGCAAGAAGGCCAATGCTGTAAAGAGAATCTGTTTCCATTGAAATCATAAGGGTCACTAGAAGAGAAATTGTCCCAAATATTTGGCAGAATAGAAGAAGACCAAGCAAGATAAATATTATTTTGGAGACTTGTTTAGTGGAGAATGATGATTCAACTTGGTTAATAGATTCAAGCGCCAATAACAATGTTTGTTCTTCATTTTAGGGAATTAGTTTCTAGCGGCAACTGGCGGCTGAGGAGATGGCGATGTGTGTTGGAACTGGACACGTCGCTTATGGTAGTGGGAAAGCTTCGACTCTGCTTATAGAAATATTATATTTTATTTGATGGAACGAACACATGCACAGCGAAATAAAAACGAATCTAAAGTACTCTAATTAGGTTAATTACAAAGATAAGCATGCAATTGACATAAATAAAAGGAGGAAAATAATACAACATTTGTAGACTTTGAATCTTCTCCAAATTAGCTCCAATCTCCTCACGAATGGTTCGTAGACCACCACGAGAGTCTTCCTGACTATTTTTCAGGCTTAGATCGGGATGGTGAGATTCGGTGAGAAATTTGGAGAGGAAAAATTTTAAAACTTTGAGAGAAAAATGTTATGAGATTATCACATAATCTCATCATATTCCAATATGGCCAAGAGTTCTTAAAAATCATTAAACAATCGCTTTTAAAGACCATTACATAAATATGTAACTTTGAGTTTGATGAAAATTTGATGCTAAAATATCCACTAACTCAAAGTGGGATTTAGTAGGGCAAGTGTCTTCAAAGAAAGACAATACTTAACAATCCAAAATTTGACATTTCCCACTCACATATGTTAGATCTTTCCAATAACTTGGTCAAAGTTTGACTCTCAAAGTCCAAAGTCAACAAATTTGATTTTTTTTCACTTTCAAAAGTCAAAAGTCAACAATTTGACTTTCATTGCATTTTTAACCTAGTCAACAATTTGACTTTTAATATAAATTTGACCATTCCATTTAATTTCAAAATTAATTCTGTTAATAAATTTTAAAAATTAAATTAACATTAAATAATTAGTTAAACAATTTAGTTAATTTAATTTAATATTAAATCCAACATTAATCCCAATGAATATGAATCACTATTCACAATCTTAATAATTAAATCTTATTTAAATATCTTCTATTTTCTCTCTCTTTATGTTTAATTCACAATTAAACATTAGATTAAATATATCGTATATATTTATCACTTTGCTCTAAAAATCGAATTTGAACACTTCAAATTCGTTCGTCACATTGTTCTAAGCTTTAGTCCGATATGAGCTAGTATGGGGACCTCATGGATCTATAGATCATGGGCTCCAATGATCCGTGATTAACTGGCTAAACTCTTTAATCTAATTAACTACCATTCGTTAACTAATTGGTCACTCCACTAAAAGCCCAGTAGTTGCACTCCCCTCACTGTAGTTATATTATGTGCACTCGATATAACCATGATTAGTAAGTCAACCCTTCAGTTGTTCGTAATAATGGCCGGGTCAAAAGCTGTTTTTCCCCCGAGATTACGTCTTGCTCCTTAAGTTCCACTGATCCTCTAATGAACAATTGGTTTGTGATCCAATCATTAAATCGAGTCCTTCTCGAGCCAATGAGAGGGTAAGGCCCCTTGTTCAATACTAAAAGTCAACAATTAAGGGAATAACCTCTCTACTATCTCTAAAAGTGGGTAGGAGTGAATTCTGTCTTGCACCCTATGTCCCTAACTATCTACTTGGTCTTACCTCTGAGATGGGAGACTTGGGCACTATTGAGCAACCCTCACCTATGCAAATCTAAGGATAATCTCAAATAAACAGAAGTTTACAGTTACTCAGGATTAAGGTCAAGTTACCTAGGTCATCGCTTTGAAATAGTCCGTCTTAAAAAGTAAACAACGTTATAAAGTAAGAATGAATTAATTCTTGATCCAATCTTATGCAAACTCTTGCATAGGACGTTCCCACTCTTCATGTCAATACATGAATGAATAAGATCACTTCGTTTGTAGCACTTTACAAAAAAGTTGTAACAACTACAGAGTGAGCCGCATCCGATAATGTTACCAGAATAATGTACCCAACCTTATTCATATACTATAGGTCATTTTGGCTATTTACTGAGCTTGATATACTCTTATGTTTCCATATAAAGTTTATGTATTCATATAATAGCCATGGATCTTTAGTTTATTGGATTTAGACTTTACAAGTGCAATTCACATATTCAACAACAGTTTTATTGAATAAACGTCAATATCCATTTCTTAGAATCTTGTATTTTATGTCGAGACAACAACTTGTCTAAATAAGATGTATGAGACAAGGCTATCGTTATGTTCTAGCGGTCTCGAATGATTAGGATCCCAAGAACATACTGTACTTCTCCTAAATCCTTCATTTGGAATTGCATGGCTAGCCATGTCTTAATGTCAGCTAGAAAATCTACTTCATTCCTAATTAAAGGATATCATCAACATATAAAATCAGAAAAGCTACAGTTTTGTTGACAATCTTCTTGTAAACACAAGGTTCATCAACATTCTGTTCAAAGCCATAAGATTTGATCGCAGGATCAAGATACTTGTTTTAGCCCATAAATGGATCTATTAAGCTTTCAAAACTTTTGCTCCTGACCTTGTGCAATAAAACCCTCTG
The DNA here is from genome assembly GCF_027475165.1 of Benincasa hispida. Lineage (NCBI taxonomy): Eukaryota > Viridiplantae > Streptophyta > Magnoliopsida > Cucurbitales > Cucurbitaceae > Benincasa > Benincasa hispida. Next base: position 26,680,589 of record NC_143485.1, read on the forward strand.
GTTGAGACATATAGATACTCTCTTCAAGATAGCCATTCAATAAAGTTGTCTTGACATCCATTTGGCAGATTTCATAATCCTAAAAACTGGCAATGGATAAGAGTATCCTAATAGATTTGTTCATGACAACTGGAGAGAAGGTTTCTTCATAGTCCATTCCCTCTCTTTGGGAAAACCCTTTTGCTACAAGTCTAACTTTGTAGATCTATACCTTACTAGCTTGGTCTCGTTTTCTCTTGTAGATTCATTTACAACCAATGGGTTTTACCCCCTTCTGTTTGATCTACAAGATCCCAGACTGAATTGAAGTACATTGACTCCATTTCGAGGTGCATGGCTTTTATCCACTAGTCTTTATCTACATAACCCTTTGCTTGTTTAAAAGTCAATGGATCCTCTAAGTCATCATCAAGTATGATGACCTGGGTTTCAATTAAACCCACGTACCGGCCAGGCTGTTCCACAATCCTTCCACTACGTCGAGGCATTCTCAACTCTTGAGAAGAATGTGAAATACCAGTTCCATCAACAACTCTTGTTGAAGGACTTGCTCGATCAACAACTCTTGTTGATCTATCTGTAGTTTCTCTAGTTATCTCACTTAATACTAGCTTACTGCGAGGTTGATGATTTTTAATGTGGTCTTCCTTCAAGAATGTTGCATTTGTCGACACAAATACTTTATCTTCCTGAGGATCATAAAAGAAACCGCCTTTTGTCTCTTTGGGATAGCCTACAAATAGACATACCTTTGAACGACATTCCAGCTTCTTTGGATTTTACACCAACACATGAGTTGAGCATCCCTAAATCCAGAAGTGACGTAAACTACATTTATGTCCTCTACATAACTTGTAAGATGTTTTTGAAACACTTTCGAGGGAACCATGTTCAATATATACATCGCAGTTCCTACTGCGTGACCCCAAAAAGAACTTGGCAACTAAGCATAACTCATCATAGAATGAACCATGCCTAATAGGGTTCTATTTCTCCTTTCTGCAATACCATTTTGTTGAGGTGTGCTAGGTGCTGTGAGTTGTGACTGAATTCCATGTTCTATCAAATATTCCTAGAATTTTAAGTCCATGTACTCACCACCTCGACTTGATCGAAGTGTTTTGATCCTTTTACCTAATTGGTTCTCAACCCCTGCCTTATATTCCTTGAACTTTTCAATTGTATCGCACTTATGATGCATTAGGTAAATGTAGCCATACCTTGAATAATCATCGATGAAGCTTGATGATTCATACCTTCATCTCGCTTTTGTTCTGATTGGTATCTTAATTCTCCCAGAGTCTCGTTGTTTATAATTATACACATTGTTTATGAATAAAATAAATGTTATTTCATTCTGACTTTTACTCATATCCAATAAACAAAGTTCCATGGTTATCTTATGTAAACTTAAGCATGTATATGAGATATACAAGTGGATCATGCCTTAATTGATAATCTAAATAGGTTTGTAATATAAGGATTAAGGTGGGATACCTGATCCTTGTGACATTACGGATGCGGCTCGCTTTGTAGAGGTTTGCAAGTGTTGTAAACTACTACAAATGGTAGATCTTGACCATTCATGTGGAGACATGCGAGCGAGGCTATCCTATATAAAGAGTTTGTATAAGACCGGACCACGAGATGACTAGACTCTGTATATAACATTGTTGATATTGGAGACTTACATCTCACCTAAACAACTATAGGTGACACGACCTTAATCCTGAGTGTTTTAGAAACTCTTACCTTTGAAGGCGGTCCTTTGATTAGTATGGGTGAGAGTGGCCAGATTGCCAACTCAACATACCTACCTTTTTGGGGACTTGTCTGGTTTGGGAGCTGGGAACTCAATACATAAGATGGAATTCATTCCTTTCCCCAAGCAGGGGTAAGTAGATAGATTACTCTCTTAAGGGCTGATTTTGGGGCTTCAACATAGTGGCCACAGCTTCTCTTTGGAAGAGAGGACTCAGTCATAGTAGGACTATGAATTATGTTCATTAGAGGGATCAATGGTACTTAAGGGGTTAGATGTAACTACAAGGGCATAACAGTTATTGGCCGAGCTGTACTTATGAGCGATCTGTTAAGGGTTGTCGCACTGTTGATTGGTTAAGATGGACACATAATATATCTGTGGTAAGAAGTGTTCAATTGTCGATCTTTAGTGGAATGCCTGATAGTTAACGGATGGTGGATCTCGTGACTAAAGAGTTTAGTTAGTTATTCACGTACCGTTGGAGCTTCGAGCTACAGTTTCATAAGGTCCCCTTGGTAGCTCAATAGATTTTTAAGCTGAGGATCAGTTCTTGATGTTGATTTGAAAAGTTCAAATTGACAAAAGGTAATTTGATTATATATGATACGATCGGTTTGGTGTATGAGATACATCAAGTGTAGGATTAATGTGAATGAGATTTACATTAAGTGCCATGGAATAGAAAAAGAGCTATGGTTTGTATGTTTCATGAGATGAAATATGAAAATTATAGGTTATAAATATAGTATGATAAGTTAGTTATCATTTATATTTATAATAATATTAATTATTGGATATTATCTTTTTTTTTCTCTAATAACCAATTGAGTGGGAAGTTATTGGTGTTTTCATGATAACCGTGAGATAAAAGGAAAAATGTTTTCCTAATTTTAGTAAGAAATTTTTTTTGCATTTTATGAGTTTAAGATTTCCATTCTCGGAAAGTACTCATGAATAGTTGTCAAGTAAATCAGATTTACTAAACGACAGCTTGGAGTTAGCTACATGATCGTGGAGTGTTCTTACACGATAGACACTCAGCTAGACGATGAGCTAAACGATCGCATAGCTTTTGTTAGGCGATCACATAGCTTTTCCTAAATGATTGGGCATCGACTTATACGATAGGCTGCTTCATTTCCCATTTGCTTAATCATTTATATGATTGTTCTTCCTTCGATTTTCTGCCTCTAACCAAGTCCACACAGAACCTACCCTCTAGAATCTCACACCGATAATACCAAGGTAACCTTCTTGATGGTGTCATACTCAACTCGACACAGTCGAGGTTTTGTGGAGGCCATTCGCGGTGTTCGGGGTGTTCGTGACCTTGGCGATTGCTTTGTTCGAGTTTGCTGTGATCGTGCAGTGTAGCAGTCATGTTGGACGAACGTTCGTGTTTTGTTGTGTTGCTGTGATCGAGCGTTCGTGATCAAGGATCCTGAAGATGAGTCTACAAAGGTTTGTTGATTATTGTCCTTGATCTATTGTAAAACATGCTGTGATTTCTGTTTTGCGCATAACTGTATGTTTCCGTTCGTGATTGTAATTGTAATGTTCATATATGATTGAAATTTGGAAAGATCCTTCCACTGCTCATGGAAATCCTCGTGTCCAATTTCCTTCAGCTTTAACATTCATTGGACCACAAAGGTCTGGATGTACTAGCTCTAAAGGTTCTTTGGCGCTAAGATCTTTTGGTCATCTTACCCTCAAGACAAGATTCACATGGCGGTAAAAAGCTATTTTCTAACTGGTTTAGAAGTCTACTCTTAACCAATCTCCCAATCCTATTATGATTAAAGTGACCTAGTCTTAGGTTCCAAAGATAGGTATTTGGAGAAAATTTTCTTTTCTTATGATGAGTTTCAACTATTTTAAACATCTCAATATTCAAAACGACTTTTACCTCAGTTAGTTTTAACATGTATAAGTTATTCTCTAGATCTGCAGAATAAACTGTATTACCTTTTGAGATAATGAACATTTCATTATATTCAAAAGAAACTTTGTAATTTTGTTCTAGCAAACATGAGATAGAAATTAAATTCCTTTTCATAAAGGGAATGTAATAAAAAATTTCAAGTAAAATGTATTTATCTCCAATAAATAACTTTATATCTCCCGCTGCTTTAGCCGAAATGACCTCCCCGGTCCCTACCTTAAAGGTTGCTTCGCCTTCTGTAAGTTGTCTCCAAGAACTAGTTTCTTGAGTAAAAATACAGTCGTGATTAGCTACTCTTGAATCCAATATCCATGCTAACTTATCATTTTCCACCAAGCATGTCTCAATGACAAGTAAATCATATTTTACTTTGTTGTGCTTTCTGGTCTGTAGAAAAATTGGGTGGAAGAAGCATAATAGGTTAGGGTTAGGATAAAATAGCGCAAGAGAGAGTCTTTCCCGCTCCGTGTGGTACGAAATTACGCTATCGAAAAGCAGCGAGGAAAGAATAGGAATGAATAGGAGTACTATTCTGTTGCCGAAAAGAGCTTCTTAGCCAACACTCACTAAGATAGAGCTATTAGAGTTCTCGGGTCAGCTCCTGGGGAAGAGCTAGCCCAGTTTATATTATAGATGTAGGAAGATCAGTTTGGGAAGTAAGAAGCCCTCTTAGCTACATGTACTGCAAAGAATTCTCGATGTGAAAACACAGAGACAAAAGGCTGATCTTTAAATAGGAAAAAGAGTGGATCTGCAGGGAATTGGCTTATTCGAAAAAAGCCTTGTTCTTTGGAAGATCGAGATCGTGTCTGGTACTGCACGGTTCCACTCTGCAAGAACTCCGAATCATTCTCTTGAAGCATATCCTCTTCATCATAAATGATCTGCTTGCCTCGAAATGACCTAGCTCAATAGGGAAATTCCAATTCATTGGGCCTTTCGATACAATCAAATAGAAAGCCCCAAGGGCGCTATATTCTAGGAGCCCAAACTATGTGATTGAATAAATCCACCTCGAGCTAGTAATCGACGATATACTCATATTGGTGACGTTATTGTTGCTGTAATCAAGAAAGCCGTCCCAAATACACCTTTAGAAAGATCAGAAGTGATCAGAGCTGTAATTGTACGTACTTGTAAAGAACTCAAACGAGAAAACGGTATGATAATACGATATGAACTATCCATGTGGCTGAGAGCCCTCACAGCCCAGGCACAACGACACAATTATCAAGGGTGCGCTCTACCACTGAGCTAATAGCCCGTCGTGCGGGCCTCCCGCTGGGGGCCCGCTATGCCAAAAGCGAGAGAAACCCCATCCCTCTCTTTCCTTTTTTCGCTCCTCTGTTAAAACGTAGTTTAAATCATCAACGGCTAGTATATTCGATTCCCATATTGATTTACCGTTAAAAGAGTCGGAAGCGAGTAAATTTCAAAATTTTAACATGCTGAAAGTATAAACAAATTCTAATTGTGAATTGCTTCTAAACCCAGTCAAATTTTAGCAAAGTAATAATGTACCCAAATTTCATTATTTTATTTGCAACGATACTATATTGAGTAAGAATAAGTGCTACCTAGCGGCAGTCAAATACTCCTTCACTAAAGCAAGACATTCTTGACTGACTAAATACTATCTCTAGAATAACTCATATTCCGATTGTCATTTAACCACCGTCTTCGTTCAAGAACTTACTAACACTTAGTAATTTTGTAAGTGTAACCTTCCATTTTCAGATCTCAGAGATTAGGGGCCCGAACGATGCCACCGAATTGGAGAGTCAAAGTTGGGAAATGACCTAAGAAATCATCCAATTATGGAGTTTGAGTTATTTCTAATCCTATGTTACAACCCTTCGAGGGGATAAGCAGGCGCAACATAGGAATCTCATGGTCCAAACTAATGGAAGAGACCGTAAGACACGTTGACACAATTCTTCACCCACTTACTATGAACTGCTTCCCCTATTCACCTTTATATTGACCCATGGAAACACTTTTCAAATGGAGGTCAATTCTAGGGTGACACGAAGCATTGCATGGATCTTATGGTGTGAACTTTTTGGGACGTGAAAGCTAAGGACAACATATCCTATATGTTATTAATCTCCCCCAAAGTGTTCTATTTTTTTTTTGGATAAATATTTACTTAGGAATTTTCTGGCTAATTAAACAACCTAAATCTATGTGGTTTATCCAAGTATAACGATTATAATTGGATTTAACCTACGATGTCTAGGTGAAAAATCAATTTTAACACCTTACACCGCTCATGTGTGCTTATAAAATCGATTAACAACGCTCAATTATTCGACCATAATCTCCAGGTAGGAGGTATTCCATAAACCGTCAACTTAAGTACCCTCAGCCTTAGACAGGATTATATACTGGTTGAGTTTGTAACCGTATTTTACAAGATGTCGACCTATTTTAACTATTAAAACAGATGGTTAACCTACGTGAGCATGTTTTTATCTTTGTTATGGATTTTAATGTCCAATCCAATTTTATAACAACTTATAAAATAATAGACATACTTTGCATCCGTAACATGCTTTTATATAACAATTATATAAACATTCATTCCATACATTAATATAACAACTTATATTAAAAGCCATGGAATCTTACACATGCATACTATACATTATAACACTTATAATATAGTTACAATGCATGCTACATGCTTATCCTATGGTGAGATTTTAAATCTACATGGCATACAATATACATACAATAGATAAATTATTTAATTCCTACATTCATAATGCATAATTAAATAAACACACTATAATTTTGCCATCCTAAGCTAGCTAAAAGCTACACTTATTACAATAATAAGTAGAAACCAACCCCGAATCACCTCTAAACACTTTGAACTAGCCTAAACCGCTTGAAATAGGCTTGAATCGGCCTTCAAAACTACAAAACCTCCCAAAACCCGCCCAAAATCGGTCAAAACATGTCAAACAAATCGAACCAGACCGGTCCAGACCATCTGGACCGGCTGAGCCACCACTAGGCACGCGGGTTGAGCTCGGGTCGACGGGTTGGACGAGGGCACAGGTCATGGGTCATAGCAAAGAAGCTAGGCTAGATTGAACTGGGCTGGCGCACTTAGGTCATGCGCGTTGGGGCGTCAACTGGAGCGAACATTGGCCGAGCGAGGGCGGAGCTGGGAGCGTGCTTGGGTATCCACGGGGTTGGGTCAATAGGTGGGTCTCCGAGTCTAGAGCGGGTTTGAGACAGCCATACGCGTCAGCCACTCCTCGAGGGTCGAGCGTCTTTCGGGTCGGGTCGTGAACCAGGTCATTAAGCTTTATTCGGGTTTGTGATCAATTTTTCACCAAATTGGAGCTGTCCTCTTTGCCAGAACCAAACAATTATAGCCTAATTTCGACTCTAATTACTCTAGAAAATTTACAGACCCTTCAAGGCACTGATAACGGGCAAAAATGCACGTTATCATAGTGCTAAGTTCTTAAATAATGTTGGCTTGCATTGATAAAATATAATTAGATCGTGTCCAAAAAGCATTAAATTCATAACATTGCGATCGCATGCATTCATCGCATAGAAACAGTTGATTTTTGTATTTTTATGCAGAATATGCATTGACGCAAGGCGAAAAGAGCGATCAAAAGAAATCAACGGACAAGCGCAGCATTACCACAAGGGTTTGCAGTGATTTGTGTTCGAAAACATCTGCTCAAGAAGGATTGCCGTATAGAGTCAGCGCAACTTGGTGGGTGCATCTAGGTGAAAGGCATAATTAATCACGATGAGACAGAAAGCTGATGACGGTTCGAATTAAGTTGACAGCTGCTAACAATAACGAGTACATTCAGCTTTTCGGTGACAAATATTCGACGTATCAGTCAGGGAATTAAAGCCATCCCATCTGTGCAATCATAAGAGAGAAACCGCCCTTCACCCCGAAGCGCTATAAATACCAACGGCATCCTTCAGAAAAGGAGTTCGGAGAGTTAGAGAATTTTTCCTTAGATAGTTTAGCCTTGTTCTTAGATTTTCTTTTATTCTAAGGTGAAAGCAAGAGAAGGAAGTTGTACTGATAGATCGTTCCGGTAAGCTTGGGAGAGCGTCGAAAGCTTCAAGATCAGAGAGAGGGCCAACTCCTGCGGAAGCAGAAATATCTTTTGAACCGAATAGAGATTGCTAGTGTAAAAGCCTCAGTCAACAAGGGATTGCTACTAGGCTCTTTACCTTTATCTTCCATTGTTATTTTGTACTCAAACTCATTTATAGAAATGGAATCTACTTCTCTATATCTATTCACTCTCTGTTATTTACGCATGAGTAGCTAAATCTGTTGAATGGGTTGAGAAGCACTTAACTAGCATAACTGGGGATCTTCATTCTATGCGATTATCTTGTATTATGTTGCTTCATTCGTCCATTAGAGATACCCGAGAGGGTAGTTTAAGGACAGGATCTAGGCTTGGAAAAGTCAGGTTAGAATCTAGGCTCGGGAGAGTCAAATTTGAACGTATAATCAAGAGGTAGGAGCTTAGGAATAAACACTGTTTGCTACTAACGTGTCACATGCATCCTAGAGATAGGATATGATTATGTACGGTCACCTTGCCTTTGTGCATCTTGCATCATCGCATAGGAAAAGAGTAGAGACTTAGGAATAAGCTCTATGGATACTTTTGCATTCAACACATGTGTCCTAGACTTAGAAGCACTGCATTTGCATTGGAAAATGACTTGCCGTGCATGGTTGTAGCATGATCGCATAGTCTGATGCATTCCCAAGTAACGCTAACTAAAAACCTTCTCAACCCGTTCTCAGTGCATTTATCACACAACTAAACTTTCCTCAAATCCACCGCATTTATTTATTTTTCATTACCACAATCAATAAAACTAAACAACTATTTGAGTTACCGGTTACCGCAAAGTTTCTAAAAATTACCACCGCTACCTATTTTCCCAAGTTCCGAAGTTCGACCCTGGACTTATCAGGAACTCAGTGGGGTTTACACTTGGATTCCATTGAGAAAACTTGAATGCTCAACGCAATTTCATCATTGCATTTCATCCATAATTCCACATCATAAAATAACGCATCAGGCACGTTAAAGCCAATAAAACATAGGGCAATTACAATAATTATTATAATCCAAGAGGAAAAATAGATGTCAAAACCGAAATTATCCATTTTAATCCACAACTATTTATCTCATGAACCAATACCCACCATATGCCAAAATTAACCAAAAATTGAGTACTTGAAGCATCCTCTGATACCAATTGATGGAACGGACACATGCGTAGTGGAAGAAAAACGAATCTAAAGTACCATAATTAGGTTAATTACAAACTATGAAGCACAGATATAGATACGACTACACGATACGGATACGATTGGATACAACTATTCTTCAATTTCTAAAAAACTAAGATACGAATACATCTAAGGATGCATAATTTTTTATATATATATTTCTAAAAAACGAGGATACTGATACTTTGAAGATAAATTTTCTTTTTCTTTTAAAAAAATCTAGGATATAGATAAATTTAGCATACAAGTTAACAAAAATAGCACAAAATAGAATACAAACATTGCAATACAATACAAAAAAAGCAACATCGAAGATGTTGAAGTACAATAGTTAATAAAATGCAATAGAAAAGTTTCATATTGGAAAGAAGAAAAAGAAAAAGATTAGAGAGAGAAGTATGAAGATAAACGAAGAATTTCTTCATTGAATTGTTGAAGATATCCAAATGGTTTATATTTTGGTGGACTTTGTGGGGACTCAAATGTGAAGATGGAGATTAGATGATTCTAGTCTAGGGTTTGGTGCGTTATTTTTTTTCCTTTTAGTTTTGGACACGAGCAGTGAACTTTTTAAATAGGTTGCCTAGTTTTAGATTGGAAAAGATTAGATGAGTTGCTTGTCTTTTTTTTTAAAAAAAAAAGTATGCGTAGAAATAGATACGTCAAATCGCGTGTCAGATACATATCTGGAAAATATCTAGAAGTATCGGTATCCGATACGTGTCTGATACGGATTCTTTGCCTCACATGAAATATCTGTGCTTGATAGTTTACAAAGATAAGTATGCTATAGAACAAGTAAAAGTGGAAAAAGAATACAACCTTTGTAGACTTTGAATCTTCTCCAAATTAGTTCCAATCTCCTCACGAACAGTTCGTAGACCATCATGAGAGTCTTCCCGATTATTCTTCAATCTTAGAACGGGATGGTGGGATCCGGTGAGTGACTAATTTGGAGAGAAAAAAAGCTAATACTTTGAGAGAAAAATGTTATGAGATTATCACATAATCTCATCAAATTCCACTATGACTAATAGTTCTTAAGAATCATTAAACACTCCCTTTTAAAGACCATTTCATGCAAACATGCAACTTTGAGTTTTATGAAATTTGACACTAAAAAATCCACTAACTCAAAGTGGAATTTAGTGGGGTAAGTGTCTTGAAAGGAAGACAACACTTAGCAATGCAAAAGTTGACATTTCTCACTCACAAATGTTGAATCTTTCCACTAACTTGGTCAAAGTTTAACTCTCAAAGTCCAAAGTCAAAAAATTTGACCTTTTTGGCTTTCAAAAGTCAAAAGTCAACAATTTGACTTTCATTCATTTTTAACATAGTCAACAATTTGACTTTTAATGCAATTTTGGCCAATTCCATTTAATTTCAAAATTAATTCTAATAATAAATTTTAAAAATTAAATTAATATTAAATGATTAATTAAATAATTTAATTAACTTAATTTAATATTAAATCCAACAATAATCCCAATGAATGTGAATCACTATTCATAATATTGATATTTAAATCTTATTTAAATATCTCATATTTTCTCTCTCTTTATGTTTAATTCACAATTAAACATTAGGTTAAATATATCGTATATATTTACCACTTTGCTCCAAAAATCAAATTTGAACACTTCAAATTCGCTCGTCAAACTGTTCTAAGGTTTATTCTGATATGAGCTAGTAGGGGGACCTCGTGGACCTACAAATCATGGACCTCATGGACCTATTACACTCCCATCATTGTAGATATATTATGTCCACTCGATATAACCATGATTAGTAAGTCAACCCTTCACAGGTTATTCGTAAAAATGACTGGGTCAAAAGTTGTTTTACCCTCGAGATTACATCTTACTCCTTAAGTTCCATTGATCCTCTAATGAACAATTGGTTTGCGATTGAATCACTAAATCGAGTCCCTCTCGGGCAATTAGAGGGTGAGTCCCCTTGTTCAAGACCTGGATTCAGCACTTAAGGGAACAACCTCTCTACTATCTCCAAAAACGGGTAGGAGTGAATTTCTTCTTGCACTCATGTCGCCAGCTATCTACCTAGTCTTATCCCTGAAATGTGAGGTTTATTGAGCCGGCACTGTTGAGCCAACCCTCACTCATGAAAATTTAAGGATAATCCTAAATAAGCAGGAGTTCATAGTCAGCCGAGGATTAAGGTCAAGTTACCTAGGTCATCGCTTTGAAATAGTCAGTCTTAAACAGTAAACAACATTATAAAGTAAGAGTGACTTAATTCTTGGTCCGATCTTATGCAAACTCATTGTATAGGACACCCCACTCCTCATGTAAATACATGAATGAATCAAGATCACTTCGTTGTAGCACTTTACAACAAATTGTAACAACTACAGAGTGGGCCACATCCGAAAGTGTTACTAGATTAAGGTACCCAGTCTTATTCGTATACTATAGACGATTTTGGCTATTTACTGAACTTGATCCACTCTTATGTATCCACATAAAGTTTATGTATTCATATAATAACCATGAATCTTTAGTTTATTGGATTTAGACTTTACAAGTGCAATTCACATATTCAACAACAGTTTTATTGAATAAATGTCAATAACATCTTTATTGATAATAGAATATGTTTAACATTACAAACTGCGAGTTTTAGGACATACAACCCAACAGATATGTATATGTAGTTCCAGGCTTGAAAAGGAACCTGATTTCTGCAAAATATCTTCTAGAACAACATTACTCTTTAAATTTTTTTTGTAAATAAAGTGTTTGTTTACAAGAATGGAGTATATATTTGTTGTGCTAATCTCGAAGAAATTTATATGTGCTAAGACCGTTAGCAATTAAAAACCTCCTAAATACTAAACTGTTTAAAACTACGGTAACTCATAATAAAAGACTTAAAATTTCTCCTAAGGAAAATGCCTATCTTTGGCATATGAGATTAAGACACATAAATCTCAATAGGATTGAGAGACTGGTTAAAAATGGACTTCCAAGCGAGTTAGAAGAAAATTCTTTACCTGTGTGTGAGTCATACCTTGAAGGCAAAATGACTAAAAGATCTTTTACTAAAAAAGGTCACAGGGCCAAAGAACTCTTAGAACTTGTACATTTAGACCTCTGTGGTCCAATGAATATTAAGGCAAGAGGAAGGTTTGAATATTTCATCACTTTTACTAATGATTATTCTAGATATGGGTATGTTTATTTAATGCAACATAAGTTTGAAGCCCTTGAAAAGTTCAAGGAGTACAAGGTTGAAGTTGAAAACTCATTAAATAAAACTATTAAAACATTTCGATCTGATCGGGGAGAGTATTTGGATATAAAATTTCAAGACTATTTGATAGAACATGGAATTGTATCCCAACTCTCAGCACCCGGTACACCTCAGCAGAATGGTGTATCAGAAAAAAGAAATTGAACCTTGTTGGACATGGTTTAGTCTATGATGAGTTATGTTTCTCTATCGAACTCATTTTAGGGTGATGCAGTACAAACTACAGCTTACATTTTGAACCGTCTTTCGAAAGTATTACTGGAACACCTTTGGAATTATGAAATGATTGTAAATGTAGTTTATGTCGTTTTAGCATCTGGGGTTGCCCAACACATGTGCTTGAGGCAAATCCTAAGAATTTGGAACCTTGTTCAAAATTGTGTCTATTTGTAGGTTACCCTAAAAGAACGAGAGGTGGTTATTTCTACGATCCTAAGGATAATAAAGTGTTTGTGTCGACAAATGCTACCTTTTTAGAAAAGGACCACATAAGGGAGCATAAACCCCGGAGTAAGATTGTGTTGAGTAAACTATCCGATGAAACTAGTAAACCTTCAACAAGATATGGGAATTTTGGATTTTGGATTTGTTTTAATGGTGGATTTATGAGAATTTGGAAAAAGAGAAATATATATAGATATAAATAATTGAGTGATTTTAGTTGATGTGGTTGAGGAAAAGGTAATATATATATATATATATATATTACTCTCATGAAGCATGCCAAAAGAAAAAAGATTCATCTTCTTCTTCCTCACACTACAAGCATGCCCACCACAGAAGCTCTCTCTCTCTTTTGCCGGAAATCGTCTGACCCACGTCAGCAGTCATCACCGAGAATCTCCAGTGCCACTGTTGCTCGGCCCGTTCATTCGCCAACTCCCAGAATGCACCTCCAAGTGCAACGCTGTAGATCCGTGGCTTTAGTTTCTTGAACCACCACCTCAAGCCCAGATGCCACATATCTGGTTGGTCATCGTTGACTCCACTGCTTTCCTCCGATCGTCAGTCGACACCACCATCACTTCCTCTTACTGGAATATATTTGTTTGTGGTAAGATCTTGGTATTTTGATAGGCCTTTTTTGAAATTCTTGAATACCTAACAAGTTCTTGGCCTAAAATATTTTGGTCTTGGTGTCTTAAGGTTGGATTGGAGTTTTTGGAAGGAGTTTAAGCTGTCCAATTGGTTCGAGATAGGTATAGGCAAGATTTTGGTGAGTTTTAGAGCCTTTATTAATAATTTTTGGTTACCCACTAAGTATCAACTTAATTATTGATTTAATTGTGATTTTGAAGATTGCGTCGAAGGTTCAAGCCATCGTCCGTCAAAATTAAGGTTTGATTTTGGTGCTAGAGTTATTGAGTCGTGTTGATTTTGAAGCTTTAAGGTGATTTTAGATCAAGCCATACTTTGGGTAAGCATTTATTTGAAACTTTTTGGTTAATTTTGTGAATTGGAATTTGGCCCAAAGTTTGAATTAAACTCGATTTATAATTTTAGAGTCTGATTCAAGATCTTATTAGGAAAAGGGGAAATAAGCTTTCTTGAACTTATTTGGGCTCTAATTTTAAAATAAGTATCTTACTACCGGTTTGCCTATGAGGCAAGTGCCTTGACTAAATTGTTGATGTGAAGATTGAGCATATATCGAGAAAACATGCTATTGAATGTTATGGAATGATTTACTATGTTTCAATGATGCAAGGACGATGTGGACATTCTGGTAATCTATGAGCTATGTTATTATGAACATGATACAAGATCTTATTTTTGCATTTTACATGTTGGATATGATGGCTATGATATTATGATTATGATTTATGGAATGCGGCCTATTGGTTGTCTAATGCATGCTAGAGTAGATGGTGACTGTTAGCTTCCCTATCAGGTTGAGTATATCTTAGGCTTGTGAACCTTCGAGTTCAATACTTATGAATGATTCGGTGTTCCTCAAGGTCACCACCTATTCCATAATTTGTATTCCTTCAGGATCACTACTTATGCTATGGTTTGTGTTCCCTCAGGATCACTATCTATGTTATGATTTGTGGACCTTCGAGTTTGTCTATGCTCATGTTTGTGGCTATGTTATGTTATGTACACTTATGCCCGGATAAGAAGACTAACAAGTTCACCTAGTGGGCCTAGTAATGGAAGGACAAGACGACGAATGATAAGAAGAATCCATGACCGAGTCTAGAGGACTAGACTGACGCTTCCACATATGTTTTCTTTCATGTCTTTCATGTTTTAGTTTAAAACAAACATTTAAATTCTTTGATTGTTTTTAATTAGTCATTTACTTAATTTATTTTAACTTGTTTTAGGGGTACCTAAGTAAAGACTTTCTTTTGCGGTTTATGAACATTTATCTGGTTGAAATTCTATATTTTATGAAAAAGATTAGATTCTATTGCTCAATTTGAAAAATGTTTATTTCAAGCTTATACAAACATGTAGTAATGCCTAATAATGTGAGTTAAAAAGTTCGGGTCGTTACAATAACACTTTTATGTACCGTAGAACAAGTTGTGTCCATGGATATAATCAATACAAGCAAGTTGATCCTTTATGAGTTGTTCGTAATTATAGTTGGTTTAAATGTTTACTTTACTCTGGTAATTAAATATTACACCTTAAGTACCACTTATTCTTTAATGAATAATATGCTTATGATCTGATTATAAACCAAGTATCTCTCATGCCAATAAGAGGGTTTGACCCTATTGTTCAAATCCTGAAATCAACATTTAAGAAAACTACTCATCTTCTTACCTTATGTGGGAAGGAGTAAATTTCATCTCGTGAAATTACATTCCCAACTCCCTATTTGATCAAGTCCCCAAAATGTTAGGCTTATTAAATTAGCTACTAGGACCATTCTCACCCATGCAGATCAAAGGATGAACACTCTCAAGTAAGAGTTCATTACTCATTTAAAATTTAGATCGAGTTGAATATGATCGTTTTATATGAAATATTAATCTCTTTGATTAACAAAATCATAAAGAGTATAATCCCATTATATAGAATAATTCCATTTACAAAATGAACCATACACTTGGTGTGATCAGCAGGATAAAGCACCAAACCTTGTCTATATACTATAGAATATTTAATTTATTTATTGAACATGATTTAGCCATATGTCAACCACATACTGTTCAAGATTATACTTAATAACCCTGAGTTTTTACTGTAATAGATAATTTATTATTACAAATAAAATTATTAAATAACTCATTAATTATGAGACTTTAGGGCACAAATCTCAACCATAATAAAAATGTGTTAAAAGAAAACTAAACATGTCTAATAACTCACGTTCAAGATGTAACGTCCCGATTTTTTTATAATTCAATTTTTTTATATTTTCGTAAAATCCGAGGACATTCTGCTCATTTCGAAATTCAGTTTTGTTAAAAGGAAAAGTTTGGATTTATGTCATATTAATTTAATATAAAGTTAATTTTTAGTTAATGCCATTTTTTTTTAAATTTTAAAATTTTGGGAAGTTGGTTTGATTTTGGTTTTGAAATTTAAAGAGAAAAAGGGAAGAGCTTTAATATATGTGTATCGAAGGGAAGGATAAAATATAATGAAATATTTCTCTCATTAAAATAATCATTTTCCTTATTTATTTATTTTAAATTAAAAACTCCTTTCTTCCCCTTCTTCACGCATGAAACCGAGACCCCCTCCCCCCGTGTTCTCCCCACCGCCTCGTGAACCAGCCGCCCACCGCCGATCCGGACCGACCTCAGCCACCCACCGTCGGTCCGAGCTCACCAGCCGCTCGCCCTCACCTCGCCACCCCGTTCGCGTCACCCAGTCAACCCCCCCAATCGCGTAGCCGCCGTCCAGTCAGCCGCCGACTACCAACCCACGCTCGCCGTTCGAATATGAAGCTGTCAGATCCGGAGGAGCCACCGCTCTTCAGCCGCGCGTCGCCCATCTCATAGTCACGCGTCGCCCAACCTCGACCCAGGCGCCGCTCATCTGTCCAGCCTTGCAGACCTACGTGCCACAGCTGCTGTCGTTGTCGAGCTGCCGCCACGGGTCTGTCGAGTGGGTTTTCTTTCGTCACTGCTCTCATCGGATTCTTTAGATTCTTGGGTAAGTTAATAGGTATTTTTATGGGTTTTCTTAAAAGTAGCTTGAATGTCTATCAAATTTTGACATAAATTTATGGTTACCCACTAAGATTTTGGTCTAATTTGATTAACCCATAATATTGGGATTTTTGATTCAAGATATGGAAGGATTTTGAGGGGACCAATCAAGTTTGAAGTTTAAGACCAATTTCGGCAGAAAACTTGCTAAGGTTGGTAAGTCTTTGTGAATTTTGAAAATTAAACTTGGACTAAGACACAATTTCAGTAAAGTTAAAACTGGAGACCTTAAGTAAATTGGTTAATTGGAAAGGACTCAAGGGATTAATTTAAATATTGGATTTATTATAGGTATCGCTTCAAGGCTATGCTTGGCAGGAGGGGGATAAGCTTACTTGAACTAATTTGGATTTACTTTTGAGGTAAGTAATCTTACTACTGGAACCGCCTTTGTACCGGACGATAAATTTACGATTTATTTTGAGGATTTTAAGACTATTTACAAGGATAATTCTGATTGTTCTGAGATTGAATGAACTGTTTAGAAAAGATATATGAGCATATGATAATATGTCTGAAGCATGTTAATGTATGAGCATGATTTAGAATTTTATGAGGTATATCAAAAGAACGATTGAGCATGATCCCTAAATTATGAGTTAAGTGGTACTCCTACTGGAATGTCTTAAAGTTAGATGAGGATTAGACATTTGCTGATTTATATAGTTATGTGATTTATTATGAGAATGTATAGACTGTACGATATATTATGAAATCTCAAATACTTGATTGTTTACATAGTTTAGTATATGAAAGTGATGTACTAGAGTAGTTCCATTAACACTAGATTAATTACGTACGTTGAGGTCAATTAATATGATTTTGATGAGGAGATTTTAGAGGACTCATAAGTAAGTTAAAGTTATATGTAATGTGAAGTTAGATGCGACCTCTTTTCCTTTCCAGATTAGTTGACTGCATGAAAGTGATGCACGTCTGAGAGTACTAGTACATGAAAGAAATGTACTAGGGCTGTGTGTATAAAAGTGATACATACCTAGAGGGTATTGGGGCATACGTGAGAGGTACACACCTAGTGGGTTATGTGTATACAAAAGAGGTGTATACATGACCATGTGTACGAGAGAGGTATACATCCCTACATTCATAGAGAGGATCTGGGGTGTACGTAAGAGGTACACAACTTAGTAGGTTATATGTATACGAAAGAGGTGTACACATAACCATGTGTACGTAAGAGGTACACATTCAGTGGGTTATGTGTATACGAAAGAGGTGTATGCATAACCATGTATACAAAAGAGGTACACATCCGTATATTCATAAAGAAGACCTGTGGTGTACGAAAGAGGTGCACTTTAAGGGAAAGGAAAAAAGAGTGAGCCATGTAAGGGAAATCTTTAGGCCCACTAGTAGAGAGTTTTAGTTCATGTTGCATTTATTGGACATAAATGCTTATCCTGAACCCGGTAGTGGGGTTACTTACTGAGTATTTTATACTCACCCTTACTCATGTTTATGTTTCAGGTAAGAGAAGGGACGCGCCGGCGAATGACAAGCGGAATTCGTGATCGAGCCATTGAGACTAGTTTTAAACTTCTACTCATGATATTTAGATTTCTTTTCACGTTTTTCAACTTTCAGTCTTGATGTTTGAAATTTACTGTTAAGATTTGTTTTTAGACCTATTTATTATCCCTTATGATTTATGGGTACCCTATCATTTGTTTTTAATATATGAATTTAATGGAGGTCTTTTGAATTTACCTTATTTATTGATCATTTATTTTCCTATAAAAGGGTGTCATTTTAAGTTTCATGTATGCATGTGTTTAGTAACGGCCTAACTTAAGTCCTAAAGGGTCGGGTCGTTACAAGAACTCCCAAAGTTGGTATCAACTCAATTTCTAATTTATATAGAAATCATTTTTTTTTTTCACTTGTGGGGTGAATATTTCATTTCCTTCCCACTCATTTGAAATGCAATTTAATAATTATATTTGTATACAAGTAGTTCACCAACACTTAGTTCAAAATTTATTTAAGTATTACATTGGTGTATCAACACTATATTATACTACTCATTAAAAATGCATTTCATTTTAAACATATTTCTATTATAAAAATTGAGGAGCACAACGAGAATACAAATATAAAAAATATAATATAATTTTATTATATAATAATAATAAATAAATAAAAACTAAAATTATAAAATAAAATAACTAAAACATAAAATAACCAGAATCATGTAATTGGATAATATGAAAATTAGTGGAAGTGGAATTCTCACCAATGTAAGTGTGTTCTTAAAATCCACCAAATGTCACTATTTATAGGCAAAGTGGCAAGTAGGATGTAGACGACATCAAGCATGAATAACTACATGTCATATGGATAACATGAATAGTGACACATGGTCTTTGGGACACTAAGCAATGGACATCTATTTTAGTATAATATTCATAATAATTTCATTATTATATTAGTAATATATCACTCATCCAAAATAATGCAATTTCAAGCATTTCTGTAAGGGTAGTTTATTAGCAATCATTCCATATTCATTTGAAGTATATCATTATTGGTATTTCAATTGTATTTATACCCATTCTAAATATATTTGAAGTATCTCATTTATATATTAGTAGTATGTTAACATTCATTTAAAATTTATTTAAAATATAACGACATTAGCACACCAACAATATATCAACATTCTCATTCTAAATATAATTTCAAGTATAATATTGGTGTATCAATAATATATCAACACTTATTCAAAATTCATTTCAAGTATGATATTGGTGTATCAATAGTATATAAGTATATATGGACAATGCATTTCTAGTATATTATTAGTGCATTAGTGGTACATCAACACTCATTCAAATATGCAATTTCAAATGCATCATTAGTATACCAGTAGATTATCAACCCTCTTTCAAAATTCATATAAATTATAAGACTGATGTTTTAATACCATATCAATACTCATTGAAAATGCATTTCAAGTATAAACTACTATATCAATGTGTTATGCTTAAAGTGATTTTGAATCAGTATGGATATTTATTCAATAAAATAAGGCTAAAAATATAATGTCCTATTTGGTTCGTGATCCGTTTTTGTTTTTATGTTTTTGAAAATAGAAAATACAATAAAATTCTTGAAAATATGTTTGGTACATTCTTTAAGGAAAATTTGGTACACTTATTTTCAAAAACTTTCTTGAATAACAATCCCAAAAAATGACCTATCATTGAAAAACAAAATGAGATTGTTCCATTGTTTTTTAATTCAGTTACCAAAATTTAGAAAACAGGGGATACAATATTTTAAAGAAAAAACCGAAAAGAGGTTTCCATCAAATAAATCACAACTCACTATTGATAACTTTAAATTATTTTTGTCTTAGAAAGATTTTTTTTAACCTAATTTTAAATAATCTAATCTACCCCTAATTTCTTGGGAACCTCCATTCAAACATTTGTGTATTGAACTTATTTCAATACAAATACTTTCCATCATTAAGTATTAATAAAAATAAGTAAATTTAAACAGAAAAGGAAAGTTTTCTACCAATAACTCCATTTCCTAAATATATATATATAAGTATTATTATTTTTTTTATTTATTTTTTTTATGTCACATGAATTAGTTGGATGGAGAGTAAAATCATGCATGGTACTACATACGGACAATGACATTTGTACATTTATTCAATAGTGGATAGACACGCATGATCATGAACAAATTGAGAAATTATTTTTATTTTTCTAGAATATGTGATATTATGACAATAACTCCTAAAAAAAACGAGGATTTTAAAAAAAATTATCATTTTTTTTATAAAGACGAATAGAGATGGGTATTCTATTAGCGATAAAAACAAATAGAAGTGATATACGCCATAGAAGTTTATCAATGTATTTTTTTTTTACCATTTTTGTAAATAAATTTGACATTTTTTTTATGTGTAAAAATTTTCAAAGATTTTATGAAACGGCGAAAATCATTCTAGAATTTTTTATTTTTAGTCTACTTTACCTTAATTAAATCTTATTATTAATTTTATTGCCAAATTAATCAATCCATGGTTGGTAACTTTCTCCCATTCATGTGCATTTATCCTCATATTTGCAACCTTTTTTTAGAGCAAACTTGTAACCTCTTTTCATTTATATGCATTTATCTATTCCTATAAATACCCACCAACCTTCTCCTCTAAAAATAACCCATCAAATATTCATTGGGTTTAAACTTGATCACCATGGTTAAGTCTCCATTTTTCATGGCTTCTCTTCTCTTTTTTGTTGTATTGTTGTCGTCGGTCGCAACGATAAGGTCACGGTTAGATTTGGTTGGTAGCTATGAACCAATAAAGAATATTGATGATCCACACATCCAGAGTCTAGGGAAGTTCGCAGTGAATGAACACAATAAACAAGCCAAAACTCAACTGAAATTCCAAAAAGTGATTAATGGAAAACTACAAATTGTGGCGGGAACCAACTACGACCTTCAATTAACGGCTCTTGAGGGAACGGTAAGCAGAACCTATGGGACCCTTGTATTCACTGATTTGAAGAACGAGAACCACCTTATCAAGTTTTATGGCCTCTCCAACTAAGCTTCCTTTTTCTTCACATCAATAACTATGTGTCACCACTTTTTTATTTTTTTCTCTCTTTTTAATGTTATATGACTGTTTGGAATGTCGAATATTTTACTGAATAAATGATGCCATTGGTAATAAATGTTGCAACATATATGGCTTCACGCTCCATTCCATGTAACTAGTACATATCATTTGAATCTAAACCTAAAGATAAGTCAAATGGATAAGATATATACATTCAATCAAGAGGTCAATATTTCAAATGCTCTTATTCCAAAGCTATGTGACCTTAAATAAATTTTTTTATACGAAATGGAATCATAAAAGTGTCGATGCATAATTGAATTTTTTATAATACTTAATGATGTGTTAAGGATTTGAATTTAAATAAGTTAAAATATTAATGATTAAATTCCAATTTGGAACAAATTAGAGACATTTTGGGTTCAGTTTTATGTACTAAAAAATCTAAGTTTTATTGAATAAAAAAAGTAATAGATTAACTTGTTCATTGATCGATAGGGAAGTTGTGTGTGCGTATTTTTTAAAACTATTAGAGTTAATTTGAGTGTTGCACGTATTTTTTCATGTTTTAAACTATAGTTTAATATGAATGAAAAAATTTGTGTGTTGCACGTATTTTTTTCATGTTTTAAACTATGGTTTAATATGAATGAAAATTTTATTAATTATATAATGAAATAAAAAAATGCAGTTGAGCCAAAGTTGTACTAGTAAATTTATTTTGAAATAAAGTATATTATTTTCTCAATAAAAAAAAAAATTAAAGTATCATGAGTAACAAAATAAGACAACAAAAAAAGTCGTATGAAAGGGAATAAACATATAGTAAATTTCAAACAATTAATGACATTATTACAAATAAAATTAATTTCATAAACCTTATATGTAAACCATGATTTTTTTTTGTGGCTATTAAAATAGAATAACTTAAATAAAATATGCAATTAATTAAAATTTTAAATGATGAAAACATTCCTTAGATAATTAAAATAAAAATCGAATATATTAAAAGAAAGGAAAATTATTTTAAATGACAAAACTTGTAAAAATATTTAAAATAATAGTAAAATATCACAGTTTATCCATTATAGACCGCGATAGATTACTATCTGTGTCTATCTGATAGACATTGATAGTAGTCTATCGAGTTTATTGCAATTAGACAGTGAAAAATTTGTTGTATTTATAAATATTTTGGTTTATTTTCCTATATTTGAAAATAGTCCAAATTTTTAAGTAATTTTATTTGTAATATTATATTATTTATTACAATAAAAATTTATGGTTATTAGTGTAATCTCGAACAATATGAGTTGATATATGGATGAATCTTGTTCAATAAATAATCTAACGGTCCATAGTATATGGATAAGATTTGGTGTCTTAAGCTGTTAATACTATAAATACGACCCATTTTGTAATTATTATAAATGATTTTATCTGAATCATTCATGCGAAGAGTTGGAGAGTTGTAGATGGTGGTATCCTATATAATGGGAAGCTTGAACAATGAAATATTTAATTATCTTTATAAATTCGTTAATTGAGAAGATTCATATTTCGCAGGATAATCATATGCGTAACAAAATGTTAATTTTGATTGAATTATGAAATTATGCCCGTAAGGGCTCATTTTTTAAAAAAAATTTATGTGAGAGTGGCCATTGTATCTAATTAAAAAAACAAACCATTTTGAGGATTTGACCAAATATGAAGCTGGAAACATAATATTAGAAGATGATAATCACTTATTCCTCATATAGGGTGAGTAGATAAACAATGAGACTCCACCCTCTTACTGGCCTAAGAGGAACTTAATTATGGTTGACTCATAAACAAATTGTAATGATTAGATCCATGAACACAAATTATCCTAATTAATTATGAATCCTTGGAGTTTATAACTTGTAGGTCTATAAAATCCCCTTCATAGCACATACAAACAATTAGGAAACAATTTAATTGAAATAAAATTTGAATAGATTCTAATAGAAAAACATATATTAGGAGAACTAAAAATTTGAATGTGATTCAAATAGTCTATATATAATTTAATTAGGGTTGTTTTAACTTGATCCCTATAAATAGAACATTTATGAGTTAAGTTATAGCATATCTCATTCCTTTAGATAAAAAGAGTTTTTTTTTTTTTTTTTTAAATTCTCTTTCATTCCTCGTAGCTTTTGTGGAGGTCGAAGATTTGACCTCGTTGTAATTGGATAACAATGAAGATTATGATCCGTACAAAAATCTCCACATTTTTACTAAAGTGATCTTTTCTCGCATAGTTCTTTTTTCTTTTTCAAATTCTTAAATAAATTCAATGGATTCCAATGTGTATGATTTAATGTGATTAATCCCTTTATTTTTCTATAAGTTCAATTTCATATTTTCATGTTTGATGTATTCCATTTTTAGCTCTACACAAATAGAATGCTTTAAATGTTGCCAATAAAGTTTCATTTTGTAAGGTAATAATTATTATCATGAAGAAATAACCTTCAAGATTGTACCTCAAATGCTCCTAATAAATCAATGCAAAAAAAAAAAAAAAAAAAAAAAAAAAAACATTTTCTTAAGGATAATTCAAAGGGAAAAAATCTTAGCAACATCTAAACATAACTTAAAAGAAACAATAGAAAATGACTTATTTCAAATCCTATATTTCATTAATATCCACTTTAAAGAAAAATTTTCGACTCTAGTTTGGCTTAGTTTCCTTCACATTTCTTTCCACTTTTACCCTTTAAATTTAATGGCTCTTTGTCTATTTATGAGACTATTTTACTTTATTTGTATCATGATCGATTAGAATATTCGTTCAATTAGTATTAATTATTCATTATAATGTTTTTTCCTTTATCTGACATAGTTATTACCTAATATTTACAACTATCAATAAATATTTAAGTAAAAATACATCATATAGATCTATTCCATAGATGATTACCTTTTTTTCTTTCTTTGTTTCCATCCTCTTGTCTGATAGTCCACTAGATGATCTTTTTCCCAATAGTGTTGTTTCCCCATGACTTTGTGACTTGTCTTCTTCATTGTCTTTACTTTCATCTTGCACGTTTTCACATGTCTCTTTCATCCTCTTCATACTCATTACTATCTTATTCATCTTGTTTCATTATTTATTAATTATACTATGTAAATACTTTAATAAATACACTGTAATTAATAGATGATTCCACAAAATCTACATTATCATACCTTTCCCTCATGTAGTTCCTATTGGTCTTCTTCTTTTATTACGTCTTTTATCCCTTACTTTTTTGGTTTTGTCTAGTTATTGAAGTTGCACGTTTTATGTCTGATCCCCCTGCCATTCTCTCAATTTTCCCCTGCTTTACATACATGATCAAAATTTGATGTTCACAACTACTTGAAAATAAAAATAAAAACATACCTCGTCATCATTGTTGAGAACTATGGACCCTTTGGTTGTTGTTTTTTTCCACTAGTTATTCTAGCTGCTCTTAATCTTTTGCTAGCTCTGCTTCTTCCTTCGACTTTCTCTTTTTTTATAACTTGAAATGATTGATTAATCATAGACTTATCAGTTTTATAAAAACAACCAAAGGACGAGATTTTATATCATTTTCATTAATCGTTCTATCTACAAGCTCTAAGAAGATGGTGTTATTTTATATCCCAAAAGATTTGAATCTAAATATTAACAATAAAACCATGTTCTGATATCTAAAAAACCAATATTAAATCTTTGTTTATTTCTAAAAATATAATGGAATATTTATATATTATATATAAACTGTTTCATTCAACATTTTTTTTTTTCATCTCTTCAACGTGCAAACAAGAGTTAGACCAGATTGCAATGCATGGATAAGAAGAAAGTTTGAGAATCGCAATGTTGTATGAAATTAGAAAATTTAAGCAGATTCCAAACTTGACCTTCCTCCCTCACTCGAATCAGTAAAGAAAGGGCTTCAATGTCGAAAGTGTATGAATCAGTAAAATAAGGGCTTAAAAGGACTAGAAGCAAGTGTTAAGATTCAATACTTGTGGAGAAATATTCAATGTCGTGCAAAAGTCCTTTGAAGTTGCTGCTTAAATCTATCGAGAAGGGGCTTCAATGTCGAAGGTCAAGCGTTTGAAGCTACCGAGAAGGTATTTCTTCTCTTGAACGATTTTTTAAGAGAAGATCTTTCTTTCATCGAACGATTTTTGAAGTTTTCGAGAACCCTCACACCTACATTTGCATTGAATGATTTATAGGACAAAATGTTTGGTTGGGATTTTGGTTTAAATGAATGTGAGTTTTTGAAATTTATTGATTACTGTGTGAGGTGTGAGGGTGGATTAGACACTTTGTCAGAATACATTGTTTAGTGTGTGATAGTTATAGATAGAGCGTATTTGTTGTTTTCAAACGATTTTAAAACTCTCAGACCTTTAGAATTCCATTAGGGGTAGTTTTGACAATTGTTAATCATTATTTTTCAATTTTATATTCTATTTTCTAATTTTACAATTTTAAAAAAGTTTTTTGCTATTTATCCAAATGAAAACTTAAATTTTGCTATTTATCTAGTTAGCCCAAAAAATATACTTGTGTGCGGCTAAATTTTGTCTTCAAGGATTATTGGGCTTGGCACATTAGGGAAACAACACAACATTTTTAAGGCAGAAAGTTAACTATATATTTGTGTGTTTATGGAAGAAGAAAAAATTGTAGAAGGGCTATGAGCTCCCTCTTCAAGTGAAGAAGAAAAAAGCTGAGAGCACGTATCTCTTTTTATTCTTCACCATTTTGATGTGTGGGCAGTGTGTATTTTTATTGGGTTTAGGATTTCTCTTATTATTTATTTCAAGATATTAGATACTTGGAATCAAATAGTTCGTGTTGGGCTATTTATGGAGAGATTTGTAAGCCAATTCAAGGGTCCTTTGCAATCTCCATCATAGTAAACCTGCATTTGCAAAAGACTAGACGTAGTTCCGAGTTTGGGTGAATCATAATATTTTTGGTGTCGTTCTCTTTTTCCCTTATCCTGTTTATTTGCTATTTTATGATCAATTACTTATTTAGCTCTAACTTATGAAGTGGGAGTTTGAGATATAATTTAGTTTATTCCACATTTATTTATATCTCGCATAAATTCTCAATAAGTGTTATAAGAGGTTTTAGTTCAGGTGTCATGAGATCAATGGAGCCAAAAAGTTTCGAGGGTGTCATAAAGTTTGACATAATTTTTTTTGCAAATTTAAGAGGTCGAAAGAGATGTCAGATGAAGATAGGAAGAATCTAAATGAAGAGAGATTTGATATCATTTATATGTTAATGTGATTATTCGGTATTGGAAATCAATGTCATTAATTCGACTCCAAAATGAAACAAAAATATATTTATAAATCACCAAAACTTACTTCTTATACTAACAAGTAGCATAAGTGGTAAGTACGAGTTCGAACCATAGGGAGGCCAGGATTTAATCCTAAATTCAACTGTGGAAAGCAGTAAAAATGAGGTTTTCGTTTTGATTGGCAGGAAAACTAAATGTGGAAACTAAAATGTGGAAAATTAAGCTAGATTGAGAGAGAGAGATCGAACTCAAGATTACCTTCATCGGTTTAGAGATCGTAGGGTTTTATATGAATCTAATCATCGATTAATTATGAAAATAGGCTTGAAATTAAGTATTTCTTAAGCCTAATCGAATGTAGGGACAACCCATACAAACTCCCTAATGAGAATCAACATGTTATTAATCCCTATATTAACTAAGCTCGTAACAAAGACAATTTACTTGCTACTTGCTACTTGCTTTACATTCATGGATTGATTAAGACATTAAGCGAGAATGGTCAATTCTATCTTTAATGCATTTCCTATCTTTAGGTTTTTTAATCAATTAGGTGATCCTAGATAACCTATGAATCATGCCATAATTCAAATCAAAATCTATTGCTACTGAATTGAGCATGCTTTCAATACAATTATGGACATAAAAAATACACATAGCAAAGACAAACATACAAAAAATTTGTGTCATCAATTCATCAATCCTATATGCTTGTTCACGAAATTGAATAAAAGAAAGGAAATCATAAAGAAACAAAAAAAGTCCAAGAAAGATTCATACCAAACCTCAAAGAATTCAAGAAAATATTACAAACCTAAAAAACCGACATCGTGGCCTTTAATCGTTCATCAAATTGATTCACAATGCTAAAATAAACAATTACAACTTAAAATAAAAGGAAATCTCATGAGTTTTGGCTTGGCCAAAACCGAGCAGATGCTCTCTAAATCGGCCTAACTCTCTTCTCCTTTTTACCTAATTTGGAAAGAACTATTTATACTTCAGTCGTAATGTCGCAACGCTAAGGATAGCGTTGCAACACTGCTACGTGGATGGCTCGAGCGTTGAGGTAGAAGCACGGCATTGACTTGACACTTGGTTTCACAAGAGGCGCGCACGTTCGCTAGAATCTTCATCAAAACTCATAACACTACAACACTAGAGATAGGGCATTGCAACGCTGCACTGCACATCAGCAATTTGCCTTTCAACGTTGGGCTAGCATTGGGCTGAAGAATTGATGAGCGTTGCAATGCTCATCTCAGGAACATTATGGTCATTTCTTCTCCTTTGAAGTCTGAATGCTCAAATTGACTCCAAATTGCTTTAAATTATCCCCGTTTGGAACCAAATACTCGGTCCTACCTCTTGGTTGCTCGATACCTACAAAAAGGATAATTAACATGTAAAATCCATTAATGAGCCTAAATTAAGGTAGGAATTATAATCTTTTTTAGAGCTATTAAACACCTCCCAACTTAATTCTTGCTCATCCCGAGCAAGGTAAAAAAATATAGACATGAATCATGTGATGCAAATGAGTGACTCGAATCTTAATGCTAAAGATAACAAACTCTTCACAAAGATAGGGTCATTCAAATTCATGCACTAAATTAAGAAATTTAAAACTAATTCTCTATCCCCTAAGTGTGTGTATGCTTAGCCAATCCTATTTAGGTATTTACTAGCTACGGAAGATTTTATTTGTTCCTCAACTCGTTTCCCTCCTACTTTGTTTTGGAGGATCAAGTATTAAGCTTCCTAGACCCAAGGTGGCAATGTAAAATTTAAGGAAACCAAACTTTTATTCTACTTTTTTTTCCTCTTTTTTTTTTTCCTTAGTTTACACAAAGGATGGACCCTCATCCAGACTATGCCACTTTCGTTTTGACTTGTCTACACGTGTTACATGAAAGACATCCAACTACGAGCAACGTATTCTTTAAAGGTGCCGAAGCTTACTCATTTCTTCAGGGTACTTTAGCTCGGAGGGAAACTACGAGTGTCATAATTTCCCCAAGTTAATGACACTCCTAAGAAAGAGGAGTAATCCCCTTCAAAAAATATCTTACAAAGTTACTTTTATTTTGTAACATGCTTACCTTTTATTTAGTTTACAACATATCTTTACTTTACAAAACAAGAGTTTGGCAAAAACTTAAGCATGCATTACTAAGCTGAGCTTCAGTTACTTAACAACTATCATCTAGACCTTTCGGGGTGACAACAAGCATATGGACAAAATAACCCAATCTTAAGCATTCAAAACCACAAATAAGACGACTATGTGTTCAAAATATCAGGGAAATCAAGATTTTTTTTTTAATTTTTCCCAAAATCATGTATACATTTTGTGAATCCTAAATAGAGCAAATAGAGAGTTATCTAAAACCTACCACAAAAAGTTATTATCACAATACATGCATCACAAAAATCATATCAGCAACTCAACCACAAAGTCTGAGCTCAAGTGCTCAAGGACATGTCAGATATGCACATATAACCACCACCCTAAACCTAAAATGATACATTGTCCCCAATGTATCTCTAATCTAAGCCTAATGAAAATAAAGACAAGGGAACATAAAACCTCCCTTGTAGGTGTTTTCGTGCATGGTCTTTGAGGTGTGTAGAAGGGCAACTTAATTTGATTCTTCTCTCTTTTTTTAGGGGCTAAGGAGAGGAACCTACAAAAGAAAAAAAAAGTTAAACTGAGGAAACAATAAAAGAAAGCAAGTAATTTTGTTCACCTGACTCCCTTCAGGAAGGGCAAATTTTTAACGTCGATTGCTCGATGTGACCCATCCTCTATCAAAGTATAAATAAATTTTCGTATTTCTCTGGTCCCTTCTTAGATGAGTCGATATAGCCAAGTAAGACTATAAGGTTCTTCACCTTTTGCTAGATAGGTCGAATTTGTAATTTTTAATTTTAGGAAAAAAAGGTAAAAAAAAAAAACAAAAAAAAATCAAAAGACTCAAATGACCTTAAAGAGTCGAAGTAAAGAAAAGACCAAAAATTGACTCTGACTCATAAGGAAAAGATGAGCAATAATAGAAAAATCTAAGAAATTACAGGAGAAAAAACAGATCGAGGATTAGTAGCCTAACTCTTTTACCCAAGACTCCTCGAAATGAGGCACAAGCTCATACTTATGCGCATCGACTTGTTTTTTACATGGCGAGGAATAAACATTATCATCACTGTTGAAAGGATAAAATTCATCCACGAACTCAGCCTCAGTGGTATGAACGATGAGATGCTCTGTACAGTTCTCTAGTGTAAGCATGGAATTTGCAAGCTGAGGAACAAGACTAACCTCAACAAGCATGGAGGCTTGAGTCTCCAGGTGAGACTCAATAGAATCTTTCATTCACTGAAAAGAACTATCAGCAAGTTCATACATTAAAGAACTCAAAGTCTTACCTTGCCTAGTGCTCTGAAGAACCAGCTGCTCAACTTGACGATCGATGCTAGTCATTTTACTGCTTAATTCAATATGATCAGAAGATGGTTCCATCCAAGTCTCCCAATTGATTAAGTAATCTGAGCAACGGGGTCACTTAAATTTTGATATTCAGTTCTAGCTTTGGATCCGGAATAGAAGCTATCCTGCTGGAAACTCGAGAATTCTTCTAAAGAAGTACCTGAACTGAAGGAAGAGGCATGCATCGATAACGGAGTTTGGCTAGGCATCTCCCGGGGGGATAATAATGATGCTCAGGACCACGTGAAATCTGTAATTGCCTAGGAAAATCTTGAACAAGAGAGGTTATTTATGAGACTTGATTTTTAAGCTCACAAAATTATTTTACCTCTTGTTCTCTTCAATGAGTCGCTTGCTTCGCACTATGTTCAAATTGTCTACCATGAGAAAACAAGTAGACACAAGAAAAAAATATTTTTGGAGATTTTAAAGTTTACAAGTCAAATTCAACTAACAGACATTAGATGGCTTGGCTTCCCTGGAAACAGCACCATTTATTCGGTATCGAAAATTGATGTTGTCAATTTGACTCCAAACCAAAACAAAAATATATTTATAAATGACCAAATCCTACTTCTTATACTAACAAGTAGCATAAGCGGCAAGTATGGGATCGAGCCACAAGGAGGCCAGGATTTAATCTTCTCTTAAGCTAAATTCAACTGTGGAAAGCAGGAAAAACGGGGTTTCAGATTTGATTGGCAGGAAAACGAAATATAGAAAAGTAAGATAGATCAAGAGAGAGAGAGATCAAACACAAGATCACCTTTGTTGGTTTAGAGATTGTAGGGTTTCATATGAATCTAATCATCGGTTAATTATGAAAACATGCTTTGAATTAACTATTCCTTAAGCCTAATCAAATGTAGGAACATATCAAACAAACTCCCTAATGAGAATCAACATGTCGTTAATCCCTAAATTAACTAAGCTCGTTATAAAGACAATTTACTTAGCTAATTACATTATGCTCATGGATTGATTAAGAAATTAAGCGAGAAAGAAAAAATCGCATGGCTTATTAGGGTTATGGTCACTTCATATCCTTTAAAGTCCGGATGCTCAAATTGACTCCAAATTTCTTCAAATTATCCTTGTTTGGCACCAAACGCTTGGTTCTACCTCTTGGTTGCTTGATACCTACAAAATAGGATAACTAACATGTAAAGTCCATTAACGAGTTTAAATTAAGCTAGGAATTATAACTCTTTTTTAGAGCTATTAGTGAGTAGGGTAGGGTTGGATATAAACTTAAATGCATAACCCTTTAGTCAGTTTGAAGATCTGACTCAATGTATTGACCCTCATCGGAATCAGTTGCACCAGTATGTAATGATGAAGATATGGTGGTTAACAATCAATACAAGGATTTTAGAACAGAAACTGACGATGAATTTGAGGAGTTAGACTTTGATGGTCGTGAACATGAGTTACCTTCAAATACATCCATTGATTTGTATATGAATGTAATAGATAACATTTGAGAACACGATTGAATTGTAGCCCTATGGATGTTGACAATACCCAATTGTATAAGGGGATGATTTGTCAAGACAAAGAAAATCTATAACATGCCATCAAGTGTTTTGCTATTAAGTGTCACTCACCATATGAGTTCATGGAATCAACACTGACGATTGGGCAATTTGGTATAAGAAGTGGGAAGAAGGTTTCAAATGGAGACTTCGTGTAACAAAAAAAAAACTCGTATGGCTTATTTGAAATCACTAAGTATGTTGAGCAACATACATGTTTTTACTCAGAACTTATTCAAAGTCACGTGCAATTAGATTCTTTGATGATTTCCCTAGAGTTTTGTGATTCCGTAAGATAAAACCCGTCCATCAGCATGGTACAACTACAGTTCGACAGAAAAACAAAATTTGGATATATGTTCCTTACCATAGGGTGTGAGAGGGTAAAAGAAAGACGTTGGCTAAAGTGTTTGATGATTGAGACGAGTCATACAAATTGTTGCCCAAGTGGCTGTATATGGTTAAGCAGACCAATTCTAGAATGTATGTGGAATGGAGAGTAAAGAAAATGCCAACTGAAGGACGTCATCCTTACTTCTATATTTTGGGCATTTGGTCTTTATAGAGAAGCCTTTAATAGATATCGGCTAGTTATTTAAATAGATGGTACCCACTTGTATGATTTTCCTAGAGTTTTGTGATTCCGTAAGATAAAACCCGTCCATCAGCATGGTACAACTACAGTCCGACAGAAAAACAAAATTTGGATATCATGTTCCTTACCATAGGGTGTGAGAGGGTAAAAGAAAGACGTTGGTTAAAGTGTTTGATGATTGAGACGAGTCATACAAATTGTTGCCCAGGTGGCTGTATATGGTTAAGCAGACCAATTCTGGAATGTATGTGGAGTGGAGAGTAAAGGAAATGCCAATTGAAGGACGTCATCCTTACTTCTATATTTTGGGCATTTAGTCTTTATAAAGAAGCCTTTAATAGATATCAACTGGTTATTTAAATAGATGGTACCCACTTGTATGGTAAATATCAAAGAAAGTTACTAATTGCTACATCAGTTGATTCAAATGGGTATCTTCTTCTTCTTGCATTTGTTATTATAGATGAGAAGTTTGTGGACTCTTGGGGGTGGTTTTTGAAACATTTGAGAAGAATTGTTACACACCAAGAGGTATGTTTAATTTTGGATCGACATGCTAGCATTATCTTAGCAATGAACAACCCAGAAAAGGGTTGGATAGGACCAAAATGTCACCATCGATTCTACTTATGACATATTGTCAGCAACTTCAACAAAAAATACAAATTCAATACATTAAAGAACTATGTTTATCATGCCAGATGTCAATTCCACATTTGGGACTTTAATAACGCCATTGAGAACATCAAAGGAATAAATCGAAGTTGATGAGTTTGAGTGGATGACAACAAATCTATTATAGTGCATCAATGGAGTCCTCAAATGAGCTTGAATGTTACCGATAAATGCTCTTGCTCAAATAACAATTTTCAAATGCATAAACTATTTTGAAAAAAGAAGAAAATAAATAAGAGTTGCTTTGGAGCATCGAGATAAATACATCTGGTAATATTTTTTTTTAGTAATCAATAATTTGTTTCGAATATATTTGTAATACTAAGTGAGTAAATATTTAGGTACACATATGAAAAAAAATTGAAATAGGCTACAAGATCTAATAAATATGAAGTACAGTCATACGATCGATATGAAAGTATGTTTCATGTGAAAACCGAATGTCATAGTCTCAATACTAAAGGAGGAAATATTTAAATATTGAGAAAATGGGTCCGAACAGTAACAAGTGGCAAGCATTTGA
Organism: Benincasa hispida; assembly: GCF_027475165.1. Classification (NCBI taxonomy): domain Eukaryota; kingdom Viridiplantae; phylum Streptophyta; class Magnoliopsida; order Cucurbitales; family Cucurbitaceae; genus Benincasa; species Benincasa hispida. The sequence continues at coordinate 26,713,815 of NC_143485.1, forward strand.
CCTTCCATGCTCATATCTTATGGCAATTTGCTCAAGATTTAACATGAACTACGAAGATTTCATTGATGACTTCTATAAACCATCAACATACACTGCATACTACTCTCCTCAATTTCAACCTATACCGCACGAAACTAGATCACACATCCTAATATGCCTATCTTACATGTTGATCCATCATTGTTGAGAAAACCTGGTAGACCAAAGAGTTCACGATACCATAATAAGATGGACTGGACAGAACTAAATGCTCAAGTACGGTGTGGATTTTGTAACCTATTAGGTCACAATCGAAGGAAGTGTCATTCGTTATAAAGACAGACCCCAAACTGTAAGGGATTTTTATTGTTAATATTTTTAATCCCGTAATTAATATTGTTATCATGTAATTAATATTTTTATTATAATTTATTAAGCTCTATGTTATTTGTATGTTTTACTCGAGAAATAAATAATCTTTTTCTTTTAGAGCATGATTTTAAACCTAGGACCATTTGATCCTTATGCTTTACACGATCTATCTATTCATTGATCATCAGTTGTATGGGAAGATCGTACCACGGGCAAGATATATTGTGGACGTCGAAAGACGGTTGTTCATTGCACTATCTCACTCCACTGTAGAATACTACCACTACTTTATACATTTGGATTTTATAGAGTAGCCAGATTAGGATTCATTTAGTAATATTGGCATCTCATCATTGCATTGATTGAGAGATGGAGGCCAGAGACACATACATTTCATATGCCTACTAGAGAGTGCACTATCACCTTACAGGATATAGAAGTATTATTTGGGTTACCTGTTGACGGCGAGCCTATTATCGGAGTAATGCATGATGATTGGCTCCATATTTGTCAAATGTAACTTGGTGTGACCCCACCTGATGATAAAATTAGAGGATCAAGATTAAGTTTAATATGGTTAGGGATACAATTTCGGGAGATTGATAATGATGCAGACAAGGAAGCTATCATGAGATCTACGTGAGCATACATACTACAGATAATGGGTGGAAGTCTATTTTCTGACAAATCAAGTCACTTTGTGCATTTGAGCTCCTATCATTGTTAGCCAACCTTCATGAAGCAGGATGATACTCGTGCACTTGGTGGAGCGTGTTTGGCATGGTTGTATAGATAGCTATGCAAAGCAATAAAACCTGACGTTTTTTAAATTGTTGGGTCTCTGATAAGTGCAATTATGAACTGGGGAACGATTTCCAATAATGGTTCACCAGCTCCGACATGTCAATCATCAATTAATTGGACGAGCCTACGGTTCTCAGTATGTTAATTTAATTTAATTTAACAAATAATTTTATATGACTAATTTAGTTAATTTAAAATCTAAAATATTAATTTAATAGTATAGGTGGAGAGACCAATTTTGTGTCACTAGGTCAGTTACAGTTAGTCAATATAGATACATGTTTGATCTGCTCCAACCTGATTAGGTACATGAATACTGAACCCAATTGAATTTTTTATACATATTTTGAATGTACTTGTCTTTAATATTTTTAATATAATATTTTACGTTTCAAATTATTTGGGAGTCTTACAAAGTTATCATGGAAACTTTGCCCAATTTTCATACAAAAGGTCAAGACATATGGCGAATAATAAGTTCTCTCATATGTTTTCACATTGATGAGTGGCATATTTCTGACAAGGTAATTAGACAATTTGGTTTCCAATAGTATGTCCCATCAGAATGCAATACTGAACCCCTACTACATGAAATTGACCCGAGAACTGCTGATTGGTCTGAAAAAGTTGCACATTTGGTAGTGCAATGACACTATTGTGGAAAATTTATTGTAATGGGGTTCCAATTGGGCAATTTTATAGGGAAGCAACTCAAGATTAAATCAATGGGTCTAATAAAATATAAGGTGCTACAATATTCGTCCAAGAGCGGCTGTGGATCATCTGGTACATAATTAAATATTGTCTAGTTATTTTTAATTTAAATTTATTCTAAATATTGTCTAATTGTTTTATAATTCACATAGATTGCTTTGTGATGTCGTAAATGATCTAAACTAGGTCTTTACTATATGTAGTAATAATGAGGACTACATGGAGGAGATACATTACATGTATGATGTACCTATTGCTCCTCCACTAGTTCCTAGGTGTAGGGGACTACTCTAGTAGAAGAAGATGAGTCTGATGCGGCTGACCATAATGTGGATGAATTGCCTCCTATGACGCAGACGTAGAGCCAGACTGGTTATGCTAGTCCGCTGATGATGATGCCAGCATTTGGTTCAAGATATTATGATTCAGAGGTCGGTCCATTGTCTTCATACATGCATGGACATGGACACGACAATGGAGAGCATAATGAATATATATACTTTGCAGTGGCTGCAGATATACCAGAGCCACTAGAGGATCAAGAGGAACTAGAACAACCTAGAGTTCAAGGTCGACGACGATAACCAACTCGAAATCGACGATGTTCGCCTTGTGGAACACAATGATTTTTTTTATTATTTTTAAATAAATGAGAAACATTAAATTATTATATTGATACGGACATTTGATTATTTTTCAATTATGAACAACAACAAATTTGTTTTTATTATTAAGAAATACAACGGTAAATTTTTTATTATTAAGAAATGAAACGATAAATTTTTATAGAATACGTTTTTTTTCTATTAAAAAAGAAAAAGAAAAGAAAGAGCATAAAATAAAATAAAAAAAACTATTTTTTCAATTAAAAAAAGAAAGAGTATAAAATTAAAAAAAAAAAAAAGTCGAGTGTTGAACATTCAACCATTTGAAAAGAAAAAAACAAAGAGGTCGAGTGTTGCCATTATATTATCATATTCCCTCCAAGTCAAGTTACCAAAGACTACAATATTTTTCTAATTATTTTCAAAACTACACTATCTTTCTAATTACTTTGAAAATTTACCATATATATCTTCTTTTTTTTTTCTATTTTTCAATATAGTAAAAATAAAAATATTGTTTTTATTATCTTCAAAATTTTCTGTTTTCAATCACAAATTTTCAGACCATGAAACAAACATAATCTAATCTACTCCTAATTTCTTAAGAACCTCAATTCAAACATTTGTGTACTGAACTTATTTCAATACAAATACTTATCATCATTAAAGATAAATAAAAATATGTAAATTTAAACAGGAAAAAAAAAAGTTCTCTCACAATAGCTCCATTTCCTATGACAGGTTTTCCTCCCTCTTTTTTGAAATTTTATTATTTATATTTGTAGTACATACCAACAATGACATAAGCACATTTACAAGCATGATCATGAACAAATTGATTTTGATTTTTTTTTAAGAAAATGTGATTTATGAAAATAACTCCCTAGAAAAAGGAGGATTCTTTTATTTGAATTTTCTTTTAACATATTCGGTTTTTATTTTAATTATCTACGAATGTTTTTATCATTTAAATTCTCCTCCATTAAGATAATTGGTTTGCATGATAAAATTGCTCAAATATAATAAAATGTCACTATCTATTAATGATAGAAATCTATCTCGATCTATTACTAATAGATAGTGACATTTTGTTATATTTATAAATAAATTGGCTCATTTATTTTCATGTGAATACAACATTTTTAATTAATAGCATATTTTATATTAATAGGCACAAAGAATTCATGGTTTACCTTAAAAGTTTATGAAATTAATTCTATTTGTAATAATGAGACATTATTTGTTTGAAATTTATTATATGTTTATACCCTTTCATATCACTTATTTTGTTGACTTATTTTGTTACTCATCATCGTACTTTAATTTTTTTTTTTTTCTTATTGAGAAAATAGTATACTTTATTTCAAAAGAAATTTATTAGTACAACTTTGGGGCAACTGCATTCTTTTTTAATTTCATTATATAATTAATAAAATTTTCATTCATATTAGACCATAATTTAAAACATGAGAAAATACGAGCAACACATATTAACACTAGTAGTTTTAAAATATGCAGACACACACAATATCCATATCGATCTATAAACAAGTTAATCTATAATATTTTTCAATAGAAATTAGATTTTTTTAGTACAATAAAACTAAGACTAGAACAAATGAATCTAGTCTCTAGTTTGTTTGAAATTTCAATTTAATCCTCTAAATTCAAATTTTTCACACATCATTAAATATTACAAAAAAATCAATTGCGTATTGGCATTTTTATGGCTCCATTTTCTAGAAAAGATTATTTAAGGTTCACACATTTTTCGAGATGAGAAGATTCGAAACGTTAACTTCTTGATTGAATATATATGTCTTATCTATTTGACTTATCTTTAGGGTTTCATAGGTCTAGTGTGCAGTCTCCTCAAGAGCCGTTAATTGAAGGTCATAGTTGGTCTCAACCATAATTTGTATTTTTCCACTAATCACTTTTTTGGAATCTCAGTTGAGTTTTGGTTTGCTTAATGTGTTCATTCACTACAAACTCCTCTAGACTCTGGATGTACAGATCATTAATGTTCTTTATTAGTTCATAGCTACCGACCAAATCTAATCGTGACTTTATCGTTGCGATCGACGACAACGATACAATGAAGAAGAGAAGAGATGCCATGAAAATTAGAGACTTAGTCATGGTGATCAAGTTTAAACCTTTGATGAGTTTTTGGAGGAGAAGGTTGGTGGGTGTTTATAGGAATGGATAAATGCATATGAATGAGAGGAGATTACAAGTTTGCTCTAAAATAGGGTTGCAAATGTAAGAATAAATACACATGAATGGGAGGAGATTACAATGGATTGATTAAGTTGGCAGTAAAAATAATGATAAGATTTAACTAAGGTAGAGTAGACAAAAAAGAAAAAAAAAAAGAAAAAAGAAAAAAGAAAAAGAACAACTAGAATGATTTTTGCCATTTCATAAAATTTTTTAAGAGACAGGATTAAATTTCACTTAATAATGACAAATGAAATTATCTCTTCCAGAGACGATTTAAGTTAATTGAGATTTGGGTGTTCAATTTCTTTTTAATAAAAACTGTTTTTTGAAGACTTAATTTCGGTTTATATATATATATAAAGAATTGTGTCATAAAGCCTTGTAATCAATTTCTTAATAAATTATTTAGTAATTTTATTTGTAATATTATATTATCCCATTACAATAAAAATTCAAAATTATTAGTGTAATCATGAATAAGTCACAGACCTTGAGATCGATAGTACGAACATTATATCAGTTGAACTAGGCTCTTGATCGTAATTCTTAAATAAATTTATGAATTTAATGAGATTAATCCTTTCACTTTTATCAGATAAATTTTATATTTTCATATTTGATGTATTCCATTTTCATCTATGCTTTAAATGTTTCCAATAAAGTTTCATTTTGTTAGGTAATAATTATTATGATGAAGAAATAGGCATTAAGATTGTATCTGAAATGCTCCTAACAAACCAATGCAAAACAAAACAATTTTTTAAAGGACAATTGAAGGGGAAAAAACCTTAGTAATATCTAAACATAACTTAAAAGAAATGGTAGAAAATGACTTATTTAAAATCCTATATTTAATTAATGTCCATTTTAAAGAAAATTGTTCGACTCATGTTTGGCTTTGTTTCCTTCACATTTCTTTCCATTTTTACCCTTTAAATTTAATGGATATTTTTCTATTTAGGAGATTATTTTTCTTTATTTGTATCATGAATAGAATATTGATTAAATTAGTATTAATTACCCATGGTAATTTTTTTTTTCATCTTAATTACATTATGCGTCACCACTTGCCTTCTATTTCTCAACTATTTTAAAATTTCTTTTTTAAATTTTTCCTCAATTATTTCTCATGCTACTGTTGTGTTCAACTTTTCGATTGACTACCCTTTGTAGTTCAAAAAAGTTTGTTTATATGTTTATTCCACGTTAATATGATATAATCTGTGATTGAGTTCTTTGATAAACTACGTAAAGATGGTTGAAGTTCGAGGCGCATAAAATATTTTTTCTTTTAATAAAAAATAGATGTCATGTCATCTGTTTTAAAGATTAATGGAAAACCTAAATACAATCTCATGAGTAAAATTATTGAGTTTATAGATTCAATAAGATTGAATTAACGGACTTTTTAGATCCAACCCAATTGTTGAAACTGTAAATTTGTTTGATCCAAATAACTCTTATTTAAAAAATAAACCCAACCCAACTATGAAATATTTGGTGTTGGGTTGGTTCAGATTATTTAGGTGATTTATTTAAAATTTTGTTCTAAAAAGAAGTAAAATGTAAATACATAAAAATATTATTTAATTAATTTCATATATCGAATTAAGATTAACAACTCAATTTTAATTTATATAATGAAAACTTAATTTTCAAAGTGCTAATAAACTATTTTTAAAAGTTGTTGGAGAATAAATTATTAAAAAACAATAATGAAATTAAATAAGTGTATTAATTTAAATCTTGAACTTTCATAAGTGTGTCATTTAAACCTCAAACTAATAAATGTATCAATTTAAATCTTGAACTTTCATAACTATATCAATTTAAACCTTAAACTTATACAAATGTATCAATTTAAGCTCTCTATTATGGTATATTTGGATACACTTATGGAACTTTAGGGTTTAAATTGATATACTCATGAAAGTTGAAGGTTTAAATTGATACAATTATTAGTTTCAGATTTAAATTGATACAACCTTAACATTCATGATTTAAATTGATACAATAATAGTTTATGGTTTAAATGGATACAATCTTCAAAGTTAAAGGAATATAAATTAATATTCGTCTTTGTTAATATAACCTGGACTCTAATTGTATTTTTAATTTTTTTATATATTTATTAAACAATTAATAAGTCTTTCCATCTAAGGCTATTTTAAAATTTTAATTAATGTTTTTATTAAATAAAAATAAGACTTGAACACATAAATCTAATCCTTAATTTCTTCGAAATTTAAATATAATCGTTTTTGTATTGAACTCATTTGAATACAAATCCTTACATTCATTAAATATTAATATAAGTATGCAATAGCATTTTAGTGGCTCCATTAATTTTCTATAAAACATTATTTCGAGCCGCAACATTTTTTTCCAAATGAAAATATAGTTGAGATTTTAATTTTTTAGCTTTTATTTTTGAAAATTAGTTTATTTCATTCACATTTTTTATAATGATTTACATATTTATTAAATACAATGATTGAATTTTTAGCAAAATTCTAAAAACAAAAACAACTTTTTGAAAGTTATTTTTTTTACTTCTCAAAATTTTGTTTTATTTTTTTAAATAATTGATGAAAAATAGTTAATAAAAGAAAAATTTGAAGGTAAAAATAATGTACATAGATTTAATTTTCAAAAAAAAAAAAAACATAAAATGGTTACCAAACGGACCATACATGTATTTTTTGAGTTCAAAGCCACATAAATTAGTGGGAGGGAATGGAGAGTGAAATCATACACGAAGTAGTATTTATTGCCAATGACAATGTTTATTTAATAAACAAATTAAAATAACACACTATAGAAAGAAAGAAGAAAAAAAAACAGAAGAGGAAGAAGAAGATAAAGAAGTAGCAACACCATAGTTATTGATGAGAAGCAAAAGGAAGCTTAGTTGGAGAGACCATAGAAGTTGATAAGGTGGTTCTTGTTCTCCAAATCAGTGAATATAAGGGTCCCATATATTCTGCTTACAGTTCCCTCAAGAGCCGTTAACTCAAGTTCGTAGTTGGTCCCTGCCACAATTTGTAGTTTTCCACTAATCACTTTTTGAAATTTTAGTTGAGTTTTGGCTTGCTTATTGTGTTCGTCCACTGCAAACTCCCCTAGACTCTGGATGTGTGGATCATCAATGTTCTTTATTGGTTCATAGCTACCGACCAAATCTAACAGTGACCTTGTCGCTGCGACCGATGACAACGATACAACGAAGAGGAGAAGAGAAACCATAAAAAATAGAGACTTAGCCATGGTGATCAAGTTTAAACCTGATGAGTATTTGATGGGTTATTTTTGGAGGAAAAAGTTGGTGGGTATTTATAGGAATAGATAAATGCATATGAATGGAAAGAGGTTACAAGTTTGCCCTTAAATGTTTGGAATATAAATGCACATGAATGGACGGAGATGACAATGCATATAAACATTATTTCTATCCATAAATTTATATGTTTTAATACCCATGACTCTACTATAATATATTTAAAATCTAAGCAAGGCAAGTTTTGAAAACTAAAAAATGTACAATCAATTTGATAACTATTTGATTTTTTGTTTGAAAAAAAAATTAAGTTTATAAACACTACTTTCATCAATTTTTTTTATGGTTTTATTATCTATCTTTCAATGTGTCTCAAAAATCAAGCCTAAGATTTGAATACTAAAAGAAATAGTTTTTAAAAACTAGTTTTTGGAATTTGAAATTTGGTCAAGAATTTGAATGCATAGTTAGAAAAGATGAAAACCATAAGATTCGTTTGATTATCAATTGTCTTTCGTTTTCTATTTCTAAAAACAATCGTGTTTGTAAATTTTAAAATTAAAAGAAACGTTTTAATAGATTGTATTATTTTTAATCAAATAAACAGTAATATGTAATTAACTACTCATACTTATTTTTATTTACTAAGAAACATATAATAAGTAGTTGAATATACAAATATTACATAGTGAGAGGAATCTTCGAAATATTCAAATTATTCGTTTTAGGGCAAAATTGTTATCTTAGATGGTATTTTTTTTAAAGTCTAAGTTATAATAAATACATAAATTCATTAAATTCGTTTATAAAAGTTTATGGATAATATTATAACTTTTAAAAGTATAAGTATTTTTTTTTTATAAAAGTATTATAATTAAAGTATAAAATTAGGGAATCGAACCTCTAACCTTTATAATTTAACATTTTTTAACAAAAGATTGCATGGTTTTTCATCATAAAGTATCTTTTAATTGAGATGTGGATTACTATCCGATTTTTCTTCTTTATAGTTGAGAACGGTTCTTTGAAGACTTCTTTTGTTAAAATCTTGATTTTCTAGATTTGCAAAGTTGTATATAATTTGTTATATTTGCAAAATCTTAAAAAAAAGAATTGCTACCTATTAGGGCATTACCATGATTATTGTTCCATTTTTAGCTCTAACAAAATAGAATTCTTTAAAGGTATCCCAATAAAGTTCATTCTATATATATATTAGCAATCCAAACCTAACTTTTATAAGGTAATAATTATTATCAAGAAACAAAATATTCACTCATGATTTTAGCGTAAATGTTAAACAAATTAATGCATAACAAAATCGATTTTTCAAAATTGCAGAAACAAAAAAGTCAGCCATAAGATTTTTGGTTTTCAAAAATCAAACTCTACTCCGCTTATGCATTTATTTGTTATGTTATCTATTTCTTAAGGGAGTTGTTTGTTTCATAAACATCCTAAATTTTCATCGAATGGACATTTGCATTACCACATTTGTTTTGGAATATCGAAAGATGTCCAGTCATAGATCCCTTGGCATCCTAAAATGCCCTTACGAAGAACATCTCAAGATTTTTGAATACATGAGTTATCCAAATTTTCATGTTGAAAGCTATTTTACTCTTTTGGCCTTCTTTTATATATATAATCACTATATTTTGATATATCGTAGTTGTTATTAATTAGCATGATATTCAAATTTGAATTTCAATTAATATCTATTTTTTAAAAAAATCTTAAATTATTATATATTTTTTTCTTGAGAAAAACAACATATAAAAAGAATATAAATTCTATTAATTAAAAAAAAAAACTCAAATGGATAAAAACGAGTATGTTATATAAGTTTAAATTATATTAAATTAATAATAAATTAATAAATAGTTGTAAGGACATTCTTGGAACATTATGTAAATTTAAGCAAAAATCTTATGAAACAAATACAATTATCAAAATATTCCCACATATTTGTAAAATATTTCTTTAAAAAAAAATATAGTTATCTAAAGATACAACACCTATAATTCCGTGCATCTAAAGATTTTGATTATCTGCATTCCACGAAAAAAAATAAATAATCCCACTATATGCACTGTTTCTCTAAGGGAAAAGTTATGGTTAAAAAAATTGTGAAGAAAAATATACAATTACAATTAAGACTAAAAATAAAATGGTTTAAAGGATCAAATTGGGCAACAGCAACATCATCCCTATGTTCCTTATATGTACTGTTGTCCGTGATGATTGTCACACCACAATGAACTCCATTTCAAAAGAGCCTTGTTGTTTGCTTCACTACAGCAAACTCTGTTGTACATTGAAATGATTGATGAATTTGCTAGTGAGGATATAATGACGATACAGTTTAAGAAAAAAACTGTTAGCAAATAGGAGTGATGAAAATGCCTAACCTTCAAAGAGTAGCAAAGTTGGTGGAGTTGGCAAACATTTTGACAAAAATCTCAACATTCTCAACCATCATGGTTACCACCGATCTTGGATTTAATATCTTACGAGTTTTCTGAATACCAAAATATTATGAGATCAGGAGATTTGACTCATGAGATTAATCGAGATGCACATTATTAGAATTGTGGAAACAAAATTTCATGTAGAAGCACACATGCTTTGATGATATATATATAATTTTGATGGGAGTCAAAATTGAAGATGTACAATTAAGTTTCTAATTTTGACCCAAGTCAAAAGTGAAGGACATAATTAATTGTTGTCATGGTTGATCAAATTGGGCTTGGCCCATTTACCTTAATTTAGGTTTGCAGTATATGATACATATACACCACACACACATATACATATATATACATACATACATATGTTTGTTTACGTGGGAATTGGTGAGGGATGACAAAGTCGAGGCTGCATATCAAAAAGAGGGTACCGCAAATCAATTTAGAAAAAAAAAAAAAGACAGACAACAAATTTGAGCGTGATAGCAGAAGCATTTTTTTTTTTGTTCACTTCGATCACGATAGTGAGTTTATTGAAAAGTACAGTATGCATTTTTCTTCTTGAGTTTTTGATGTTTCTCTTTTATTGTTAATTCCGAGATACCAGATTGTGATATAGGGAATCAAATAGTACGTGTTGGACTATTTAGGGAGAGTTTTACCGATCGTGGACGCCGAGTGTTGGAGTGTTGTGCGCGAACAATCGTATAGCTATGTGCGACGCTAAATGATGCGAAGTGATGCGCTAGACGATGGTGCTACACGATATGCGATGGTGCTACACGATGGGCGTGAGTGCTAGTTGATGGGCGTGATGCGTTAGACGATAGGCGTCAGCGCTACACGATGAGCGATAGTGAGAGCTACGCGATGAGCGACAGCGAGAGTTACGTGATGAGTGGCAGAGAGAGCTATCCGATGGGCGCTGAGCTAAACGATTGAGGCTTGCGTGCGAGTGGACCAATCTGGGCGTTGAGCGTTGACTACTCAGTGTGCGTTAGAGCTGTGTGCTGGGGTAAGGCTGGCTATGCGTTAGTCAAGCTTGTCATGAAATGAGTAGAGCTTGTGTGGGTCAGGCTTTGTAAAGTTGAAAGAGTTAAAGTTGCATTGAGGCTTGAGGCCGAAAGGAGGCCAAGGCACACAACACATGCATTGGAATAGGCTTGCATGAGAACTAAGGTGTGCGTTGAACCTAGTTGAAGTAGGCATTGACAGTAGATGAAGTAATTAGTCTTAATCACCGATTAAGGGGCAACAACTGTCCTAAGCATCGAATTCAGCTCCATCTAAGCTGGAGGTGTCATCCTAGACTTTAATAGTAAACGGTGGGAAGCAGTATAAAAGAGAGGCTAAATTTCAAAAGCTCAGTTTGATCAATTCCTCTGTGAAAATTGAGAGATCTTGATGTCGTTAGAAAGTTCTAAGAGTCTAGTTTCAGAGGTGACACTACCAGAAGAATGTCTCACAGGAATAAGGCTAGAGAAGGGAAAAGGTGACCAGAGGTTCTGTTCAAGGGTGAATCTAGGCCGTCGTTGAAGAATTGAGTCTTTAGGAAGAAACACAAAAATTTTGAAGTTGGAATTTTAAAGTTTGAGACAATTCTAAACACGTTTGTAGAATGAAATTTCTTGAGGTGAGCTCTAGAATTTAAGTTATTAATACAGTAAGACGAATCTGGAATTTTATGAATAAGCAGGTAGCTACTTAGGTTGAGTAAATTGGCAGCTCAAAGTAGATGCTCGGGCAGACTAAGGGCTGAGAACTCTGATGCCTTTGACTTGTTGTTTGGGCTGAAGAAGGCTTGCCTCGAGTCCTGGACGCATAGTAGCCTTTATGGATGACCATGCGTAGTTGAAGGAACACTTCAAACAAGTGTTGGTTGCACAAGTGGGGATGCGTTTGTCACACCCTGCCCCGAGCCCGCACCTCTGAGCCCGAGGAGAGGCGTGATATTAACTGATGCTACTTCGGTTAACTTACTAGTTTCTTTTAATAACCTTACTTATAATAGTAGTGGAAAATATTACATTGTTTTATTAGAAACTAGTTTACAAACTCAAGTTACATTTACATGAAAGACCCTATCCTGATAACCAATCTCATTTAATACTATTTCTAGACTTGTGGCAGACCTTAACCAAAATTGTATCCTAGACTCGTCAACTATCTGCAAGAGAAACACAGAGACAAACCATGAGCTTTACAAAGCTCAGTGAGTGGTAAAACAAATACAAGTCTTTCACAAGCATTATCACGAGGTTCTCATGCGAACCCCCACCATACCATGAAGCTTTCACAAACCCACCTACACACACAGTAGACGGTTAACATATCATAACTAAAATATCAACCTATGTGCACATAGTTCTCCCTTTCATGGGCTCAGAAGCTAGCCCGTCGGCCCTCTGACCATCCCATTTCAAGGTTTCTTTGTCCCACAAGCTCAGACACTAGACTCCTCGGTCCCCTGACCATCCTGTAAGGATTCATTCCGGGCCAGGTTCTAGGTCCTTAGATCCCCTGACTATCCCAATGTCATACATATCTCATAGCATAACCTACAACATATTAATTCACAATATGCTTAAAAGAATAAAGGAAGAAACCACTCACAGTGATTTGTTGAGAACTTTCTTCGCAGTTCAATTGGTTTCCCTTGTTCCACCGTTGGACCCTATTTCAGGTTTAATTTTAAGCTTACATTACTAACTCTTTCGAGCCTTATCTCAAGACATTTTGTTCTTCAAAAATGTGTGAAAGTGTCTTATCTACAATACCTTAAAGTTTCGCCTTGAAATTCCTTGGCGAAAGTTTCGAGTCTCAAGTTTATTCCTCTTGGCTCAACTGTCTCCTCACTGATGAGCACCTCACGGTTTTCCTTGAATTTGTCAGTCTTAGAGTTATAGTTGCATTAAGGCAGCTCTCACACTGAAACTACACTTAATTTAAAAACTTTTGGTTCAAAAATCACCTGATTTGCACGAGTAGTTTGGAAAAACTTCTTGTTTGAAGTTAGCCTATGCGTCTGCCCGTACAACCCTACTCTCTTTGCGCCTTTGCTTGCACTTCTGACCGAGCACTGCTTTCCCTTCTTTGAGTATCTCTTTTTTTTTTTCCCTTTCTTTGTGGTTTTAAGTACTTAACTAATGTGTAGGTTGAAGTGAGGCATTATCCCCCTTTTATAGGCGTTCAACCCTTCTTCTTTGCCCGACACCTCCTCCCTTGATCACATCCAAGTGTTTTCCTTAGCATCTGCCAACTTCCAACCTCCTCCACCTTCTGCTTGAGGTGTCTTCACCTCACACTATCAATGCAACTCTTTCATCAATGCAATCTTAAGTGTCTTCCTCCTCCATAGCCAACACTTTAAGGCTTAACTTTGTATGTCTGCTCATGCACCCACCTCATTTTCTTAAGGCCTAAGACTCCTTCCTAGCAAGCCACATGTCTGGCTAACGTCCTTCATATGTGTTCATCCTTCATATGCGTCCATCCAACTCAATATGCATTCAACTAGGATGATGACCAACACTTCTTTCAATGCATACTACTAGCCTTGTACTATGCGCCCACATGTCCTCGGCTATCCAACGCATAGCATATCACCAACGCATAGTAACCCTTAGGTCAACTTGGTTCTCAACTCAACACTTCAAGGCATAGCTCACCATCGCCTAGGTTCTTGCTAACACATCTCTTATAACCAACGCAACCCACCCCATTATCCTTGTTACCGCAATCCTTAACAACGCAATGGCAAATCACTATGCATCCACCTTAGCTCGTTCCATCGCATAGCTTATACCTTAGCAAGGTCGCCGCACCCATCGTATCAATCGCATCCATCGCCGCATGCCATCGCATCCATCATGTAGCATCACCACATACCATCGCGTAACACTGCCGCGTCCATCGTATCCATCGCATCCATCGTTGCATGCCATCGCATACTACCAACGCATTCCTTCGGCCGCATACACGCACACCATCGGTCGCATACCCTCGGCCGCATACCATAGGCCGCTCCACCGCATGCCCTCGGTCGCACACTCTCGCGTAGCAAGGCCACCGCAAACCACCAACGCATAGCACCACGAACATGTCATCAACGTATATCACTGTTGCATGACATCAATGCATAGCACCTCGCGCATGTCATCAAAACTTAGCACTGTCGCAAGACATCAACGTATAGCATCCCCGTACGACACCAACGCATAGTTCTACCGTATACCATCGACGCACACCTTCGGTCGCACATCGCATAGCATCATCGCATGATGCCAGTGTATGGTGCTGTCATATACCGTCGATGCATACCCCCATCGTCTGCGTGTCATGCATCGCCGCATGCTACCAACGCAACCATCGCATCCAACACAGTCGTCGTACCCCATGCATTGTTCTAACCTTCAAAAACAGTGGCTGCCGCATGCGTTAGTCTTGGCCATACTTCAATCTCTCTCCATGCCTAAGTAACCTCTCAAAACTTCATGGACAACGCATGACACTATATCAATGCATAGTCCAACACTTAATCACCTTCACCTTAGCTTCCACCGCATGGTTATACTTAGCCAAATCTTCACTAATAATGGCTTATTTTCAAAGTATTTAACAAATTCTTTTTTTCACTTAGAAATTTTCCTACTCTTTGTCTTAGGATTTAACTCATCCTTAGTTAATCTCTTTTATTTCCTGCTATGGAAGGGAAAATGGATTCCGGGTTTCACAGCGTTTGTGTTGAGAGTTGGACGCATAGAAAAAGCCAAAGTCTCAAGGAAATTTCTAAGTACTAGACCTACAGCAAGGTATGCATTTGAGTGAGGGTCTTTTAGGTGAAGGCTAAACACAAGGCTTATTTCAGAGTTAGTCTCAAAAGAGAGACCAATGTTAGTAGCTAAAATATATGCTTCTGTGTCCACAGGATTGACACCAGTGTTAGAAGCATATCGACCTTTGAAGAGTAGTCCTAAAAGTTGTGAGTGACTAAATATTTACAATGTTTTAAAGAAATCATATTTTAAGAAAGATTATTCTTGTTAAAAATAAAAGAGTAGGGAAGAGAATAACAACACAGTTACGTGGAAACCTTAGTACAGGGAGAAGAACCATGATATAGAGACTTTTCTTATTATTTTAATCTGATACACAGAATACATAGGGACACAATGTATAAATAGATAGTAAGAAACCCTACGGGTATGCATAAGTACATAAACGCCCCTAGGTTAATAACCCCATTTTCACCTCCCTCTCCCCCCCCCCCCCCAAGTTGGAGCATAAATATCGACAAGGCCCAACTTGCTTATACAATAATCAAAGTTTTATCTCAGCAACCCTTTTGTAAATACATCTGCAACTTGTTGATTTGAAGGAATATAAGGGATGCATGTGTTTCCACTGTCCAACCTCTTCTTAATGAAATGTTTGTCAATCTCTATGTGTTTAGTTCTGTCATGTTGAACCGGGTTATTTGCAATATTGATGGCAGCTTTATTGTCACAAAACAATTTCATCAGAAGCTCATTATCTTGCTAGAGATCTGATAACACTTTCTTCAACCAAATTTCTTCACAAATACCCAGACTCATGGCCCTATATTCAGCCTCAGCACTACTTCTAGCAACAACTCCTTGTTTCTTACTTCTCTAGGTGACTAGATTATCCCAGACAAACGTACAGTACCCAGATGTCGATTTTCTATCAACAACAGACCCTTCCCAGTCAGAATCAGTGTAAGCTTCAACAGATCGTTTATCGGTCTTTCTAAATATTAGACCCTTGCCAGGAGTTCCTTTCAGGTACCGAAGGATGCGTTCAACTACTGTCATATGATCTTCACATGGAGCTTTCATAAACTGACTGACAACACCTACAACATACGAAATATCTGGTCTTATGTGAGACAAGTAGATCAACTTCCCGACTAACTGCTGATACCTTTCTTTATTAACAGAAATTCTATCATTTTTATCACTGAGCTTCGCATTTTACTCTACTGGTGTGTCAACAGGTTTACACCAGTCATGTCTGTTTCCTTTAGTAAGTCCAGAGTATATTTTCGTTGAGAGACTGATATACCTTCTTTTGATCGAGCCACTTCCATTCCCAAAAAGTATCTTAGCTTCCCGAGGTCTTTAATTTCAAATTCTTTGGCCATCTCTGTTTTGAGCCTCATGATCTCTGCATAATCATCCTCAGATAAAACAATGTCATCAACGTAGAGAATAAGAACAGCTATCTTCCCTGATGTCGATCTTTTTATAAAAAGAATGTGATCAGAATGCCCCTGAACATACCCCCTGTGCTTTTACAAAAGTTGTGAACCTGTCAAACCAGGCCCTTGGAGACTGTTTCAATCCATATAACGACTTTCTCAATCTACACACCTTGTTTTTTAATTGACTTTCGAACCCAGGAGGAGGACTCATATAGACTTCCTCTTCAAGTTCCCCATTCAAAAAAGCATTTTTAACATCAAGTTGGTGTATGGACCAATCCTTATTTACAGCAACTGACAAGAGCACTCAGATAGTATTAAGTTTGGCCATAGGAGAAAACGTTTCAGAATAATCTACTCCATAGGTTTGCGTAAAGCCCCTTGCAACGAGTCTTGCCTTGTACTGGCCAATTGTCCCATATGACTTGCATTTTATAGTAAACACCCATTTACATCCAACTGTCTTGTGCCCTTCAGGCAGAGCCACCTGTTCTCAAGTTTCATTCTTCTTGAGAGCTCTCATTTCTTCCATAACAGTAAACCGCCATTCAGGTTTTTTCATTGCAACACTTATATCATTGGGAACTATCTCAGTGTCCAAACTAGTAGTGAATGCTTTGAATTCGATTGCCAGATTACTATATGTCATGTAACTATGCATAGAGTATTTAGTACATGAACGAGTTCCTTTCCTCAGAGCTATAGAAAGATCAAGCAATGCATCACGTTCTTTCAATTTTCCAAGCTCCTCACCATGATCGACTATCTGAGTGTCAGAAACTTCAGTAGTATCCTCCACATCATCATTAGCCAGAATCATTTCATTCTCTAGTATCTCCCTTTCTGCCATTCTTTCAGTATTACTACTTCCTTCTCCCTTATCTTGCCTGTATTCATCAGTCTCCATACATACATAAACATCATTAATTTCAAGAATGTACGTACCTGGATCTGATGGGGGGTCTGACTTATGCACTGGAGCCGGCGGTTCTGGCTCGACAGGTGACACTGCTTCCTTCTTGAGATTCTTCCTATAGTAAGTTTTCCAAGGAACTTGGTTGGTAGGAAGGATCAGACTGTCATGCTCAGAACTAGGTTTAGACGAGATATGAATGGGAGCTGACTCTAAGGGGATAGCATAAGAAGACCAGTTAGTCTATTCATTCATGTTCTCCCCCTGAAGATGACTAATAGAGGAAAACGGCCGATCCTCAAGGAAGGTGACATCCATTGAGACATAGTACTTATGAGATGACAAGTGATAACATTTATATCCACGTTGGTGAAGTGGATATTCAACAAAGACACACTTTTAAGCACGATGAGTAAATTTTGTGCAGTTTGGACCATGGGAGTGAACAAAGGCAACACAACCAAAAACCCGAAGAGGAACATCGAAGATTAATTGAGTGGTTGGGAAAGACTCTTTAAACAGTTCTACAGGAGTATGAAGATTAAGAATACGAAAGGGCATTCGATTAATGAGATGGGCAGCAGTGAGAACTGCATCCCCCCACAGGTATGACAGAAGACTGGCACATAACATAAGAGACCGGGCTACTTCAACCAGATGATGATTTTTCTGCTCAGCTACTCCATTTTGTTGTGGAGTGTAAGCACACGAGCTCTGGTGGATAATACCCTTAGAAACAAGAAAAACCCTAAAGAAGGCATTGAAGAATTCTCGCCAATTATCACTTCGTAAAATTCTAATCTTTGTTTTGAACTGAGTTTCGACAGTTATATAAAATTGTTGGAAAATAGATGATACCTCAGATTTGTCAGTGAGGAGGAAGACCCAGGTAAGGCGGGTGTGATCGTCTATAAATGTGACAAACCATCATTTTCCAGTGGAAATGGTAACCGGTGAGGACCCCATACATCACTATGAACAAGGAAAAAAGGACTCAAGGGTTTGTAAGGCTAGGACTGGAAAGAAACACAACTTTGCTTGGCACGAATACATACATCACAATTTAAAGAAGAAGTATTGACATTGCGAAATAAATGCGGAAACAAATACTTCATATATTGAAAATTCGGATGTCCTAAACAGAAATACCACAACATAAAGTCATTTTCAGAAATAGAAAAATTTAACGACAAAAATCCAGTTTGATGATCATCTCTAGAGGAAGCTTCTTCAGAAAGGAATTAGAGTCCCCTATCATGCCGGACAGTACCAATCGTCATCCCTGATTTCAGATCCTGAAACAAAACGGAATCAGGTGAGAAACTTGCCTTACACTTCAAATCCCTTGTCATTTTACTAATAGATAATAAATTATAAGAGATTTTAGGCACATGTAAAGTATCACGCAGAATTAAACCGTCAAACGGAGAGATATGGCCTTTCCCCACAAAAGGGGCAAAAGACCCATCTACAATGCGAATACACTCATTTCCAGCACTTGGGTTATACGACATAAACAATTCTGAAGAATTTATAAGATGATCTGTAGCCCTTGAGTCCACAATCCATGGTTTTTTACCATTTATACTAATAAGGCCGAATGAAGGGAAATTACCTGACTGTGCAACAACACTCACCCCAACCATACTCAAGTTGTTCTTACTGTCAACGGATGACTGCTTCTGAGTCTGTTCATCTACTGAGTCACTTATCAGGGCACGACTAGTATTAGATTTGTCATGAGACTATCGTCGCCTACTGTTTGGAGGTTTCCCGTGCAATTTCCAACACTGGTCCTTTGTGTGCCAGAGCTTCTTACAATGTTCAACACAGGTGGGGGTTTTTTTATCGCCATCAGTACTGGACGACTTTATGACGAAAGAAGCTGTATCAGTTGTAGGAATGGGATTATTCATGGCGCATGACCGATCCTTTTCCAGCCGTATTTCGGAACAGACTTCTCTGAGTGAAGGAGTCAGGCGCTGGCCCAATATTGGACTACGAACATCATTGAATTTAGGATTTAATCCAGCCAAGAACACATAAACACGGTCTGCCTCTTCGATTTCAAGTATTGAGCCTCATCTTGTGCACAGTTCCAAACAATCTCTCGACACAGGTCCATTTCTTGCCACAACATCGATAGTTTTTTAAAATAAGATGTAACATCCATGGATCCTTGTTTGCATTTATGGACCTGTTTATGAAGCGTATATAGTCGAGAGGCATTCTGTCTCTTTGAGTACAAATCTCCGTTGCCTCCCATATATCCTTGGCGGTTGCAGCATATAATAATGGTCTGCCTATTTGAGGTTCCATACTATTCACCAAAACAAAGCGTAACAGCGAGTCTTCTCCTTTCCAGATTCGTTCTTGTGGATCGCCTGGTGCTGGCGTCGGAATCTCCCCTGTCAAGTACCCAAATTTGTGACGACCTTCCAAGGCCATTCGAATTTATTGGGACCAGGAGAAATAATTTTGGCCATTTAATTTTCCCTTACAAGAAATCCTGCATAATTACCCATTAAACCAGATAAATAAGAAACATTTGGCAAAACAGGGAACGAGTTTATCGGGTTCTCTAAATAGACTGGTTGAACTGATTGGGGATTTGCGCCAAACATCATATCCAAATCTGAAATCTGTTGTTGGAGATAAGCCAACTGTTGTCTGACATCGTCTGGGTAATGGGTCAAACCACAAGCGGCTGGAAATGAGGCAGTTACTATCGACTAAAAAGACGTCACCGGCTGGAAAGAGGTCGTTGGCATCTGTGAAGAACCCAGCCGACTGGACGATTCGAGAAGGCAATCGACGACATCTATGAAGAAGGACATTGATCGAACCAATCTGGTGTGGAAAGCCCAATTGCATTCGGCGCTACCCTTTGTAGATCGATCTGACCTGATGCGGAATAGTAAACTGAAGCAAAACCGACTGGTGCAGACGTCTGTGACAGCGCGGCAGACTCCGATGGCACGGAAGGCGACGCCCTGCAACTCGGAATGATCGGATCTGTCTGGTACGGCGGCTCCCACAGATAGTGGCTCTCCGGTGACTACTGTTGGATGGCAGAAAGTAACGCCGGTAGGGCTGCTTGAAAACACTCTTTTACGGCCGCTCGAATAGCCGTCTTCATGTCAAAACCCGAAGTTCCATCAGCAGAAGATGACTGTGCTTGATTCTCTTCCATAACGGCTAGGGTTTCATCGCCTAGCTCTGATGCTATGTTAAAAATAAAAAAGTAGGGAAGAGAATGACAACATAGTTACGTGGAAACCCTAGTATAGAAAGAAAAACCACGATATAGAGACTTTTCTTATTATTTTAATCTGATACACAGAATACATAGGGGACACACTGTATAAATAGACAGTAGGAAACCCTAAGGGTCAGCATAATTACATAAACGTCCCTAGGTTAATAACCCTATTTTCAATAATTCTCATGCTAGTTAGTTTTACAAAGTAGCTTTCCAAGAAAACTATGAGTTATGTTTTAAAACGCATGCCATGTATGAAAGTTTATTGAAAAACTATTTTTGTGTGTTTTAATACACCAAGCATGTGTTAGAGCCTTTAAAGACATGTTTTTATGTGTTTTACTTTACATGCTTTAAAGAGAAAGTCATGGTATGACTAGTATTACTTGAAGCTCGATACTGAGAGACATTTGAGAAGGTATCTGAGCAGGAGTACCTAAAGTATGATAGTATTTAGTTAGAACCACGTGCACATAGGTAGTTAAAGTCTAAGATTGAGCAAAAGGTTTCTCTCTTGACTAAGTCAAAGATTGAGTAAAAGGGTTCTCTTTTGACTAAGTCAGAGATTAAGCAAAAGGGTTCTCTCTTGACTAAGTAGTTGACGTTGGGATTTAATCACAATAGGGTTATTCTCAACTAAGGAATAATTAATGTTTTATGATGAAAACATATTTACATGTTTTATATTTGGAAAATTTTTATATTGCAGTACAATGTTACTATAAAGATTTATATTTCAGTATGATCTCTTTATTGAGACTGATGCATGAGAATCAGTTTTCTTTCTTAAGTCACTCATTGGGCTAGCAAGCTCACCCCGTTTTCAAATGTTTTTATTTTCCCAGGAAGCGGTCAAATCCTCAAAAGGTAGCACTGCATCTGCTCTGCCACCAAAAGACAAGAGTTATTGTAACCCTTCAGCTAGTCGGTTACTATAAATAGTTGTACACATGTTATAGTGGTTCATGTAGGGACTAAGTTTGGGTGTCGGGACTTATGCAACTTGTAATGTAATCTCTGTAAATATCTTGTGTTTATTACTTAATGTTGTTTGGCCATAAAGGCAGCTGTTGTGTTTGAGATTGCATATTGATATCGGATTATTTCCGCTAGAGTTATTAGGTAGTAAGTGTCAGCAGAAGGGTTGATAACTGTTGCAGTTATGTCTCCTTCTAAGCTAAGAGAGTAGTCTAGGAGGGGGTTTGACACCTACAACAATCTCCTCCTCTATCTCAACACAGGGAAGACACAATCACATCCATGATCACTTGAACCTCATCCCAACAAGCTTACTACAAAGCTCAATCTTGCTTTAGGGAAATACTTTAGTCAACATATTTGCACTGTTTTTGCCGGTTAGGACATTCTTTAGATTCAATTTTCTCTTCAATTACATCTCATAGCCAATATTGATTTTGAGGATTGTTGGGCATCTTTCTATGGTTTTATGAGATCTTAATGAATGATCTTGGGATATTTCTAATTTCTTCTTATTTTCCTTTCTTTACTTGAATATCTAGGATGAGCATGTTAAGTAGATTAAACTGACAATTTAATATGCATATACTTGTATGTTTGTTCGCCCACACTAGCACATAGATTTTAGTTATAGTTATAGTTTGATTTTTAGCATTTCTAGGCTTTCCAATAACATGAAAGACAACAAAACTAAAGGGATGGAAATGCGTTACGTTAGATTTTGTTAATTTAATCTAATGTTCTAATATATCTAAGGAATGGAAATACGTTAGGTTAGATTAACTAAGTGAATAGCTGGCTTGTGTGACAATATTTAGTTAATTTAGGGATCGATATGTGTGCTTGTTTTCTATAGGAAGTCTGTCTAGCATTACTAAACAGTCGATTAGGCTCGATGATCAGTTAACTCATGAACTTGATTTGAATGATAAGCCAATGAAATAATCCATAGATAACCCAATAATATCTTAATTGACAAAGGTAATCTTGTGTATCATCTTCTCTCTCTCAATCTATTTTACATTTTTCAATTTAAATTCCTGCATTTAGTTTTCCTGTCAACCAAAACCAAAACTTCCATTTTTACTACTTTCCTAAGATTTATTTACCTCTTGTGGTTCGTCCTGGTCTTGCTACTAAGACTACTGGTTAGTTGAAGTTCTTGATTGGTTTGTTATAAATATTATTTAATTTATTAAAGGCCTCGACAACCTCTTATTTGACACAAAGACTAAAATTGAACAAACTTCAAAGTATAGAGATCAAAATTGTATTTTAACTAAAAATATATTATTGTTGAATTTACTAAAAAAAAGTAATAAAATTATTTTTTTTAATGACAAATAGGCAGCATGCATGTTTGCTTTTAATTAATGGAAACATACATTCAATAAAATTATTGAATTTGAGGACTCACAATAACTCAACGATCAAACTGCATTTTTCTCTACTATAGAATTGTAGATTTAACTTTGATCACTAATTTTGTTAGCATAATGGCTCCATTTCCTATAACAAGTTGTTTTTGGCCTCACAAATTTGACTGATCGAGGGAGAAATAGCAACAATGAACAAAGAAAAATATATATGTATAGCCCTTTCTGTAGTCTACCAATTAACTAAAAACTATCACGTGACAACAAATTTTGACTTTTTTTTATCATGTGATATTGAATAGATTGTAAGGACACATATCATTGTCACAAATTGCTATATATATATATATATATATATATATATATATTAAGATTCAATTAACATGAATGTCTACATTCAACCTCAAAGTCTAAGATATGGGGGAGAAGTATTTCGATCTTTCAACCTTAGAAAATTGAGTAGTTTTAACTTTTCTTTTTTCTTCCCTTCATTTTTCTTTTAGTTATCCAACTAATGTTTTGATTATTTAAATTGTATACAACTTAAGTGTTATGTAATTAATTTATTTGGAATAACATTAATTATTTGAAATTATTATATGTTTACATACATTTGATAGGAATTATTTTGTTGTTTTATTTTTTTTTTTTCTCATCAGAATTTAAGTTTTTGTGTTGGTGAGTAAATAATTATTATTTTAAAATCTTTCTTTAACTAGAAAAAAAATTACTTTTTTTAGTCATCAAATTTGAAGAATCTATGTTTAGTCGTCCTTGAATTTTAAAAACATATTTCTTTTAGTCCTTAAATTTTTAAGAAGAGATAATTTAGTTCTTAAGTTTTCAAATTTTATCTTTTCAATTCCTAAATTTTTTAGAATATGAACCTGAAGTGTTTTTTAAAATAATTATATGATATTTAAAACTAAAAAATATTTTTAAAATAATTTTAGAGATAAGTGATAATTCCTAAAAATTATTCTAATTCTAAATGTCATGTAATATTATTTATAATAATAATAAAAAATTATTTAAATAACTTTTTAAACTTACTTTTAAAATTTCAAGATAAAAAGTTACTATCAAGGAAAATATTTATTTAATAAACAAAAAAGCACACAATAAAAGAAAAGAAGAAAAATGTAACACATAGTTATTGATGAGAAGCAAAAGGAAGCTTAGTTGGAGAGGCCATAGAAGTTGATAAGGTGGTTCTTGTTCTCCAAATCAGTGAATATAAGGGTCCCATATATTCTGCTTACAGTTCCCTCAAGAGCCGTTAACTCAAGTTCGTAGTTGGTCCCTGCCACAATTTGTAGTTTTCCACTAATCACTTTTTGAAATTTCAGTTGAGTTTTGGCTTGCTTATTATGTTCGTCCACTGCGAACTTCCCTAGACTCTGGATGTGTGGATCATCAATGTTCTTTATTGGTTCATAGCTACCGACCAAATCTAACAGTGACCTTGTCGTTGCGACCGATGACAACGATTCAACGAAGAGGAGAAGAGAAGCCATGAAAAATAGAGACTTAGCCATGGTAATCAAGTTTAAACCTGATGAGTATTTGATGGGTTATTTTTGGAGGCGAAAGTTGGTGGGTATTTATAGGAATAGATAAATGCATATGAATGGAAAGAGGTTACAAGTTTGCCCTTAAATGTTTGGAATATAAATGCACATGAATGGGAGGAGATTACATGTTTGCCCTAAAATGTGTTTGGAATATCTTAGACCCTATTTAATTACTATTTGGTCTTTTTGTTTTTGGTTGTTAAAAATAAACTTATAAGCACGGTTTGTACCACAACTTTCTATGTTCTATTATCTTTCTATTAATATTTTCAAAAACCAAGTCATGCAAGTGTTGAAAATTTTTTAAAAAAAAAATGGTTTATTTGATAATCTTTAGACTTTTGAAAATTAAACACTACTTCAATCAATTGTACTCGTTATTTTGTTATCTATTCAATGATATTTTGATCAAAAAACTAAGTCAAATTTGAATATTAAAAAATAGTTTTAAAAATATATATTTTATTTTGGACTTTGATTATGAATTCAAGTGTATAACTAGAATAAATGAAATCCATATATTAAATAGGTTGTAACAAAGACAAACACAATTTTTTTTAAAACAAAAAAAAAAATGAAAAACTTAATGGTTAAAAACATTTTTTTTTTCTAGAATTTAACTGAGAATTGAAATTCAATGATTTCTTTAACAATTTTAAAAGGGGAGAAAACAAATACATTTAATAAACAAGAGAATTAAAACCAAAATTATTATATCATTAATAATGGATTTTTTTTAATATATATATACATATGTTAAATGATATAATATTAAATTTGTCTTCATCTACAAACTTTAACTTTTGAGTCAATAAGTGATTTAAGATAATATCAGAATAGTCGCCTCAACTAACGATCTAGATGATTTAAAAATATATTATTACAAATGGGAGGACGAATATTCAACATTTAAGTTATGATTATTTTCAAGTTGGCAATAATTAATGATAAAACTTAATGGGAATTTGTTTAAATTGATTTTAATGTGAAGTTGACAAAAAAATAATACATAAAGAAAGATTAGAAGGCTTTTACTACATGGTAAAGTATCTTAATATAATTTTTGTTTGTTTGTTTTTTATTTTTTATTTTTTATTTTTTTTATTTTTTTGAGAATTTTTTGTTCGTTTTTTATAGTTAAGAATCGTTAATTATTTATTTATTTATTTATTTATTAGCAACATTTAAGAATCGTTCTTTGATAGCTCTTTTGTTGGTTATTTTTCATTTTTTTCAATTTGATGTATGGATTGTTTGCAAGTATAGCATCAAATCAGTAATCAAATTAACAAAATCTAAATTTATATTTAAATAAAAGTCTATCAATATCTATCACTATAGATTTATGTAGTTGATAGAATTACACATGTATTGTATATCAGTAACTATCACTCATAAATTTCTATTATTGATGGTTTTGTTCAATCATAGACTTGTTTTGTTGTTAGAGCTATAATGTGTTGAAGTCCATCAATATCTATGATAGATTTTTATTGTTGATAAATTATAGATGTGTTGAACTTTATTGAAGTTTATTAGTTATATATATTTAAGATGTTTAGGGCACTAAGTTAGTTATTCTAGTTAATGGTTATTATAATCAATGGGTTATAATAGTTATCTATCAACGTCTATCACAACTATAATTCAATTTTACTATTTATGTAAATATTTTTTCTTATTTTTTTATTTTTGAAAATCCCTATTTATCATTGCAAAATATGCTAGATTTGTAAAGTCATATATAATTTGTTATATTTGCAAAATCTAAAAAAGAATTGCTACCCATTATGTCATTACCATGGTTCTTATTCCATTTGTAGCTCTAACGAAATAGAATACTTTAAATGTTTCCGAATAAAGTTTCATTTTATAAGGTAATAATTATTATCAAGATGAAAATAGACAATCATGGTTTTACCTTAATGAAAAACAGAATCATTTTTCTTTTAAAGAACAAATGCACCAAAAAAAAAATTGGTGATACCCATTATGCCATTACCATAGTTCTTATTTCATTTATAGCTCTAAGGAAATGGAAAATGTTTTCAAATAAAGTTTCATTCTATAAGATAATAATTATTATCAAGAAAAAAAAAATACACACTCATGGTTTCACCTTAAATGTAAAACAAATTATTGAAAAAAATCAAAAAAAAAATTTAAAGGACAATTGCATTAAAAAAAAAAAAAAAAAATCTTTGCAATCTAAACCTAACTTCTATCAATGTGTATAAAGAACTGCAATTTAAACATAATTTAATAGGTAAGTTAGACCTTTTTTAAAAACCATTTGATTTTTTTTATTTTCGAAAATTAAATTTATAAATACTACTTTCACTTATGTATTTATTTGTTTCGTTATTCTATGTTCTAGAAGTATTTTCACAACCCTAGTAAAAAATATTGGATAAGTAAAAGGAAAATCAAAAGTTATAAGTAAACAATTTTGAGGAAAGAGGTACAATAATTACAAGGATACTGAAGTCTACAAATAAAATAATGTAAAATTGTTTTAAATGGAAAATGCTCAAAATATTTTTAAATGTAGCAAAATGTCATAATTTATTAGATGCTAATAGGCATTTATCAATATCTATAAGTGATAGATGATAGTAGTCTTTTAGTATCTATTACTAATAACAAGTGATATTTTGTTATATTTGTAAATATTCTGATTTATTTTACTAATTTTTAGAATAGCCCCAAAATAATTATCAAAAATCTTTCTTATTACCTTTTCTATCATTCTATGCTTGATCTCATACACAAGCCAGCATGTATGTTGACCAAAAATAATGAAATATATATATATATATATATATATATATATACATTGAATGCTATTTTTATTTTGTTTCTCGTATAACTTCTACTATAAATGTGATACTAAAACATATAATAATTATCATGCAAATCTATAGTTTTTTGGAAAGAAATCTACGATTTTTTAATGGCTAAATTAATGGGATGGTCTTCAATCTTGTGGATAACTCCTAGTATTCTCAACTAAATTATTGCGTAAAAAAGGTTAAAATTTTTCAACAAAAAGTTTATTCATTATTGTACCATTGTTTTATTTTCATATTTAAAAAAGGGATTTGCTAATTAAATGATATTTAACATATGAAACCTAAACTATCTATCATTAAAAATTGACATATTATTAACATGAGTATAACTCAATTGACATAATGTTTGAATTATCAATTTTGAGGTCAGATATTCGATTTCTCACCCCCTCGCTTTAATTACTATACCTTTACAAGAAAAAAAAAAAAAGACCTAATTGACATGAACGAAATCCATTTCTACCAAGTTGGTATATTCAAATGACATGTCACGTGTTTAACAACTATATAGAGAGAAAGGAGAGAGAGATTATTTAAAATTGTAAAATTACTAAAAAAATATTTTCAAATATAATAAAATGATACCATGGATTTTTTTTGTCATTTTTGTTATATTTGTAAATAAGTTTTCATTTAACTATATATGAAAAGTGGACCGAGAGAGAGATTATTTAATTTAATTATATACGAAATTTCTCCAATAAATTTTAACAAAATATTGGTTTTCTCGGAATGACTTCATTGAAAATTTTTAGCTAAAACATAAAAAAAAAATATCCTCGAAGTCGTCTACACTTTGTGTAAAAAAATACATTCTCAACTTTCAAAAATTTCAAAAATACTCTTAAACTTTCAAAAAAAGATCAAATTAAAATATCTTTACCGTTAATTTTCAATAGAAACTTGATGGGCTTGAGTTACAGAAAACGGGCTGAAAGAAAACTGATTTACTAACTCTTTTGGGCCTTAAGTAAACGATGGCCCTTAAACGAATACCGGGTACTACCTTGTGGCTTCACACAATCACAAAACGACGTGCTGAAAGCACAATCCGTGTGATGAACGATCTCGACCTTACACTTTGATGGCTGAGATTAGAACTTCAATCTTCTGCTGGAAATGCCCTTCGAATGACTAATCTTTTCTTTTCTTTTTGCAGAGAAAGAACGAGAAAAAAGAAAAGAGAGAATCGTCGGGAGGCTGTCGAAAATTGCAGAGGCGATGAGTTTTCGGTCGTCTAGGCAATGAGAGTTAAAACTGAAGATGTCTAGACGATAAGGCACAAGTCGTCTAGATGATGAAGGCTTTACTGAAGATCGTCTAAACGAGGTCGTCTAAACGATGGTCGTCTACACGATGAGGCTTGCAGAAGTAAACGATCGTTTGCTAAAGCTACACGTCGGTGGGTCAGAGGTATACGATAGAGGAAGATGATGAGAAGAAGAAGAACACGATAGTTTTACGTGGTTTGGTCAAGGGAGGCCTACGTCCACGAAGAAGCTGACAAGAGTTTTTATTTAAGATTGCTTCAAGATAAGTGTAGTCACTCAATTACAATATGCTCTCTCTCTGTACAAATTAATTATACAAAGTATTTAAAGGTAGCTTGATTTGTAACTAATTCTGTAACTGAATGAAGTTATTTTCATCTTCAGTATAACAAAACTATTAGTGTTTTGTTTAAAAAATATCTTCAAACTTTCAAATTTATTAAAATACACTTAAACAGTAAAAAAAAAAAAGTTTGAAAATCCATTACTTTTAGTATATTAACGGAAATCATTAATACATCGTTGTAAAAATATCTCTAAATTTTCAAAAGTACACCCGTTGCTTAGTACCCATTCCATTAGTATCCTTGCCTTGAAAAAAAAAGTTATAAATGTATTACATTACCATTGATCTACACTTCATCACCATCCTCTTCGATTAGTAATTCAACCTAATCGCACTTCTTTATGTTCTCTCTTTTTGCTCCCCTTTCTTATTCAGTACCCTGTTACTCCCCTTCCCTTCTTATTGACTCTTTGACCTTTGTTTATCTAAAAAATTGTCTCCTTCAATTGATGTTTATAGAGAATCTCGGAATCACCAAAGGATCTTATTAGGACATAAAAATTATAATTTTAGTCAAATTTTTATTTCAAAATTAAAAAAAAAATGAAAAAAAGACAAATATTCTTCTAAATTTTTTAGTTTATTTTAAACTTAACTATATTAAAATAATTAAAATGGAAAATTTAAACAAATCTAAAATTTCATCCCCTGTTTAAATATAAGAAAATATTTCACAAACTCAAGATATATAAATATGTAATTCATTTCCAAACTTCCTAAGTCTGTACTCCAAACGCATGTTTCTTAAACCTAGACTTCTAAAACACATTTCAAACACAATTTTCTTAAACTCAGGTTATCTAAACCTCCAAACCAACCTCCAGGTTTAATAATATTTTCAGGCGTAATACTCTAAACATGCGTCAAACGCCACTTATGAGTTCTTTAATAAATCTAAAAAGTTACGATTTCCTAAAACATAAACAACTAAAATATATTCCTCCTTTATATTTTATTTTATTTTTCTTTAGACATATTAAAAATTGACTAAATTATAAAAAATTGCTTGAATTTTGTACTTTGTCTCAAACATATTTTTATCATTAATTTTGGATGAAAACCATTAATACCTTATTTCAAAATACTCAAAAACTTTCAAAACCCTAAAAAATACCCTTCAAATTTTAAAAAAGTTTTTTTAAAAAAATACCCTTATTGTTAGTATATGGACTGAAATCATTAATAACCCATTTCAAAAATATCTTTGAATCTTCAAAAGTTGCATTCATACCCTTCACCTTTCATAGAAAATTAAGAAAATGCTCATAATTAATTTTGTTAGTATAGTGGTCATTTTTTTAGTATAATAATTTAGGCTCATTTGGTAACCATTTGGCTTTTTGTTTTTGTTTTTGAAAATTTAGACTATTTCATCCACATTTCTTACAATAATTTACGTCTTTCCTAATATAATAGTTGAATTCTTAGTCAAATTCCAAAAACAAAAACAAACTTTTTGAAAGTTATTTTTTTTAGTTCTCAAAATTTTGCTTAGTTTTTTAAACCATTGATTAAAAGTAGATAAGAAATAAGAAAATTTAGAGGTAGAAATAGTGTCCATAGGTTTAATTTTCAAAAACAAAAATAAAATTTAAAACAAAAATGGTTTCCAAACGAGACCTTATTAATCAATCAATTTGAAGTTATCTTAAGTTGAAAGAAAAACTAATTTTAAAACAAATTATAGAGATATTCTCATTTTTCTTTCATTTGTCCAATTCTTATACCATTTTTTTTAGCAACCAAATATAAACAAAAACTTCAAATTAAATCATAAAATCTCCAAAAAATCTCACACAATCTTAAAATCAAAGTCTCTCAACTTACCGAAATGATAAATAATCAAATATAAAAAAGACACATTCGACTATTAACTAACATTCAACTACTGACCTATGTTAAAATATTTAGAGTATGAACACTGAACCCAACATACGAACAATCTTTTAATTTTGTTTATTAAAATTGCAATGGATAGCAAAATACATTAGATCATTTGCAAGGTTTTTTAAATTTGCATTATAGAAAAATCATTCCAATCTAATTTTGACTTTTTATTATTTCAATTTTTTAAATGTTCGGTTGTGATTTATTTCCTACATTATTCAATTCTATTTTCGTTCAACCAATGGGTTTTTTTTTTTCTCGATTTAGGTTTTGATAATCATTTTATTTTGTTTTCTAATTTTCATGGTGTTGGAGGAGAAATTTTAGACCAATCACGGACCGCCACATCATTTGCTAAATTAATGAAATTTCGAAATTGTCAAATTTGTGACCAATAAGAGTTGACATGTGTCTCTAAATATGGGCTTAATGTGAGCCTAAAACGCCAAACTAGACCTAAGCTCAATTAATTGGGCCTAAAGACCAGGCTCAAGTCCAATTAATTAAGTCCAAAGACCAGACCCAAGTCTAATTAAATTAGGCCCAAAGGTAGAGCTCATGGGCCAATCAAGGCCAGGCCTAAGCCCATGAAGCCCATCAAGGAGCTCTATAAATAGAAAACTCTCCTCATTTGCAAAAGTCAGCAATTCTATACTCCAAAGAGCTTATAGAGAATTTTCTACAATCAGAAGACTTCTTGACTCCTGAAGCTGACCATGCCTGAAGAATGGGCATTTTGAAGACCGAAATCCTTAGAAGATACAAACAATTCTACATTTAGAGAGTCTAGAGAGAATTCAAGAACGTTCGGTGCCTTTCTTCTTCAAGTTAAGCATATCCACCCAACCAAGAGAGAATCAGAGCACTAGAGATCGAATCACATCGCATCAAATTAACGTCAACATCAACACCAACTTAAGTTCAACTCCACGAAACGAGTTTCTTCGGAAGCCTTGTGTGAACACTAATCCTCCAAGAAGATCAACAAGCCCAAAGGCCGATCATCCAAGAAGATCAATAAGCCCAAAGGCAAATCTCCAAGAAAATCAACAAGCCCAAAGGCTGATTGTCCAAGAAGACCATTAAGCCCAAAAGTCGATAATCCAAGAAGATCAACGAGCCCAAATGTCAATCATCCAAGAAGATCAACAAGCCCAAAGGCCGATCATTCAAGAAGATCAACTAGCTTAAAGATTATAATTTATTTTTAAAGCATCAGAATACTATGGATTAGAGATTGTACTCACTTTCCACAAAATTAATACAAATACAAAGTTCAAGTTCCACGAAATAAATTTCTCTTGAAATCTCATGGAAAAAAATTGGCACACCCAGTAGAACATCTCTACCTCTCATCTCGCTCTCATCATCCGAGTCCACAAATCTACAAATGGCACCCAAGAAAGCTCCATCCAAAGCTACCATCGCAAGTAACACTTACATAAACTCTGTCATCACGGAGGAAATCTGGGACCAGCTGATGGAATCTCCTAAAGGCGGGATCGTTATCAGAGAAAATCCCCTGTTCGACAGCTATATTTTTGCTATTGATCCATCAGATAAAGAATCGCACTTTGATGTAGTATCTGTTATAGTGACTGACGTAACGGTTGAGTCAGCCATGGCAGAGATGGAAAGGAAGATAAATTTCTTAATGAAAGTTGTAGAAGAGCGAGATCATGAAATCGTTGCTTTGAAAGATCAAATATAGGCTCGAGAAACCGTTTAGTCGAGTCAATCTCCAACTACAAAAGCCAATGACAAAGGAAAGACTGTCTTGCAGGAAGACCAGCCGCAACAATCTACCTCTGTTGCCATACTGTCAATTCAACAGCTGCAGGATATGATTACAAACTCCATAAGGACTCAGCACGGAGGACCATTATAGTCCTGCTTTATGTACTCAAAGACGTACACCAAGAGAATCGACAACCTGAAAATGTCAGTTGGGTATCAACCTCCAAAGTTCTAGTAGTTCGATGAAATGGACAATCCAAAACATGTTGCACACTTGATTAAAACCTACGAAAATGCAGGAACCAAGGAGACCAATTAGTCAAGCAGTTCGTCCGTACCTTGAAAGAAAATGCTTTCAGTTGGTATACTGATTTAGAGCCAGAAGTGATTGACAGTTGGGAACAACTAGAAAGGGAGTTCCTGAACTGCTTCTACAGTACAAGGCGAAATATTAGCATGATGGAGCTGACGAACACCAAACAGTGGAAGGGAGAGACAGTCATCGATTACATCAACAGATGGAGAGCTTTGAGTCTGGATTGTAAAGACAGACTCACTGAATTATCTGCAGTGGAGATGTGCACTCAAGGCATGCATTGGGAGCTTTTGTACATCCTACAAGGGATAAAACCTCGTACGTTTGAGGAGTTGGCAACACACGCTCATGATATGGAGCTGAGCATCACTAACAGGGGAACTAAAGATTTTCTAGTCCCTGAAGGGAGAAAATACAAGAATGAATCTAATCTGGATAATGCCACAAAAGAATCTATGGTCGTTCATGTGACCCTGCTGAAATTTTTCTCCAAAGGAAAACAAACAAAATTTGAAAGAATGCACAATGAGGGCAAGAAGCGTCGTCCAACTCTTAAAGAAAGACAAGATAAGGTTTATCCATTCACTAACTCTGATGTGGCAAATATGTTGGAGCAATTGCTAGAGAAGCAACTTATTCAGCTATCGGAATGTAAGCAGTCGGAACAAGCAGGAAAAGTAGATGATCCTAACTACTGCAAGTATCATCAGATCGTTAGTCACCCAGTTGAAAGATGCTTCGTGCTGAAGGAACGAATTCTGAAGTTAGCTCGTGAAAAGAAGATTGAGCTAGATTTGGATGAAGTAGCTCAGACAAATCACGCTACAATAACGAAGACTTCAAGTGTTCCAATAGTGTCTATGTCCCATGCTCAAAGATAAATCCTGATCCAATCTAGCAAATGGACCAGGGCATTGTCCATTCTCATAATATTTACCACTTCTAACTAACCTTACAATTTTCAACCTTTCTATCTAAGTGTTTTTCAACTTGATTGATAAATATCTTTAGGATATCTATCATTTGAGTTTTTTCATGCAATAAGTAGATATATCCATAATATGAAAAATCATCAATAAAGGTAATGAAATACTTTCTCCACCAAAATATGGAACATCAAAAGGCCCACAAATATTAGTGTGTATAATTTCAAGGAGCTGTGAGCTTCTAGTGGTTACTTCATTCATGGTGTGTTTTATTTGTTTTCCATTAATACAATTCACACAATTTCCAAGATCGGTCAAATTCAAATCTAGAAGGATTTCATTCTTTACTAATCTTTCAATCTCTCTTTGAATATGCTCATGCATAGTACAAGAACCATTAAACTTAATAGAGATTAAGGTACTCATTAGTGTTCTAACAAGGACGTATCAGCCCATTTAGACCGAGAATAGTTTTCCACAGATTTCATAAAATTCTTATCATTTTCAATTTTATAATTGTAGAATTGATATTGTTTTCTACAATCATTAAAATAAATATTAGACTCAATCTATTTGATCTTTCCCAAACTTTATAAAAGATCTTTCCTCAACACTACTAGCATTAGTAAATGCAGTAGGTATCTCATGTAAAAGTGGGAAATCAAGATCCAAAATACAAAGATGAAATCGGATTATTTTGCACTAATAAGAGAAATTGAGTGCATTAAACTTGATTATCACTACAAGAAATTGATTATTTAATGAAAAAAATTTAGAAACGCATGCAATTTTTGTTACTAAAAGTCAATTTATAGTGACACCTTGTAAAAATGACACAAAAAGTTCAATATTAGCAATGCACCTTAAATCAACCTCACTAAAAGAATTAGCAACGTAGGTTTAGCGCCACTCAATATTGAATACTTTTAGTAATATAGGAATGTGTCACTAAATATATATAATTTTATAAAAATAAAAAATAAAAGTTATTTTCCCTCCCTCTTTCTTCCTTTCAATTATTTCCCTTCTTCCATTTTCGACCCACTCACTCTTTCCATCTTCTTTCCACTCTTCATTCCCTCACTCCTTCCCTCCCTCTCCACTCAACCTCACTATTGGACGGACAAACGGATTGTGCACTGCTGCACTTGAACGGATGGTGAACATATCTGCTCCGACAACTGCTGCACTGTGAACGGAGGATTGCAAACCAAAGCACAGATACTTCTAATTGTGCAGAGAATCGATATCAGATACGGATACGTGTCTGATACGTGATTTGAAGTATCTAATTTTTTATTTTTATTTTTATTTTTATTTTTTAGATACGAGTATCTGCTTTCAGATACGTAGGGGATACGTGAGTCAATTTTTTTTGTTTCAAATTTAAGCCCAACTATTCAAAAACCCAACCTACAACCCATTTTATTTTAGTGCATGTTTAGGAGTGATTTTAAAATCATTAAAAATCACTTTTTTTCATTTTTAAAATCACTCGAAAACACAATTTTAATTACTCAAAATTAATTTAATTTTTAATTTTACACTTTTAAATGCAATTTTCATATCATCAAAATTAGTTTTGATGAATTCAACATGTTTCACGGTGATTTTGAAAATGACAAAAGTGATTTCAACCATTTAAAATTACTTTCAAACATAAAAGTCCACTTAAATTGAACAATCCAAAACAAAATAAATTAAAAATGATAAAGTATATAAAAAAAAAATTTAAAAACCTGAAATGTAATTAAATCTTCATTCTTCCCTTCTCTCTCACTATTTAAATCATGATTCACACGTCCTTCATCCTCAACTTTATTATTCAATCTTCATCTTCTACTTCTTTTCTACCATATACTCTAGTCACTCAACAATCACTCGACATTACTGGATTTTTTTTCAAGTTTTCACTCTCTTCTCGAATCTATTCTTATTTAACTTAAAATATGTATTATAGAAATTAATTAGACGTTATGTATATATATATATATATATATTACGTATCTTCAACGTATCCGTATCTTAGTTTTTTAGAAATTAACGTATTATTGTATCGTATCCGTATCTGTGCTTTTTAGACCATACCTGTTGCACTTGGACAGAGGGACGACGACCCTTTTTTACGCGAATGGATGGGGATTGTTGCTGCATCTGTTTGGACGATCTACTGCACAGGATTTGGATGAACTGTTGCACACAATTTGGACAGAGCGTTACCACACATAACAAACTCCGAGGAATGTGAACGAAACCTTGTTTGCAGACAACCCATTCATTTTCAGGTATTTTTGTTGTGAAATTTCTATCAATTAGTACGCATTTAACCTTGATTTCCGAAATCACACAACTTTTCGATGATTTCCACCTTCGAGAAATCACAAACCACTTATTTTCAGAGAACCCACTCATTTTCAGGTGATTTTTTATGCGAAATTTTCATCGATAAGTATATATTTTTTTAGTATCTATAGCAAATCAATTTTCCATCAATTTCTAAACAACCTAAATTAGGAGCTTAACAAGTTATTTTCTAAATTCAAGAACATATGAGTTTACTTTTTTAGATTAATGCCTTTTAGTTTCTTTATTTGTTGATAAATGCTTCTTGTTTATAAAAGAAAGATGATGAAGAATTGAGAATCTTTGTACAAAATTCCTAAAACTGAAGTTTAGTTTAAGAATTTAGGAATATTTTTTAATCCTTCTTTATTCTTCCATGAAAATAAAAAATTGATAAAATTAAGTTTAAGCATTATGAGTTATTAATCTACTTTCATCTTCTAATACATTTTCTTTTTAAAACATATTTATAGTTCTCATTTTTCTTCCAAGTTTTCTGATGTTAAATGCACAAATCTTGATCTGTTAGACTTATACGTAATTTTCTCTCTTGGTTTGTGATCAGATTTGATTTTAAAAATATGTTCTGCCATGATGATTACTTGTATTTTTTAGTATTATTTTTCTTTTGGTACTTTTAAAGTGAAATATAGTTCTAAAAACTTTTATTTTGCTAAGCAATGTTGTAATTTTTTCATGTTTTGAGTATACGTATTTTCATTGGAGGATGGGTTTCAATAAAACAAGTATAACTCTTCTCTTCCTTTAGAATCATTAGGCTTTTTTTAGTAAGATCTCAATTGTATTATAATGTTAAAAGATGTAATGAACTATTTGGTATCTTTCTCCAAAAGAAAAAGCATTAAGAGTTATTATAATTAGTGGACACCCAAATGTCACCTGTAGGGGGACACCCATGATATCTCGATGTCGAGAATAGAAACATTTAGAGGTTAAAGTGAAGTATCATATACTCTATTTTCCTCCCACTGAGTGTTCTACCTAGGGTTCATTAACTTAGAAAATCCTGCTACTAATTTTATCTAAGTGTTTGTTTAATTTGCTCAAAAAAACAATACTTGTTTTTGATGATTAAACAACTTTGGTTCAAGTCTTATTAAACTCTTTAACAGACTTTCATAAAAAATTATATGCATGCAACAAATCTATCTAATTCACCTTTCCAGGTAGGTTCTAAGGGTGCAACGCTTCCATCGACTTAAGTACCCAGCCTAGCCAGAACTAGCCTTGGACAAAAGGTCCCTTATAAATACATTTGTTATATATTTAATCTTTTGTTGGGAATCAGTTTAATCCTATTAAACCGATTTAAAAGATTAAACATAGATTTCTAATCTTATTAGAAACGTGATCTTAGGTCTATCTCAATCAAATATTAAAACACTTTTAAAAAAATGATTAAAGTCTAATGTTTGCATGCAACTATTTATTATTGATTTTAATTCTAATTTCATTAATTATAATAATTATAAGAAATAAAACAATTAAAACCAAACAACATTGCAAGCTAGACATACAAAAGTTATTTATAACAATTATAAATTGACCTAAGGTAGTGTCATGCTTCATGCAATATTCATTCATTACTAATATATAACATTTATATATAAACAAGTAATGAACTAAGTTATAGCATAGAATCTATACAAGCATTTAACCTTATATTATAACATTTATAATATAAATGATGCATGGATATGCTATAATGCATGCATACATATATCATAACTCTTATATTATATGATGCAAGAGCATGTTTTATGTACTTTAAAGCATGCTTAATAATATATTATAACACCTATAATATAAAAATAATGCATGAAATTAACATAACCTATGTGGGTTTTAAAACTATATGACATACATTATGGCATATAAAATAAACATACAATACATTTATATTTAACTAAAGTTGATGGATCAAGATAGATAATCTCAAAAACCGAAAATAAATGGCTAAATTATTACAAAAGTTGAGTCCACTAGTTCGGAATAAGTGAATCGGTCTTGAACCACTTGCCTCGAATCGCTCCACCAAGAACCTTTGTAGCTTGATCATGTAGCAAACTCCTAATCGTCGAGTAACAAGGCATCGAGTATAAACGATAGTATATATGCGATTGCGTAGCTTTTAACTAAGCGATGAGCATGAAAGTTTATGCGATCGTGCAACATGCATCGAGTATCACATACCATGCGATTGTGTAGCTAAAGACTATGCGATGAGCATGATAGTCTACACGATCGTGTAGCAAGTGTCGAGTATCATATATTATGTGATCGTTTACCTACTGACTATGCAATGAGCATGATAGTCTACATAATCATTTAGTACGCATGCTTTGCATCAAGTATTATATACCGCACGATCGTCTACCCATCGAGTGTTTATGTGCTCATGCAGCCAACGCAACATGATCGTATAGCAAACTCTATGTTATGCGATCATTTAGCAGATGCTACACGATCATGTAGAAAACTCTACCCGATCTCATAACAAAATCTAAACGATCATTTAACTCAGCTACATGATGTGGCCAACAACGCTTCGTCTTCTCCATTGAAACACACTGCAACCCTTCTTCTGAAGCTTCACAAGCAACTCAAAACTAAACGAATACATAATCGATTGCAAATTTAACGCCCAAAAACGCAGGGGCCCTACAAATTAACTTTGTAATTTAAATAGAAAGCCATAAACAGGGACATATATCCCGTAAACATCCATCAACAACCATCCACATATATTTAACATTTAAACTCAATGCAGAAATAAAAACCCTCCACTACTGTAAATGATTTTAATACAGAAATGGAATTTGGAATCAGATCTACAACCTGGCTCTGATACCAATTGAAGGAACTCAATTTACAGAGATCCTTGAGCGGAAGCGGATCGTCTAAATTCTATTTTGATTGAAAAAATAAATTTACAGTAAGCATACAAGATATGCATTCTAAATAAATTACAACATACTCTTTGTAAAGAAAATGGGTTCAAGGGATATTACCTTTGAAGAAATTTTTTTCTTGTAAATCCCTCGATCTTTCATGAACCTTGAACTCAGCCAATCTTGAAGACCCTCTTCAAGAAATCTCGAACTAACAAGAGACGCAACTACTGGAAGCCATCGATATTCTCAAGATGAGAGTCTAGGAGTGATGGCCTCTAACTATTTTGGTTTGGAAGGAGTGTTTGAGTTTGGAGGAGGAAGAAAATTGTTGAAGACACACAGAACGATTTTGTTCTATTCTCTATTATATAGTAAATAGCCTTCAATCATATCTGTGTGGAAGAAGAGAAAATAATTTTTTTTATTCCATTTGTCATAAAACCCAATAACCATCCACTAAGGTGGTTGGAGAGAAAATAGGATTTATTATCTAAAATAATAAAATAATATAAATAAATATGATAACTAACTTATCATATTATATTTATATTAAACTATATATTATATCAAATATAACACATAATCTATAGTTTTAATATTGTATCATATACAATATAAACTATAGTTCCTTTTCTCTATTTTATGAAATTTAATATAAATTATATTTATATTAAATTTTAATAATTATTTGAATCTCATTCAAATATTTATTCGCTCAAATTAAACTATAATGTATCAAATACATTATAACAATTATATCATATATAATTGAATCAATTTACTTATATCATATATGATTAAATTCCCTCTTATTAATTTGAACAATTCAAATTAACCCAAAATTTGATTCTCAACTAAATCTTTTTGAGCTACCAAGGGGATCTTATGGACCTATAGCTTGAAGCTCCAACGGTATGTGAATAATTAATTAAATTCTTTAATTACATTATCCATCATTCGTTAATTTTCGGCACTCCACTAAAGACCAACAACTGCATTATTTGTACTACAGATATATTTCTGTGTCCATTAGATATAACCAATCGACAGTATGATGACATTCATCTCAAGACATATAACACCCATCAAGCTTAAATTAATGCAAATTGAGTGCTCAAAACATGCTCTGATACCAATTGAAAGAGTAAAGAACATGCAAGCAGAAGCAATTAGGATCTAGAGCATTCTAATTATATCAATTTTATGGATTAAGCATGCTTATTCAAAACCAAAAAAAACAGAATTTGAAGAACAAACCTTGATGTAACTTAAAATTGAAACATTCTACCAGTTGTTTTTTTATAACAAATACTTCGTGGACCACCGCTAGAGTTTTTCCGCTATTCTCCAGCCTTAGAATAGATTGTGGGATTCAAAATTGTGATGAATTTTTTAGAAAAATAGAGTGTGAGAAAATTGTGCTATGTATTTTGAGAGGAAGTTCAAGCTTCAAAAGCCAGCCATCCAACCTTCAAATCTCGACATTCTTTCTTCTATTTAAAAAAAATAATAATGCAAAACAAAATCCATCTCAAAGTGGCATCAAATTTGAGATTAATTAGTGGGAATTAAGGTGTTTGAAAGAGGTTTAATGGGAAAAAACCACTCTCTCCAAAATTCATTTAATTTTGTATTTCTAAAATTCAATTTTAAATGAAATTTTCTTAATTTTAAATAAAATTAGGTCATATAATTAATTTTAAAAATAATTTTTAAATTAAATTAATTATAATAATCAATTTTAAATATTTAATTAAATAATTTAATATCAAATATTAAATTAATAATTAACACCAATCTCGATCTTGAATCCCTATACATGTGTACAATATTTAAATCATATTTAAATATTGTAAACTCTCCATATATTTTTTAATTCATAATTAAATGATAAGACGTTAAATATATCGAATATAATTAACACTTACTTCTTACACAAAATTTGAACTTTTCAAATTTTTCATCACACTGTTCTAAGATTAGTCTGATATAAGCTAGTAAGGAGACCTAATGGACCTACAGATCATGAGCTCCAACGATCCGAGATTAACCGACTAAACTCTTTAACCTAGTTAACCAATATTCGTTAACTATCGGGACACTTCACTATAGCCCAATATCTACACTCTCCTCACTGTAGATATATTTTTATCTGCTCGATATAACCATAATTAGTAAGTCAATCCTACACAGGTTGTTCGTAATTACAGTTGGATCAAAATTATCGTTTTACCCTTATAATTACATATCGTTCCTTAAGTCTCA
The DNA here is from genome assembly GCF_027475165.1 of Benincasa hispida. NCBI lineage: Eukaryota > Viridiplantae > Streptophyta > Magnoliopsida > Cucurbitales > Cucurbitaceae > Benincasa > Benincasa hispida. The sequence goes on from NC_143485.1 coordinate 26,755,447, forward strand.
CCGATCCTCTAATGAACAATTAGTTTATAGTCCAACCACCAAACTGAGTCCCTCTCGGGCGAATGAGAGGGTGGGATCTCTTGTTCAAGACCTGAAGTTAACACTTAAGAGAACAACCTATCTTCTATCCCTAAAATCGGATAGAAGTGAGTTCCATCTTGCAGAACCATGTCTTCAACTATCTACCCAGTCTTATCCCTAAAATGGTAAGCTTATTGAGTTGGCAAACTCGGGTCACTCTCACCCATGCAGATTAAAGGATAATCCTGAATAAACAGGAGTTCATAGTTAGCTCAGGATCCTTTCACGAGTCACCTAGGTCATCATATTAAAATAGTCAGTCTTAACAGTAAATGACGTTATAAAGTAAAAGCAACTATTTCACAGCCCAGTCTTATGCAAATTCATTGCATAGGATGCCCCCACTTGCATGTTTTCACATGAACGATTCAAGATCTCATCATTTGTATCGAATAAAAAGTGGGCCAGAACCATAGTGTCCCTAAGATAAGGTACCCATCTTTATCCCTATATTATAGACCGTTTTGGATTTTACTCGAACTTGATCCAATTTTATGTCTCCACATATAGTTCAAATATTCATGTTATAGCCAGGGGTTATTAGTTTATTGGATTTAGGGTTTTTAAATGCAATTCACATATTCAATAACATCTTTACTGAATAAACTTCAATAACAACTTTCTTGTAAAATAGAATATGTTTATTGTTTACAAACCACGAGTCTTAGGACATTAAATCCAACAAACTCCCATTTAGACTAAAACTTCTGGTGGGGTCACTTACATATAATATTGAGAATGAGAGAAAAAAACATAAATACAATAAACTAGGGTCACTTACATATAATGTTGAGCATGAGAGGAAAAAACATAAATAAAATAAACTAGGGGCATCACATATCCATGGCTTCTCTCACTTGGACTAAAACTCCTTGGTGTTTATTTTAGAACATGGTTGTGCTTTTGACCTCCCCTCCCCCAAATTGCATTTAGGATACTCACTTTGACTAATCCCTTTAGTATGATTTAAGAAGTTATTGCTTCAATTTTTGGTTTGTTTGAGTTATTTTGACGGTACTTATTCCTATACCCTTTTGAAAGGAGTTTCAATAATTTGTTTTTTTGAAATGTGTTCACGGTCATACATTGAATATGTGTTTTGCTTCTATGTTATTGAATTTTCTTGAATTTGAAAGGTATAGGAAGGATTTGGTATTTGTTTTAGAACACGATTGTGCTTTTGATGGGTCACTGCTTAAGGTTTTGTTATGTTTGAGTTACTTTGATGGGTTTTGTTCAATTCTTTATTCTCACGTGCTTACATATTTCACTTCTTTATTTTTCATATTTGATGTCTCGATTGTCTTCGGGACAAGATTTGAAAGTTGAATTTTGATGGAAATGGAAACAGTTTGGAGTTGGTATTTTATACTTTTTTTTTCAAAATGATGTTTGCTTCGAAGACTTTTTATTGGACTTTTGTTATGCAAACTTGTAATAGCTAGTGCCAATACTAATTTTGTTGATATTTTAGTTGATGTAACTTTATAATATAACTTAGGTTGATCTTACTTGAACTCACTTATTAGAAAATTAACGACTTGTCATGTAAACTTGTGGCTAAATTGGTATTATTTCACTTTGTTTCATTGATCGCATTGGAATTGTGTATCTTCACTTGTAATTTTTTGTTTAAATATAAATTGATTAGTTGATTCATAATTTGTTCAAAAGATTATTATATTTTAAATTTTAGAACAGGTTTATATATTAAATCATATACTACTTTTTAATTAATAAAATACTTTTACTGACGTTTTCTATAACGTCAATAAATCGTTGTTTTAAAAATAACAGCTTTTATGATAACACAAAATATTAATTTTACTGACGCTTAAATATGTTGCAAAAAGGTATTTGTAATGTCCACAAATAAACATTTAGCAACAGTTTTATGTGTTGTTAAAACTTAACTTTTAGTGATGAATAATTGGCGTCATTGTATAAGATAAATAGTGATAAAGAATGTGTTGCTAAAAGTGTGCATTTAGTGATGCGCACGTGTCAGTAAAAGTAGTCTTTTAGTGGCGTGCAATAAATATGTCACTAAAACTTTTAGCTACACGGATGCAACAACATTCTTAGGGACACGTGTCTCCACGTTGCTAATACTTTTAGTGGCACTTTTTAAGCTTTAGTAAAACATTTTGTTCGTTACTAAAAGTCAATTTTCTTATAGTGTATGGACGTAACTTGCAAATGAAGAGAAACAGAAGTAGATACTTACAAATACAAAATAAATATGCTTAAACATTATTGCTTTGAGAAATAAACTTAAGTACATAATGCATATTCAAATAATATTAAATAATCATTAAGCATATATTGAAGTTCTTCTTTGGAAGACACAACCATATACAACATTCATACATATTTGATGTTAAATTTAAATTCAAAAAATTAGAAATTAAAATGCTCAAATTAGATACATCAGTTATCTTTGGATATACCAAAAAATATCTAACCAAACACCTCAATTAACCATAATAAGGTTCAAAATTATGAAACTTAATCAACCTTTGTGTAAACTCCGAACTCTAGGTTTCCTAGATAAGTATGTTTAGCCAAAGGAATGTTATATTACATATTTATTAAGTAGCAATTCATGTTTATTTATAGGAATTATGAAGGAAGGGAAGGAAAAACATATTAAATAAGGGGTGACGTGACGATTAACCCTTGAACTCGGGAGGTGGCGAGAAGATTTTGGAAGATGAACTTCAAAAAGCATGGTTTCGGCAATTGACATGAGCAAATTTAGTGCAATCGGTGCCATTCGAAATATGAGAGAATCTAGTTTGCGAGGTTGTCTTGTCGGAGAAAGATTGCAGAAGGAGAACAAGAAGTGAAGAAAGTGTAGAGGAGGTAGAATCTCGGGTTAATCAGGGCCCGAGGTGAAGATTGGAAGTTCTAGGCCAAACTATAAGGAATTCTCAGATGAAATTTTAAGGTAAGAAACTAACTCAATTCTAAACAAGTTTTTAGAAGGAAGTTTCTTGAAAAGAGTTCTAGATTTTGAGTTATGAATTTTTTAAGTTGTAACAGAGAATCGGTGCATAAGCAGACAGCTGCTTGGGAAGAACAAGCAAACAGCTCACCGTGGAGAGTTATAGCGAGATATGGGAATGAGGATCTCGCTTATGAAGGAAATCTCGTTGATTTTGTGATAAGGATCTCGCTCTAGAAGGAAATCTCGCTAGAAATTGGGTTAAGTATTGCTGATAAGATCAGTATCACTAGGATGAAAGTTTGCCAGGAAAAACTTTATCTCGCTCATGAGGATCTCACTGATCTCACTCATGAGGATCTCGCTAGTAAAGCTGTCTTTGTTGATGAAAGTTCCATTAGTAAATGAACTATTTGAAGTATTTTGCTAAGAATTTTAAGTAGTTTAACCGGAAATTATGTCCTTTCAGGCCAAGAAGAGCTAGGAGATGCGTATAAACCGTTGAGAGCCCTGATGAGCGATGAGTAACTAAGTGAACTTAATGTTTCCAACACTTATGAATATAAGATCAAATAAGTTACACTGACGTTAATGATGAATTTATACTCCTTCAAGCAACAAATGGTTGAAGAATAACTTAACGCATGTTTCCCAGCTTGTATATGTGTAACACAAGCCAAGGTATGTCGTGTAATCATTACAAAAGTTAAGCTTCTAATATTGAAATATGCTTCCTAGAGGAAGGCTATGAGAGAATGAGTTCTTGTATAAATGATATGCAATGAAACTTAATCTGATGCTACGAAATACCCCGGTATCGAAGGACATTTGAGAAGGTACCTAACCAACTTGATACCGAAGGACATTTGAGAAGGTATCTTAATAGCTCGATACTGAAGGATAAGTTTGAGAAGGTATCTGAGCAGAAGTACCTAAGGTATGACGATACTTAGTATAACCACGTGCACGTAGGTAGTTCTGAATTAGAGGCCGAAGTATGGGTCTCTTGGCCGACAATAAACGTTGGGAGCTAGAGCGTTTAGGCTTGTTCTCAACTAGGGAATAATGTTGTTTAACGATGTCTAAGAATGGTTTAAAGCTACATTTAGAGACAGTTGCTTGAGATACTCATTAGTATATTTACATGTTTATATTGATGTAAGCATGATGTAATATGATTCTATAGTCACTTACTAGGCTTTTAGCTCACAAAATTTCTGTGTTTTCTCTTTTTAGGTAGCGGTCAGATTCCTCAGGGTTGATCCTGCTGCAACTTGCCACTGAAAGACTCGGCTTATTAAGAAGATTTAGGTTGATGATCTGTTTATGTACACATATTTTGAGAGGGACTAGGGCTTTGTTATATGTTTGGGCCTATCTGTAGATGTTTCTCCCCTTAGATGTTATATCATGGCTGTATGCTTGTATTTATATAATATTTTGTAGAACCTTAAGGAGGCATAAAATATGCATACATTATTAATGTTTAACAGGTTAGCATTTAGATTAGAAGGCTAGGGTGGTGGATGCTGGCAGCAGGGCTAGTAACTACCGTAGTCATATCCTCTTTTAGATTAATAAGGTAATCTGGGAGGGGGTGTGACAAGTTGGTATCAGAGCATAAGATTTTGGGAATCAGAGGGGAAGTTCATGCATAAGTCTAAGTCCCTAAGTGTGAGTCCCTAACATGTGTACATTGTAATAGGTGAAATGCTGAGGCAAAGTGGCAGGAATACTGACCCTACCAATAGAGGGTCGGAGGTTAGAAAGAACCCACCGGGTGAGAAAAAGAAGGTGAATGATCCAGTGGGTCAGGAAACGACGTCTGAGGGAAAGACTAGTACTCCCCAGGCAAAGGCGGATTTGCAGCTAGAAGATGTAGTTTTTGACAGGATCGTGCAAAGGTTATCAGCCAGTGTGGGCTCAGTACGGGCAGACCCAGAGAAAAAATATGGTATTGAGAGGTCTAAAGCCCTAGGGGTTGTGACATTTGAAGGTACAACAAACTCGGCTGAAGCCGAGTTATGGCTGGATGTAGTTAAAAAATGTTTCAATGTTGTGAGTTGTCCAGAGAATAGGAAAGTAGGGCTAGCCACCTTTCTACTACAGAAAGGAGTAGAGAAATGGTGGAAAGTGATATCCGCCAGACGAGCCAGCATAGATGCGATGTTATGGCCTGAGTTCAGGAAGGCCTTTGAAGACAAGTATTACCTTAGCTTGTTCCGGGATGCAAAAAAGGATGAGTTCCTCAGATTAAGCAGGGAACGATGTCAGTGGCAAAATATGAGCAGAAATTTACAGAGTTATCACAGTATGCTCTGCCGATTATTGCTGAGGAAAGAGATAGATGCAGGAAATTTGAACAAGGTTTAAGGAAGGAAATCAGAACTCCGGTGATGTCGACGATTAATTGGCTAGATTTAACCAGTTAGTAGAAACAGCAACACGAGTCGAGCGAAATTTGGCCGATGATAAGCATTAAATTATTTATACTATAGATATCATAATAGAATAATCACAAATAAATTCATGCGTTAAATTATTCTCGTGATATATACATTACACATAAAAGATAACAAATACATAATTTATTATACCAAACTTTATGAAATTTAAACATGCATAATTTATTATCTTCTAAACTTACTAGAATAATCCAATCATATGAAAATAGATAAACATTAATAATGGATAACAAAATTAAATCTTGCATAACATTAATCTAAGAAATTTTATTTCAAAATAAACAATAATTTGAATTTTGAAAAACATAAATACTTGATAGTTTGATTATCTTTATTTTTATTTTTCTTAAATCAAAAGATAAAAGATTTTTCGTTAAACTCTAAAACTTATTTGTTTTTTAAATTAACTTTCATTTTGATATATCTATATAAAACTTACTAATTTGACCACTAACAAATTATTCCTAATATATAGATATGAAAATAGCATAATTCCAAGTAATTTATATCATACAATGTAATGTACAACATATTTAATATTGCGAATAATTTCATTAATGAAATATGAAAACTTTATACATTTCATTGAGTAATTTAAATTACAAGGATAAAAATATATCTTACATAATTATCATGATAAACAATCTCATGATATCCATATTACATTTGAATAAATGCATAATTTGTTACTCTAAACATAATCGAATTTAAGTATGCATAATATAGAAAATTGAAAAAACATGAATATTCAAAGTAAATAATAATAATAAGATTGCATTAAAATTGATAAACATCAAATAGTAATCTTGAGAATGAAACATGAATATATAATACTGGACAACGTACATGTTCTTTTAACACCTTTTTTCTTTTCTTGCCAATTACAGAAACACTTCAAATTTTCTATTCTTGATTGTAACAAATTACAGAAAACTTAATTCATCGAAACAATTATTTGCAGCAGAAACATCAAAGACATACAATGAATCATTAAGGAAAAATTACACATTTTCAATCAACCTCTAATACCACATTTAAATTTTGACTTTATGATTATACAATAAAACTTTAATATTGTATAAAATAATAAATATCAAGATCTAAGAACCATATGATTTTCACGATAATATTAATTAGAATGACATACCTTGATCCATGATAATAGTCTTCTAAGGGATCGTGTTTCTCTCTCTCTCTTAACTTTCCTTTAGAACTTAATTAAGTTTTTTGATGAGAAGAAAAAAACTACTTAATAGGGCAGAGAAAGGACCAATTCCTAACGTTTTATCTTTATATAGATATATTCGGTGTTTAATTCAAAAAATTTTCTTTTAATTAATTTAAAAATTATCTTTTACTTAATTGGTTAAATAAAATAATAGGCCCAAAAGATAAAATAACAGATAATGTAGATGTGCCACACTAATAGTATTATTATGTTTAAAATAAATCTAAGAGTACATTAAACTCTGAATTAATAGTTGTATCGATTTAAATCCTAAATTTTTGTAAGCGTATTGATTTATGTCTTCTGTTACATTTTAATTTAGATAAATATCATGTATGACTTATAATTTTATCAATTCACACTTTAAAATTTCATAAACGAATTCTTTTTTAATATCCATGAGTGTTCGGACCAGGTTACGTGCATTTTGACTAATCTCACGAGACAACCCATCTGACTCTATGACTTTTGGGTGTCAAGAAGACTCATAAGATATTAAATTCTAAGTAAATAGTCAGTATGGATTGAACTTATTCTCTCTTAACCATTTATCAAACTCATGTTCTTTATTTATCATAAGGTCAATCCATGATGGTTATAAGTGAACCAATTTAGACTTTTAGTCATGATTTTATTGGAAGAATGTTCCTATATCAATTAAAAACCATCAATTTCGCTAATCCGACATTTGAAAAAGATTACAGATATGTAAGAATTGATTGATGTACAATTTTCGAAGGTGATTTCTGATCGAGTATGTTCAAACATTGAAATGATATATAATGACATATGAAACACAGATAATATACTATCTCATGTTGGATCTCTAAATAGTCTTCTATCCATATATGTCTTTGATAAGACGAAAGTTGGGTTATGAGCTTTGGGTTTGGTCCATACATTTGGGAGTTGGTTAGAGTGCAAAAAAAGGTCAGAAGATTCGTATGATATTTGCTGTTTTGGGTGGTTACAATAAGCTGCATGTCAGCATCATGAGTTTAATTGCCTTTAGGCTTTCTAGGAGTCATTTAATAAACCATTTTCCTTTTAATAATTTAAACTTATATTTTTTTATTAAAAAGAAAAAAACAAGTTTTTTTTTTTTTTTTATGATAGACCATTATTATTTTTTATTTTTAAGAAAAATATTAATTTATATCCTTAAATTTAAACAGTTAATTTTAACGGATTCATGAGCTTTTTAAAGTGTATCAATTTATCTTCTCTTTTAAATTTTATTCTATAAATTTTGTGTAAAACTTATGATTTGTAAACATTAAAATGTTAAATATTTAAATATATTCTTTTCATATTGTCAAAAGTTTATATATATTTATATTAAAAAAATTGCGGGGGACCGGAGAATCCCTGACCCCATCCCTGTCTTCAATTGGCGAGGGTGAGGGTGGAGATGGGGGAAATACCCCTCGCGTGGGGGACGGGGATGGGGAGTTTCCCCGGCCCCGTTGCCAACCTTAGCATATAGTGAGGTATTATTACCCTTTTCAGGATCAGATTGCTCCTTGACTTGACTATGAGAGTTTTGAGATCTTCACCTTTGTCCTTTCGACACTTGGACCAGTCAAACTTTATAGGCATGACAAATGGGTCTTTACCCTAATTCAATCCATAATAAAATCCAAAGTCAACTTTAGCATAAGTTTGAAAGATTGGAATGAATTTTTTTATTCATATTTTTAGTTGGTTCTCTTATTATATCATTCCCATATACTTGAGAATGAACTTGATTCATATCATTGAAAAGTCATCTCAAAGTTGGTTTATATATAATGATTGCTTATACTTATGGCCAAATAATGAGTCAAAAAATTGATCAAGAGTGTACTGTTACAGAATTAAATGTATTAATATAAGACTCAAAGAATAATTTTATTGTCCTTTAGATTTATATATCCAACATCACAATTGTCATGAAATAAGGGTATTTAATTCAAGACAAGAAGGATAAATAATAATGAGAAGCAAATAAAAGTTTATGCAGTTGTATTATTTCACTCAAGGAATAAATTTATTTGTGAATTGTTGTACTAAAAGTCCAAGAAATGCCATGAAGGAAAGCATAGAATTCATTAGTGAAATATTTTAAGTACAATAACAAATTTCATCTTTTAACTTTGAATGATTCTAAAAACTATATAGATTTATAGACACAAAATTGATTTTTTTTTTTTGATAATCTCATTAGACATAAAATTCAAATTTATATCTAACAAATCGATTGGATTTCAAAATTTTCAAATTTGTTAGAGACCTATTAAATACAAGGTCAATAAACTTACTTTTAGTCCCTAAACTTTCATAAAAGTAATAATTTAGTCTACAAACTTTTGTTTGTAACACTTTCGTCAGGTACTTTCAATTTTGTACAAATTTACTCCTTGAATTTTAGTATGTAACAATTTAATAAAAATTAGTGTGAATATTTAATGATTTTTTTTATATAAATGAATAAATAAACTAATTAGACACTCAATATTTTTATTAAATACAAAGTCCAAATCATAAAATAATAGAATTTAACATCAAAATTTGATGATATTTTTTTAATGTTAGGAACTAAATTGTTACAAATATGAAAGTATAAGAGTTAAATTATTATATACTAAAGTGTAAGGACTAAATTATTATAAAATTGAAAGTACAGGGACTAAATCGTTACAAACCAAAATTTAGGGACTAAATTGTTACTTTCACGAAAGTTTAGGGACCGAAGGTGTTTTTAACCTAAATGCAAAATTGAAAGTTAAAAAAATTTGTTAGATGTTTTTAACGTTCATAAATTAAATAGACACAAATCTCAAAATTCAAAGACTATATTATAAAATTTAACTGATAAATTAATTTATTTTACACATGAAACAACATAAAAATATGGTGAATGCTTAAATATCAAGAAAACAACCAAGAACCGTTATTAAAGTGAGTTTAACATAGCAGTAATTGGCATGATGTTCTTATCTATAATTCTAACGTTCGTTCCTCTAACCTGTAGTTGTTACACTAAAACAAAACCGCTACCAAACAGCCAACGTATCGATGAAAGTGGAGAGAAAAGGAGCAAAAGACAAGCAAACAAAAGAGGTCAGGTTCTTAATTAGCATAAAGCCGAATTGTTTCACCGCTTATTCACATAGTACCTTCCTTATTTATTGTATTGTCATTTATCACACAAATTAATAGTATTCTAAAAGTGGGTATAACATAGCTCAAATGGATTTTCGTGTGTTATATAATATGATAATGCTATTTCAGCTCTCATATATCAATTTCGAGGTTCCAGGTTCAATTTTTTTCTCTTATAAAATAGTCAAAAAAATAAAATAAAGTAAATATTATTTGATACTCCTAAATTTTAGAGTCTTATCAATCGTAGGCTCATATTGTTAAAATGAACTTAACTAAGTGATAATTGACATTCACTCACATTCTTGAAGTTGGAAGTTCAATCTTTCATTCTTACAATTGTTCAACTATAAAAAGGCAAACTAATAATTGTTTCAATTCAAGCTCTAAACTATCAAATTGTTATTTATACTTACGTTCCCTTGATTCAATTTAAAATTAGTTCAAAATCATCTAAATGAAACCATTCTTCTTCAAAAATTCGAGTATATTAGAGTGTAAGTGAACAAGTCATTCTTTCTAAGTAAAGAAAACTAGAGAAAGATGCCACCCAACTTTAATTAAAAAAAAAAAAAAAAAGTTTTTTCTATTTGATTCTTGCATTTTTCTCAAAATTACATTAACTCTTAGCATTCAAAAAAATCTTATACATGTGTGAAAATTATGCATAGTAGGATTTAAACTAAATTTTAATGTAAGATCTAAATTAATTCACTTAATTGATATAATTAGTTTAGGGTACTAGAAATTTCGCTAAAGTGGAAAAATTTCTAATTCTAGATCTAAGCTACCTACCACTTTTATTTCTAATTTAACACGTCATCAAATAAAATATCATTTTGTTATTCATTTATTTCATAGACTATATAATTTCTCATACTAGCATAGTCCTATAAATTTTTCTAATGTATAAATTAAATTTTTTTTTCTAAGGTTAATAGTCATTTTTTGTCTCTACGATTTCATGAAGTAACAATAGTCTTAAACTTTGGTTTGTAACGATTTAGTTCTTGAAAACTCAAATTTATAACAGTTTAATCTTTGCACTTTCGAATTTGTAATAGTTTAGTCCCTTAAACTTTGGTTTGTAACGATTTAGTTCTTTAAAATTCAAATTTATAAACAATTTAATCCTTGCACTTTCGAATTTATAACAATTTAGTTCCTATTATCAAAATTAGTGTTAAGATTTGATATGAATCTTATATAGGTAGATCAAAAACTAATTAGGGACCTAATATTTTTTTTCTAAGCTACAAAGTTTATATCGTTGAATTATAAATGTTTGACATTTAATTTTGATGAATTATTTATGATAGAGATTAAATTGTTACCATTAAAATTCAATAACTAAATTATTATATAATTGAAAGTAAAAAGAATCAATCAAAGTGAACTTAACTAAGTGATATTAACATAATCTCTATAATTAGAGGTTGGAAATTCAATCTTTAATCACGTAGTTATTATAAAAATAATAATAATAATAATAAAAGAACTAAATAGTTAAAAACTAATGTGCCATTTACTTGGGAGGGAAATACATAATGTGAAAGATGACATTGGGAATTGAAGAAAAGATTTGGCACATCATTATTGGAGTTTATTTTTAACCTTTTGTGGTTCATTGGAACAAAAATCAATGAAAATGAGTTATTAAAGTGTGGGGTGAAAAAAGTAGATGGGATTTTAAGAGGTGGCCCACAAATTAAGTATAAACAGTCTGACTCTGACATTATGCAGATCTCCAAAAAAAAAAAAAAATGTAAAAAAGGGGTTTGGCGGTAAATTACACCACCAAAAATTACTTTTACTTTTAACCTCCATTTTTTGCTTTTGAATTGGAGTTTTTGTTTCAAGAAATTGTACAAATATCCTTTACATGTTTTCATTTTTCAAAATTAATACCCTTTTAGAAATTTTATTGACATTGTTTTTTACTAAATTTTATATAATTTTTCAAAAATTTCATTCCATTTATGTTTTTTAATTATCTAAATTATCTAAATGCAATTATGATTTTTAAATTTGACAAAAGAAAAATAAGGTAAGTTTTGAAAATATATAAATTACCAATGTTAATCTTACAACAAATTTTATTGAAAAAACTTAAATATATAGAATGTGGATATTAATTTTGGTTGATCTATATAGACTAAAAAAAATATTTCAACCAATTTTCTAAGCGATAATGAAAATTTTAATAAGAAATACAGAAAAGAAAAGGTTCAAAGGAAGGGAAAAAAAAAACTTGACTTTGGGAGTTTTGTTCCGTTGTTTTGTGTCCGTACAAATGGATCTCCGGCAACCACCGCGCGGCAGGAGCCACCGTCGCCCTCCACCGCTGACTTTTGTGGTGATACTTGACTCACCGACCTCCTTTATCTGGATTCTTCTACGCGCCTTCCTTCACTTCTCAAATTACCTTCTTAAAAAAATGAAAGGCTAAAAATTAAAATACCAATTTCATTTTTTTTTAAGTGTTTTGAACTTTGAAGTTATTGAATTTTTTTTATAAGGGATGAATTTTAGTTTTTATATTTTCAATAAATCTTAAAATTAATTCTTAAAGTTAATTTTTATCAAAATTAATTAAATAATAATTATAATTGATAAAAAAAATATAATATATGAATATGTTTTTAAATTTTATAGTAAAAATGTTAAAAGATAACAATTTTTTTAAAAATATCAAACAATAAACAAGTAGTAAAGACTAAATATAAGATTCATAAAATATGCAAAGACTAAAATTGGACATGTGAATGTATAAAGATCAAAACGAAAGAAACTTTAAATTCTAGGAACCAGAACGATATTTTAACCTAAATAAAATTAATCATTTTCTATATTATAAAAGAAGTTTGATTAGAATTTTAGTACTTGAACTTTTAACTTTTATCTATTTAGTCCTCAAGTATTTAAAATTGTCTAATAAATTTACCATATTTCAATATTATATTTAATAGTCATACACTTTTTTCTATATATATATATATTATTTTATTTTGTGTATAGTACATTTTTAGATTTAAAATTTTGAAAAGGTTCAAAATGAATTTATAAAAAAAATTAGGAACCAAATTAGAACCAAATTAACACAAATAGATTAAACTTGTCGATTAACATTGTAAAAGTATGTAGAATTTTGATTAGCTTTCAATTTTCATATATGAAAATGGAAATAGTTTTGGACTTCAATGAGGTTTGACATTTGCAATGCTTAAACTATTTTTGTTGTTCATATGTAAGACTCTTCCTTACCATTTTATATTGTTGTCATATACTCTGTGATGTATATTAAAATGAAGGGGCAATAGCCAAAAATGTGGCGAAGAAATTGGCCTTTTATCAATGGTCTATTTCTATATTTTTAGAGAATTTTGAAAGTTTTTGGTCCAAAATAGAAACTGTCCCTCTTTCTGAAATTCAAGTTTTTTTTTCCTGCACTATCATTAACGAAAATTACCAAAACTATTTTATCGTGTATAAGTGTTGGACTCTCAACTCTTGCTCTTGTTCGCTCTACTATACATCACCACTTTCAAATCCTTACTTTTGAATCTTGCTTCTTGTTCTCAATAGTCTCGCTACTATACATCTTCACTTTCGACACTACTCTTTCTATTTGCTCCCTATTAGTAAAATTGTGACAACAAAAAACAAAGATTAAAGAGTGAGGTGAAGAGCATGAAAACCTAAATTCTAAGAAGTGAGAGCAAGAGTAGCAAGAGCAAGAACCCAACCCGCATGTACAACGTTTTGTTTCAATAATTTCACGTTGATATTAAGTAAATAATGATAGACGTATTTAAATAATAGTATGTATAATTAAAATATGAGCTATGTATGTGAATTAATAATTTATTATATTGGGTTATTTTATTAGATTGGACTCTATTATTTGATCTAATTAGTTAAAGCCTAGATCTAATTGAACTAATACATAAAGAGACCTATGGCTATAGTTTCCAATATACCAAAAAAATAAATACTCAATCTTTCTTGAATCTCATCTAGAGAAAGATCCTACTAAGGATATTCAGAGTTTTTGGTTAAGGAAGTCTATAGTCATCTTCAAGTTATCATCATCTTGAAGCTATCATCAATCTCTTAATAGAATCCGTTATGTTATTTATTCTTGACAATTTAGCATAAATGACTCTAGGTTAATCTATTAAATATATATTTAAAGTAATTATACTAACATTAATTTTTTACAATAATATTATTATATTATTGTGTATTATATTTTAGATTGAATTGGTTAAAATAATATGTTGTCAAAGTAGCATCTGTTATTTATATTAGTTTAATTCTAAAATATAATATGTGCATATTCGTGAATTTATGCAGATAATTATTGACCCAAGGGAAGATGATTATTTTGTCAAATTGTGGGTATGTGTGTGGTATTGAGTATATAACAATTATAAGGACTGCTCATGTGAAAAATAGTCGGTCCAAAGAAAGACTATTTTTTGACAGAGTATTGTCAACGTTGAGAGTACCATTTATGGTGTCTTTGCTCAAAGGCTAGACATCAATGTGGTGCTAATGATGTAGGTTTATTGCATGATACTAAGAAGTTTCTCAAGAAGAATTTTGAGATGAAGGATCTTGATAGTGCTTCTTTTGTATTAGGAATAGAAATACTACGAGATCATTCTCAATATAATTTGAGATTGTCACAAAAGAACTACATTGAAAAGATTTTGAGTAGATTTGACATGAAAGATTGTGCACCAGAAGATACTCCTTGCTAAAAGTGATAAATTTCATTTAGGTCAATGCCCCAAGACTGTACTCGAGACTAAGGAAATGCAAAAGGTTCCCTATACATTAGCTGTTGGCAGTCTAATGTACACGTCCAGATATTGCGTTCATAGTTGGAATATTAGGTAGATATATTTGAACAACATGGTGATGGATCACTGGAAAGTAGCTAAATAGGCTATGAGGTATTTATAGAGAACAAAAGATTATATGCTCACTTATCGGAGATTGGAAGTCTTAGAGATCATTAGATATTATGATTCCGTTTATGTTGGATGCCAAGATACTTTACGATCCACTTTAGCCTATATCTTCCTGTTGGCTGGAGGAGCTTGTATCTTGGAAAAGTGTTAAACACACTTATGACTTCTTCTACCGTAGATGCTGAGTTTATAGCATATTATGAGGCATCCAATCATGGAATATGGTTTTGAAATTTTGTCACTGGGCTGCGGATAATGGTTGACATAGAACGACCACTAAAATTATTTTGTGACAATAAATCGACAGTAATGTATTCCAACAATAACAAAAGTAATACAAAGTCAAAGCATGTAGATGTGAAGTTTCTGGTTGTGAAAAAGGAGTTCGGAATGGTCAAATTTCGATAGAACATATAGGAATAAACTCTATGGTGGAAGACCTATTGACTAAAGGTTTACCAACTAAAGTTTTTCATGAGCATGTTGCTCAGATGGGTGCCAGTCACTATTATGATTCTATGGTTTAGTGGGAGTTTGTTATTAAAGATATTCTTTGACCTTAATTTGTTTATTTTCTATATAGAATAAAGTTGATGGTTTGTATTTTATTATCTGAACTTATTTATCATATATGCAATTTTTCAAATTCAATTTAGGATAAAGTTTTTAAGAATGATCTCACTAAGAATTTGGAGTAATTGGAAAGAGGCATGATTTAGATCACTTTGCATGTAGTTTCCATGCTATCTATCCATACTTAATCTATATGATCTATGTCATTGAATGTATTGAAATTGGAGAATTCTATTATTGAAATTGGAGAATTCTATTATTGAAATAACTTGTTTATGTGTGCTCAAGGTTTATGTGATTTAATTATATCAGGTACACAAGCATAGACTCAGTGAGAGATTGTTAGACATATTTAAATAATAATATGTATAATTAAAGTATGAGCTATGTATGTGGATTAATAATTTATCACATTGAGTTATTTTATTAAACTGGACCTTTTAGGCTATGGTTTCCAATATACCAAAACAATAAATATTCAGTTCTTTCTTGAATCCCATCTAGAGAAAGATCCCACTATAGTCATTTAAAGTTATCATCTTCTTGAAGGTATCATCAATCTCTTAATAGAATCTGGGACCGGTATGTTATTTATTTTTGGCAATTTGACATGAATGATTCTAGGGTTAATATATTCAATATAAATTTAAAGTAATTATGCTAACAAACAAAAGGTAAAAAAAAACATACTTTTTAAAAAAGTAAGTTAAATTTCATTTCGACATTTCAAAATGAGTCATCCATAAAAAAAAAAAAAAGAAAAAGAAAGAAAAAAAAAACTCAACTTCCCAAATTATATATAATAATTCTCTAAATTTTAAAAGATACTTAATTTTCTTTCCATACGACTATTGAAGGTTGGATTTAGACCCCATATTATGAATTAAGAAATTAATCCAAAAACTTTAACAAGATTTTTAATAAATTAGAGACTATCAAAATAAAATAAAAGATGCAAAGAGTTATTAGAAATTCATTCAAGATTGCTTTGTAGGGATAAAAGTTATGATAAGAGCATGGTGAAAAATTTTCATCAAAGTCTAACCATTTCGAAACTTTGTCTCGAAATTTTGATAAAGGGAATTTCATTTTTTCCTTAATTTTGATGAAATCTAAATATTGAGAAAAATTCAATATCCTTAAAGGAATTAACTACATTAGTAGGTTAGTTCAGTTCACCATCTTTTTCTTTAAATTTTATGATTCTGATTACATGCAATTATATAATTTTACGTGCTAATATCATTTATTAGAGTTTTTGTTAATGTACTACATTTTTTTAGTTTTCAATGTTTTTCAATTTTTAGTTTTATTTTCAATCCAAAACTTTCATTTTCAAATAAATTGAATTTGAAAAGAACCACAAAAAATAATTTATATTTATTTTTAACCTCATTCGAATTTTTTTTATTAATTTTTCACACAAACTTACCTTAAAATTGAATTGACATGAATTTTGTTTTTTTTACCATCCAAAACTTTCATTTTCATAGCATTTCACTTTAAAATATTTATTAGCTTTATATTATTTTGTAATTATTTTTTTACTTGTTTTTAAAATTTATGTACCTTCATCAAATATACATCTAAATGTTGTCTTACTTTATAGAAATGATGATTAAAAATATTAAATTATAGTCTAATTAAGTCACAATCAGAGTTTTATTAACTAATTATAATAATTTTCATCAATATCTATAAAGTATATTGATATTTTTGTTTTTTCTATTGACTATTTATTAGTTAATCTAAAACTATATTCCAATTTACTCGGATCTATTCACCATCATGTAAACGTACATTTGTTTTAAAATTAGTAGGTAGTTTGCCCTTTTTTTCAAGAAAAAAAAAGTGTGCTATTTTTGTAAAACTGGTCCTAAACGTAGCTATATAGTCCAAGTTTCATTGATTTTTCTAAAACCCGCCACAATTATTTTTAAATCCCTTTATAAAGTGATGTTAGACAGTAGACACAACCACCCTAAAAAGTTGATTAACCTTATAATCTAACTTTTAATTTAATTATAAAAATAATGAGTAAACAATTTGATCAATCAGCAGGTACATGGGATATTAAATTATTAAAAAAAGAAAAAAAAGTATATGTACAATGCCACTTTTACAATATATATATATATATATATATAAACAAAGAAAAGTAATTCTAAGTTAACATTCAATTCTATCACATTACATCTCAAACTTAGATAAGTGTTGTAATCTTAATCTTAAATTTCAAAAAGTGTTGCAATTTTAATAATTATTTCAAATATTATAAAGAAAAATGTATCTTGTACATTCAATATATTATAGAACATACTAAATATTTTCCTAAAATTTATGAATTTTAACTAAATTATACTATGGTTAAGTCAAAGTTATGTTTGTGCATCAAGTAATTCTAGTTATAAACCATAAGTACTAAATTATAATTTTGAACCAAATGTATAATTTAACTAAGATTTTAACACTATTTTAAAAGAGTTTTTAGTGAGATAACGAGGACAGAGTCAATTTAAGATAGAAATTACTACAATTATTTAAATTTAGGATCGATGAAATTAAAATTTTAGGAATCCAAAATAATACAACCTAAAAAGTTTAGGGTAAAAAATTGGTTTTTTTTTTTTTTTTTTTTTTAACTTAAAACAATGTAGGTGATAATACTTAAAAGCTAATTAGCAAAAGTTGACGATACTTGACATGCACTCCCTCAGGTCACAAATTCATCTCCATAGTTGTGGTAATAATAATAATAATAATAAATCAATTTACACCTCTAAATTTTGGGTTGTATGAACTTAAATTGTATTAAATTAAATCTTAAATTTTCATAATTGTATCAATTTCCACCCTCATTTATACTTAGTTTGAAAAACATCTATGAAACATAATTATTTCAATTAAACTTCTATATTTTTAAAAATGAATCATTTTAGATCTTTTATCAAAATTACATTTGGAATCATTAATGGATTCAATTCTTAAAATTCACTTCTTCAAATATTGGACTAAGAAAATGGATGATTATAATTGATGTACACATAATATTAAAAAAAAACTTAATTCAGAGTTTACAAATTTAAGGATTTAATTAATATAATTATGAGTGTCAGCACCATATTTATTCAAATAAAACAAGTATATATTGATATATGTATGAAGTTTTTTTTTTTTTTTTAATGAAAAAACATCTTCGAGGGTGTCGAGTGAGAAGCACCGCCGTAGAATGCAAGTGGGGCTTTTTAGTTGCTAGTTTATTTATTTATTATTTTATTATTTTTGGTGGTTTTCTTCTCTAAGTAGCTGCAAATTGCTGGGTGCTGGCCTTTTCATACCTACGCACTTTCTTCCTCGTAGGCTCTGCAGAATCTCTGGCTTCTTCCTTCATTCATTCACTCAACGCCATGAAAATACCTCCGGAAACTGACCATTTCCTTCTCTCTAACAACCTCATTTCTTCTCTTCTTGACGATATTCCACTCATCAACAACTTCAAGGGCAAATGGTCTTCAATCAGAGCCAAACTCTCCGATCTTCGTACTCAATTGATCGATGTTTCCCACTTCCCCAACTCCTCTTCCAATCCCATCTCTCTCGATTTCCTTCATTCTGTTCTCGACGCTCTTACCCAGGCAGCTTCTCTCTCCCACAAGTGCCGGAATCCCGCACTTTCCGATGGTAAACTCAAGACCCAGAGCGATATCGACGCTGTTCTCGCCAAGTTCGACTCCCTTCTCAAGGACGGTGAGGTTTTGATTAGAAGTGAGATTCTTCATGATGGTGTTGTTTCGAGTTCCTCGTCTAGAAGAGAGGCTGTTAGGGCGGAGTCCAGGAATTTGATCACCAGGTTGCAGATTGGGAGTATTGAATCCAGGGTATTGGCTATTGATTCGCTGTTACAGTTGCTGAATGAGGATGATAAGAATGTTACTATTGCTGCAGCTCAAGGTGCTGTTCCTGTTCTTGTTCGGTTACTGGATTCCAGCTCTCTAGAATTGAAGGAGAGGGCTGTTGCTGCTATTTCTATTGTTTCTATGGTGGATGGCGTTAAGCACATCATGATTGCTGAAGGTCTAGTGCTTTTGAATCACTTGCTCAGGATTCTTGATTCTGGTAGCGGGTTTGCTAAAGAGAGGGCCTGTTTAGCCCTCCAACCTCTGAGTATTTCTAAAGAAAATGCTAGGTCAATCGGTTCTAGAGGAGGGATTTCATCTCTGTTGGAAATTTGTGAGGCTGGTACTCCCGGTTCTCAAGCGTCTGCAGCTGCGGTTTTGAGAAACCTTGCGTCATTTAGTGAAATCAAAGGGAATTTCATAGAAGAAAATGGGGTTGTAGTTCTTTTGGGGCTTTTGGCCTCAGGAACTCCGTTGGCTCAAGAAAACGCAATTGGGTGTTTGTGTAATTTAGTTCTAGACGATGATAATCTGAAGCTCTTGATCGTTAGAGAAGGTGGGATCGAGTTCTTGAGAAATTTCTGGGATTCAGTTCCATCAGTTCGTAGTCTTGAAGTGGCCGTGGAGCTTTTGAGTCTCTTGGCTTCTTATTCCCCAATCGCTGAGGCTCTTATTTCAGATGGATTTGTTGATAGACTTCTTCCGGTTTTGAGTTGCGGAGTATTAGGTGCAAGAACTGCTGCAGCTCGAGCAGTTTATGAGCTCGGATTCTGCACGAAAACAAGAAAAGAAATGGGGGAATCTGGATTCATTACACCCTTAGTTAATATGTTGGATGGTAAATCTGTTGATGAGAAAAAAGCAGCTGCTAAGGCATTGTCTTCTCTATTACAATACTCTGGTAACAGAAGAATTTTCCAAAAAGAGGAGAGGGGAATTGTAAGTGCAGTTCAACTCTTAGACCCTTCAATCTCAAATCTTGACAAGAAGTACCCTGTTTCATTATTATCCTCACTTGTGATTTCAAGCAAATGTAGAAAGCAGATGGTTGCTGCTGGTGCTGGTTTGTATCTACGAAAGCTTGTTGAAATGAATGTTGAAGGGTCAAAGAAGCTGTTGGAAAGTCTTGGCCGTGGTAAAATCTGGGGTGTCTTTGCCAGATCTTAGCCGTGCAGGAGGCCATTTTCCGTAACTCTGTTTTATTGTATAGAAGCAGAAGCATGAATTTGTATGTACAATTTATGTTTGTATATTCTTAGTTAATGGGTGTTGATTTTAGTTTACAAGTTAATAATCTTTTATCTGTTCTACGTGGTAGAATTGTCAAAAAATGCTGCACTATGCCAGCTGAATTTGAGCATCACTTTACAGACATGATCTAGGTTTGATGACCCAACTTGATTTTGATTCTGTGATCATTACTGCAAACTTCATTGTCGAATAATCGAATGACACATCTTCAATTATTTTTGGAACTGTTCTCTATTATATTAGATTTTGCAGTTGTTATATTATTCTAATGAAGAAAATAAACTTTCAATATCAGGATGATTTCCCATGTGAATTGTTTCTTCTATTCAACTGACGGAGAAGGTTGGAAGGCTTGCTCTGAGTCTTCTTTGGTAATAAATTCAAGTATGCATCTTTTTATTCCACTAGGCCTTGGTAATCCTTGAACTTTGGAAGATGACCCTTTTCAATTCTTCCCATATATTCTTCAAACTAAATTATTAGGGTAGGTTTCTGATTGCCTTTTTCTATTGTTAATTATGTAAGCATCTTATGTACAATACTTTCTTACCTTCTCATCATTTTCAGTGTAGAACTTAAGAATAATTGTATATCATTTCGACATTATTGATCCAATATATGCCTATTTTGGTGATGTTGAATCCTCCCTGTAACTGTGGGTCTAAAGCACGTGCATCTGTAGTTAAGCATGTGCTTTGTTCACTGATTAAGGCAGGAATTAGACTGTCTTTGTTGGCTGGTGCCTTAACAGGTAAGGGTCCTACCGAACTCTTGGCCCATTCCAGCCATTTGCTCTGTTGACTAAACTAGCTTAGCTGACTATTTTATTCTCTCAATCCCTTTTCTTCTTCTTTACATAATGATGTTATCCAATTTGAAGCAGATATCTTTCTTTATTTTGGAAGCAGTAAACAAATTACTGTTTCCTATGTTCTTAGCTATAATGGATTTGACTTGACCCAATATACTAGTCTACTGGTGGAGTGATGAGAATCAAACAGATGATCAGAACTTTTGGGCAAATGATGGGTTTTACTTTTTCCCTGCCCAGCCTTTTTGTAGTCTAGCTGGTTTCATGATGAAATTAGTGACCAGTGAAGTATCTACTCATGAAAGCTGTCCTGTCCAAAACATGGATATACTCCATCTGTGAGAGGGGGCCCTTGTATCTTATATTAAGATTTAAAGAACAATTAGTAGAAACATTATTAGACTTCCTGGTCTAATCAACCAGCCTTAAGGAGATGTTTTAGGACAATGACATTCTTAACATCGAAGCAACAACTAAGCAGATGGTCTATGTTTCTTCTCCGTCATTTTATCGAACACGATATCCCATAGAAGAGATGAACATTAATGGCTAAATGCAGCTAAGTTGGATGTTTATGTTACCTAACCTGGTCATTAGCTTTTCTAGTCATCGCTCTTGTAAAACTCAACCATTTCTGCCGCTTGTATCATGTTTGGATCTGTCTCAAGAACGTAGATGGAGATATTAGTAAATGCAATGGAGATTATGGACTTCACACAAAAGGAAATGAAAACTTGTAGCCATTCAGACAACAGATTGTGAGATTGTAGATGAAGTTTCCCTTCCTCCACGTATGGGTATACACGGTTAAACCAAAAGAAAGACATTCAACCTAGGAACAATGGTAGATAGTAACTCTCCTCGTAGTCGTCGTCATGGTTTGACACAAAATAAAGATTTCCATAGCCAAGACCAAAGCCACAATCAATCCCACCAGCACATTATCATCATTCTTCTGGGTCTTCACAAAGTTGTGAATATGATCAAACCTGTTTGCTGGAAAGAAAAGAAGAGACTATTCTGAGGCTGCAAAGATTTGTTTGGCTCTGAAAGTATCAAAACCAAAACACAACAGAGAAATGGGGTATAAAACTTCAATTCTATCCGTAATCTGTAGGAAACAAATGAAGATTTGAAACGTGTTGGAACCGGCTACCCTCCAACGAACAGGATTTGATGGTAACGAACAGTCACGAACGATAGTTGTCAAGTAAATGTAACCTGCAAAACAAAAATTCATTATAGGCTGAGTCACGGATCTCACTCTCTTTAAGATGTTTTGTGGCTCTGCCTCTACGGAATTGCCACGTTGCCCCCAAGATAAAACAACCCAGAATAGATAATATGTCTAGATCGGAGTAGCATCATGATTGATTGGAAACTAACACCCTTTAGACTGACTTGCTCGGAAAACGAGAACGTAAGAAAGAAAGTGGGCGAGAGAGAATATGAAGAATTGAGTTGTGTCTAAAAGCCAAAAGGCTTGCGCCTTTTATAGGCCTGGATGGCCAACTGACGATACAAAGAACGCACGGCCAATGAACGTGCAGTTGTGCAAAATGCGTGGAGAGTCACTGAATGCGTAGGCGTCCGCGAAATGTGCAGAAGACTTGATCGGTGCTCTCTGCTCGCGACACGTGGAGCTGTTGAATGAAGAATTAAATAAAAATAAAAAGTAAAGTAATAATAATCATAATTTTTCTTCTTTTAAAAAAATAATCTCATACGTGCAATGTCTCACCATACCCACATTTGCCTATCACCTCACTCTCTCTAAAACATAGGTGCCCCTTAGGCCAATGAACATGCAGGCGTGCGTGAAATGAGTGGAGCCAATGAACATGTAGGCGCGCGCGAAACGAGTGGAAGACTTGATCGACGCTCTCTGCTTGCGATACATGGAGTTGTTGAACGAAGAATTAAATAAAAATAAAAAGTAAAATAATAATAAATAATTTTTCTTTTCCTTTAAAAAAGTAATCACACACCCATGCCCAACTATACCCACATTTGCTTATCTCGTTACTCTAAAACATGGGTATCCATTGGGGTCTAAACTCATAACCCAAGGTGGGAGTATAAGGAGACTCTTCTTTCAAAATTAAGTAATGTGGAATTCTCAACCGAAGATTTTTTTCCTTTTCCTTTAAAACTTGAATTTTCACCAACAAAACATTATGTGGCTCGCACTGGGTTCTCGGAGTTTTTCGTATGTTATTTGCTTTGCAGACTTGGAATCTTTTGCTTTTCTTTCCTGTTTATTTTCTTGTAATGCATTGAAAGAGTAGAGAGAAGTGTTTTACAAAGTCAAAATTTTATTTTATTTTTTACGATGAGAAGTGATTTTGATTTTTTTTTTTTTTTTGGATTAATTTTCATTTTCAAAAGTAATTTTAGAATCATTAAAATATTATAAAAGGGTATTACAATTGAGAAAAAACTAGAGGGAAATAAAAATTTATATAGATAGAAGAAAACTAGAAATCTAAGGAAAAGTTTTATAAGAATTAGTGACGGATAGCGACAAATTTTAAAGTAACAAAAAATAGTAAATTTTACCTGCAGAACGCACCCCACCCATACTACATACAGGGCCCACTCTAATGGTGCCACGGATGATTTTTTTTTTTTTTAAATAATATTGTTTTTCATCTTCTTTCGCTGTTTTTTCCCCTTGTTTGACAATCACTTTACAATATATATATTTTCTCATCTTCACAATTTCATTTATTTTCATTAATCAATTCATCATCAATAATAAATACACTCAAATTATCAATGATACGAATATAATATTGATTATAAAATCATTGTCAAAAAGTTACAAAATATATTTCTCATCTTATTATTTTAAATTTTAAATTTTAAATTTTAAATTGATTAATTGGAAATAAATCATATTGTGTAGACGAGAAAACAAATGTATTTAAAAACAAAATTGATTTTATCAAAGAGTTTGTAATAAAAGAAAAGAAGAAAAATATTATCACTGTAAGAAAAGAAAAGAAGAAAAATATTATCACTTAAATAAAAAAGAAAAAAATGAAAGAAAGGAAATATAGAAAAACAAACCTGGTAGATGGAAAGAGAGGTTTTATTGAAATAGTGTAATTTGAAGAAATATTTAGGGTGGTCTTAAAAATATTTAGAGATTTATTTTAATTTGACAGCTCTTTTAGAAGTTCGAGGACGGAATGAGAAATTAAGTCGAATTTTCAAAGCTTGACTTATATAAGCGGCAAAATATAGGGTTAAGTCGAGTGTTGAAAACTCGACCTATATAGAGGATCTCCATTAGTTCCTAGGCGTAGGGGACTTGCTCGAGTAGAAGAAGATGAGTTTGATGAGGTTGCTCACATTGTGGAAGAATTGCCTCCTATAATGCAAACGATGCCAGTATTTGGTTTAGGATATTATGATTCAAAGGTCGGTTCATCGTATTCATACCTGCATGGACAAGGGCGCGACCATGGAAAACATTGAATATTTATACCATGAAGCGCCTCTAGAGCAACATCAAGAGAAACTAGAGCAACCTTAAGTTTAAAGTAGACGACGACAACCAACTCGAAATTGACGACTTCTGTCTTGTGGGACACATTACATTAAATTGTTGTATTATTATGAACATTTTAATTTACATTTTATTATTTTCCAATTATAGAAGAAAAATGATTGAGAATTTATTCCTTTCTATGATGCTTAAGAGTTAAGGAGGTAGATTTTATTTATTATTAGGAAATACAAAAACATCCTTTTGTTATTATTAAGAAATATAATTGTATAGAGTACCTTAAACAAGATAAAAAAATAACAGTGTTGGAAAGGAAAATGAATAATAATGTGATTTTAAAAGGAAAAAAAAAGTGATCGAGACTTCAACACTCGACATACATTTTTTTTAAAAAAAAATCGAACTTTTGTCAAGTGTTGAAGTCTCAACATAGATTTTTTTTTTTTTTTTTTTTTTTTTTTTTAAAAGTACAAGTCAAATTGAAAAATTATCATATTTCTCTAAATAATTTTAAAACTATAATATTTGACTAGGTAGTTTTAAAAAGTACAATATTAATCCAATTTTCTCGAAGGAACTTTTTTTAAAAGGAAAAAAGGTCTAAAGTTGGTTTGAAACGTGGCACCACTACAATTTGACACGTATCAAGTCTGGGTGGAGAGTTTTAAAGGTAAGTTTTACTCTACAAAAATATAAAGAGACTTTATTTATTATTTTTTTTTAACGAAATTAAAGATAAAAAAAAATAGAGAAATAAAGTTAATGAGGTAACAAGAAACTTTAAGATGATAACAGAGAATAAATTAGAGGAATAAATCATGGAGAGAAAAGTTAAGAGATGTATAGAGTGGAAAGAAAATAATAAAATAAAGACGTGAACAAATATTTTAGAAATAAGAAAAGGTTAGTATTACTTAAAAAAAGGTTGAAGAGAGAAAAAAGTGAGAAAGAAATAAACATTTTATGTTGAGAGTTTGTTTCTATTGTGATGGACTTATTTTATTAAAGGTAAAACTTAAATAATATGTTTCTATAACACGTTTCTCGTCGTGTTGATTCTGTTTTGAGATTTGTTTCTTATATGTTGATATGTGTAGTGCATATTTATTGGTGTGCCTTCCTATCCTCAGTGCATGTCTTACGTGCTGTGACATTTTCAAGAACATTGTAACGTGAAAGATAGTAGATCCTACAAAATATCTTTTCTTTACCTGTCAGTGGGATTCTACACATTTCGTGGTATGTTATGTTATATTTTGTTCAATTTTAGGGTTGGTAGTTTTGAGAATTTTGAGCTGGGGTCTTGTGTGTTCATTGAAAACCGCAAGTGTCAATCCTTGGGGTTGTGGAAGAGTATTGCTGTTGTAGATCTTGACTTTATATTAGTGAAATTATATCTTTCCACGGGAACACCGCCTCTAGATATAAGTGGTATTGTACCGAACTAAGTTACTAAACTCCATATTCTATTTTGGCTTTAATTTTATGTATTTTTCTATGATGTTTTTAGAAATGTTGTAACATAGCGTGTAACAAGTTTTGTCGTGTGTTAGATTACCTTTCTTTCATTTTAGATAGAGAAGTTAGGAATAGAGAATATAAAATTTGGAAAAACATCTATTTTAATTTTACATTTGTCACGTTGTATCAATTTAGTTGATAAACAATTTTTAATTATATCAAACTTAACTCTAAACTTACATCACTTCAATTTCAACTAATTAAAGAAAGAGGAATACAAAATTCTTCAAAATCACATAAATATTAAAAAACAAAAAGTTTAAATGAAAGGTAGTTTGACTAATGCACGAATGAATAAAATTCCACAAATTTATATATATATATATATATATATTTAAAATTTTTAAATAAGGTCTACTGTTGTTTTGCTCTAAAATATTATCAATTTCATATCGTTTATATGTTTTAAAAATTATCAGTTTCATATTATTAAGACTAAAGGATACTAGAGTGAGGATTTATTAGATAAAATAAATTATAATACTTTTAGGGGGGGCGTTTGAGGCAAGAGTTATCATCAAAATATAATAACGGTTGGATTTTATGTCCTAAAACTTGTGGTTTGTAAACAATAGAACTTATTCTGAAAATTCAATGAAGTTGTTATTGAATATATTGTTTTTTAGAAATCCAATAAACCAAAGTCCCTTGACTATTACATGAGTACTTGAACTTTATGTGGAGATATACAAGTGGATCAGTTCGAGTAAATAGTCAAAATGATCTATAGTATATGAATAAGGTTGGATGTCTTATTCTGGTAACACTATGGAATGCGACATACTTTGTAGTTGTTACAAAGAGTTGTAGAGTACTACATACGAAATGATCCTAATTTGTGCATATTGGGACATGAGGAGTGGGGATGTCCTGTGCAAATGAGTTTTGTGCAAGATCGGACCACAAAATAAGTCACTCTTACTTTATAATGTTGTTTACTGTTTAAGACTGACTATTTCAAAGCAATGACCTAGGTAACTTGACCTTAATCCTGAGCTAACTATGAACTTCTGTTTGTTCGGATTATCCTTTGATCTGCAAACGATGAGAATAGACTAACTGCCTCTGCTCAATAAGTTTACCATTTTGGGAATAAGACCGGATGAATAGCTAGGGATATAGGGTGCAAGATGGAATTCACTCTTACCCAATTAGGATTAGTAGAGAGGTTGTTCCCTTCAACTGCCGATTCTGGGTCTTGAATAAGAGGTCAATGAGAGGGATTCGATTTGTTGATTGGATCACAAATCAATTGTTCATTAGGGGATCAATAAGACTTAAGAAACAAGAGGTAATTTTGGGGGTAAAACAGAGATTCGACCCAGTCGTTATAACGAGCAACCTGTGAAAGGTTAACTTACTAATCATGATTATATCGAATGGACATAATATATCTACAGTGAGGGGAATTCAACTATGGATTTTAGTAGAATCACCCATTAGTTAACGAATAAGGGTTAGATCGGTCAAATGAATTTAGCCGATTAATCTCAGATTGTTAGAGCCCATGATCTGTAGGTCCACGAGGTTCCCCTACTAGCTCGTAAATGGATTAGCTCTAGAATAACGTGATAGGTTAATTTGAAGTGTTCAAATTAGAATTAAATGAAATTGGAGAAATAATATTTAAATATGATTTAAATATTTGAAGATGAAATTGTGTAAAGATTAATTTAATATTTGATTTAAAATTAATTAGAATTATTTAAATTGTTTAAATAATTATTTATTAATTTTATTAAGAAAATTAATTTCTAATTTTGTAAAATTAATAATATTTTTAATTTTATTAAATAAATTGATTTATGAAATCAATTTTAATAAAATTGAAAAAGAAGAAAAATCACAAAGATGGAAAATGGGTTTTTCCATTATCTTCATGTAGTAGTTCACCAACAACCCACTTCTTCACTCTTCATTAACTTCAAGCATGAGCTACATCTCATGCTGCAAATCTCTTTGCATGAATGTCTGTAATACATTGAAGAGATTGGAGTGTTTTGAAGGTAAGGCAACCAAACAATTTTTCTGAAAAATTTGTGAGAGAAGAGGTTGTTCTTCTACTAGGTTGCTGCTGTGAGTTTCTCCAAATTCGTGAGAGAAGAGGTTGTTCTTCAGCTTAATTTGAGTCCCACTACTCAATCTAGAGCACCAAGAGGATAGAAGGGAATATCTTGGGGTGGTCTACAATAAGATTAAGAGGAGATTTACAGCTGAATTCGAGCTTAGAGGAAGTTCTTCAAAGGTATGTCATGAAACTCATTTATTTCTGTCGAAACATGTTTTCTTTTCTGCTAAAATTCATGAATTAGAGTGCTTATGGATCTTGGTAACTTCTGCTGCGCATTGGTCCCTTCCAACAATAACCACCTCTTGTTACATTAAAAACTATTTCAAAACCTCCAATTAGCTACGATCAACACTATTTCAAAACCTCAATTTGCTACAGTATTTACTATTTATTACAGTTTTTACTATTTTACATTCATTATTTTTTTATTATTTGCTATAGTGTTTACTATTTCCTTCGCAAACCAAAATAGTTTACACATCAAGCACATACTTAATAACCCAAACTAAAATAATGTACACTCCAGACACAAACTATCATAACCCAACTATAATAACTTAGGACTATATAACTAACTCATTGTCCCAAACGCCTTCTTAAAATTTAATCTTTAGGATTAAATTTGATAAAATTAAAAGTTTCGGATCGAAATTGATACAATATAACCAGTCATTAATGTTTCCCTAAAAACTTGTTGTAGATGAAAAAAAATTGAGTGAGTAGGAAAAGTAAAAATAAATATTATGGATAGAAAAATTTTAAGGGGGAAAAGTTAACTTTTTACATAATTTTAAGACAAAATAAAGTGAAAAAGAAGCATTTTTTTTTTCTAATTTAAAATCATAATCTCTACCACTTAGAATTCACTTAAGTGATTGGCGAGCTTAGAGATTGTTTGGATTAAGATTTTATAGATGTCAGAAAATAAAGGATGCCTGAAAATAGGAAGTCTAGAAATCAAAGGTGACTATGTTTGGTTGTGCATGAAAATGCTATCAAAATTTTATGAGTAAAAATTATGTTTGTATTTAATACGTGAAATTAAGCACAAAAATTTTATAAAATTATAATATATTAATAAATTAAATAATAAACAACACAATATATTGATAAAAATGTAATTAATTATGAATGAATAATAATTTTAATTATAAATATTCAAAATTAAAATTGTCAATTAATATATTTAATGAATGTCATACTAATTGTAATCTAATACTTAATCATTTTTATAATTAATTAAGTTCAACATTAATAATTTAATTAAATAATATAAGAAAATATATTTTAGTAAACAATATATCATATAAAAAGTGAAAAAATAGATAAAAATATGATATATTAGTAAAAAATATTAAAAAGAGTTTTGTAAATATGATATACTAATTATGAATTAAGTAATAAAATTTAATCGAAATAAATAATTAATTTATTATAAATAATGAATAATGGCGGTTAATCTCAATAAATGATTACTTGATTGTTATTAAATGACAATAAAGTACTAAATTATTATGGAACTTTTATTTAAATATTGCAGTTTGGAAAAGTAATTAGTGAAATAGGTTTGTTTGAAAACTATTTAGAGATTTTGGGTAGTTTTAAAATTTTTGAGGTGGAAAAAAAAAATTAAAAAATGATGTTGAGGATTGAAATCTCAATCTAAAGGTACTCAAGGGTTGAAACTTGTTTTTAAACTACAATATTGTTCTAATTAGTTTTAAAAACTACAATATTAATCTAAATTTCTCAAATTATTATCATTGAAAAATGAACATTTGTACTAACTAAATTTAACTAATTAGAAACTTTTAAGATATTGTTGGCTAATAAATTAATAATTTATGTAAAAATTAATTGCATCAAGAGCTATAAACTCTGATTTCATAGTAGAACATATTATACACGTCTTTTTTTTTTTTTTTTGAAGATTTTCATGATATCCACGCTGAAGGAACCATTGAAGGTCTTTAAGCAAAACAGGATCACAACTAAATCCCAAATTTTACGGAAACCATAATTTTACATAAGAAACAAAAATTATGCACCAAATTTAAAAATACAACATGCTTATAGAAATTGAGAAAAGGATATTAGGAACTCACCCTTGAAGATCCGATCTTCTTCGTGTATCCTCTTCTCCAAAAAGTCACAAACAGTAATGTACTCGAAACCCCTATTTATCCCAAATGGCCACTACCAATTGATTTCCTCTGTATTCTTTGGGATGAGAATCTAGGAGTGTATGGGCTCTGGCTTTTTGGTGAGGGAAAGAATTAATTGGGAGAAGAAGAGTTGAGAGATTGAGAGAGATTAACTTTTTACAGAACTCTTCTGTAACAAAACAAAAGGAGGAAGAAAATGAAGAAAAATAATTCGACACAAACCTTCCCACTAACATGTAGTAGCGAGAAAAAGGGAGAGGGAGTTACAACTCCCTCCCTAAAATTATTTTTCAAAAATAAAATTAATAAATAAAATTAATTTTAATAAAAAAAATTAATATATATTTATATGATAATCACTTTATCATATAATATATATTAAACTATATGTTATGTCAAATATAACATATAACTTATAGTTTAATATTATATCTAATACAATATAACCTATAGTTTAATTCTCTAAAAAATGATATTTAATATAAATCTCATTTATATTAAATTTAGTTATATGAATCCAATTCATATAATTAATATTTGAATCATATTCAAATATTTATTTTCTCTTAAATAAACTTTATGTTATAATGTATCAAATACATTATAATAATTATATCATACATATAATTAAATTAAAATAATTATATCACATATAATTAATTCCCTCAATTAATTTGAACAATTCAAATTAATCCAAAATTGATTCTCATAAATCCCGGTTGAGCTACAAAAGGGACCTTATGGACCTGTAGCTAGAAACTCCAATGGTACTTGAATAATTAATTAAACTCTTTAATTTATTTAACATCTATTAACTGTCGGGCACTCCACTAAAGACCGACTGTTGCACTCATCGCACTACAAATATATTTCTGTGTCTATTATATATAACCAGTCAACAGTGTGATGATCCTTCACAAATTACTTGTAAGTATAACTAGGCTAAAATTATGTTTTGCCCCTATAGTTACATCAAACTCCTTAAGTACCATTGATCTCTCTAATGAACAATAAATCATAGTCCAATTATGACTAAATCTCTCTCGGGCTAGGAGAGGGTGTGGTGCCACATTGTTCAAGCCCTGGAATCAATCCTTAAGGGAACAATTTATCTACTTTCTCCTTGAGGAAAGAGTGAATTTCGTATTATGTAGCTGTGTTCCCAATTCTCCAATCAAACGAATCCCCAAAATGATAGGCTTGTTGAGTAGGGGATCTGACCACTCTCACCCATATAAATTAAAGGGTTGCCTTATAGGCAGAAGTTCACAACTCATTCATGATTTAGGTCATGTCACCTATGGTCATCCTAGTGAAATGTAAGTCTCTATTATAAACGATGTTATATAATGAGACTAGTCATTTCGTGGTTCGATCTTATACAAATTCTTTTGTATAGGATATCCCCACTCACATATGGATATGAATAATCAGGATCATATCATTTGTAACACTTTAAAACAATTGTAACATCTACAAAGCGGGCCATATTCGTAGTGTCACAAGGATAAAGTACCTAGCCTTATCCATCTACTACAGACCATTTAGGTTATCACTTAAACATGATCCACCTGTTTGTCTCTACATACGTGTTTAAGCTACAGAAAATAACCTTGGATGTTAGTTTATTGGTTTATGGGTTTAATGTCAATAAATGTCAAATAAAACATCTTATATTTTATTAAAGAAATAATTTTTTTTCAATACAATTATAAACTACAGAACCCTACGAGATTTAGAGCACCAACCGCAACACATGCAAGGTAAAAATATATCAATTCGTTGATTTAGTCTCTATGCTATCAGAAATTCAAATAGCATTATTAAATCCTTCCAGTACATGTGGATACCTCGTATAATGCAATTCATAGTCTAGAGTGTACTTCAAGTATCTAAGAACTCCAACTAACGCATTCCAATGATCATGCCTAGGATTGTTGGTGTATCTTGCTAACCTTCCTACTAAATAGGCAATATCAGGTCTTGTAAATTCATTATGTATATTAAGCTACCAATAACTCTCTAGAATATTCTAAAGAAAACACTTTTTAATCATTATTTTTCTTCAACTTACAATTTAGATCAAATAGAGTAACAACCGATTTACTCTCAAAATAATCAAATTTTCTTAAGAACTTACAATTTGGACCAAATGGAGTAACAACCGACTTATTTTCAAAATGATCAAATTTTTCTCAGCACTTACTCTATATAATGAAATTGAGAAAGTATGTATCTACTTGGATAGAAAGTATGTATCTACTTGGATTTACACATCATGAAATTCAGATGTCTCTACTTTGTACAAATCAATCATGTGTTTAAAACCAAGAATTTTTGCACTAAGGGAAGAAAACAATGCATACCTTCTTGATAATGCATTAGCCACCACATTATCCTTACCTTTCTTGTAATGAATGACATATGGAAATGTCTCAATGAACTCTACCCATTTAGCATGCCTCTTGTTCAACTTTGTTTGGCTTTTGAGGTGCTTCAAGCTTTCATGATCCGTGTGGATGACAAACTCTTTTGGCCACAAGTAATGTTGCCAAACTTGCAAAGCCCTTACAAGTGTATGTAATTCCTTATCATATGTGGGGTAGCTAAGTTGTGCTCCATTTAGCTTCTCACTAAAGAACATGATTGGCCTCTTTTCTTGCATCAAAACAGCTTCAATCCCTATCCCACTTGCATCACATTCAATTTCAAAAGATTGGTCAAAGTTAGCTAAAGTAAGACAAGGTGCATTAGTCAATTTATCTTTCAATTCATTGAGTGCATTTTCTTGCTTTTCTTTCCATTCAAATTTCATATTCTTTTTAATAAGTTCATTCAATGGTGAGGCTATGCTACTGAAATCCTTAATAAACCTTTTATAAAAACTAGCTAAACCATGAAAAGATCTCACCTCGGTCGCATTGGTGGGTGTTGGCCACTCTCGAATAGCCTTGACCTTTTCTTCATCAACTTTCACTCCATCCTTTCCAACAATGAATCCTAAGAAATTGACTTGGTCTAGATAAAAGCTACACTTTTTTTCCCTGCCTCAAAACTTGCAATTTAGTTCTCAAATCTCTTTCATAATGTTTTGGAACATACCTCTTTCTCATAGCTTCTTTAAGTACTTCCCAAGTTTCAATGGGATCCTCCTCTTTCCTCCTTCTCTCGGATTTGAGATGTTGATACCAATTTCCCGCATGGTTAGTGAATTCGGCAATGACAAGTCTCATCTTCTTATTCTCACTGAATGTGTTGCAATCAAACACATGTTCTATCTTCCTTTCCCATTCCATGTATGCCTCCGCATCCGACGTTCCACAAAATGGTGGAATTTTGAGCTTGACTCCACTATCTCTATCTTCATGGATTCTTTCTCCTCGTCTAGGGTGCATATTATTTCTTCCTCTTCCTCTCATGTTTCCTCTTCCTCCAATTTATCTCTCTTGTTCAACAAAGTCAATTAATCCCTCGTCTTCTTATAAGTCTCTTTGTTGTTGTGCTCTTCTTTCTTGCCTATCTTCCCTCATCATTTCTATCATGCTTTGAATGACTTGAAGAATAGCCATATTAGTATCTTGTACTTGTGGTACTCCTTCACCCTGTGACATTTTAAAGTTAGTAATAAAAGGACCTCACCACACTTCTCACTAATTTCACTCTAGATCACTCGTGTTTATCACTCAAGGGTAGGCTTTTGGTACTAGGTCAAAGATGTAAGGGTTGGTTTATATTTTTGGTGCAATCTCACTAAAAGTTTGATGAAAAACCAATTCAAAGTGATCAACTCTCACAAATAAGACTAGAGTAACTAAACTTAGGCTAAAAATAAAACAAATCTAAATTTTTTTCCTCAAATGAATGACAAGAAACTTTCATGTGCTTTGGATCTTTGATTTCTTTTCTTCTTTTTTTTTTTGCTACTTTTTTTCCTTTTTTTTTTTTTTTGCTAATGTTTTTTTTTTTTTTTTTTTTTTTGCTGACTTTTTGTTTTTTCTTTAAGATCCAAGCTAATTTGAAGAAGTTTTGAAGACAAGTTGTAGTATGTCTTGTTACAAGATGTAAGCAATTGCTATGGAAAAAAAAGTGAAATAAAATAAATTGAAACAAAGTAAAGATAACACCTCTAAAGTCGGCCAAGAACGATGAACAATGCTCTGATACCAAATGATAGCGCCTGCGATGCTTGTTGGATGCAAAGCTAGAGGTCCTCCTAGGATCCTTGCAAACACTCACAAAGAAAGCTACTTAGATTGAACTTAGAATCTATGATGGTCACTCTTAGATTCTAAGACAACTCACTCCAGAATTAGTTTGATCAAGACTAATCCAATGAATTGATTTAAATATCAAATCTAAAGCAAGATTTGAAAGAAAAAAACAACATCAAAATATCCACCATCCGTTAACTATTGAGCATTCCACTAAAGACCGACAGCTGCACTCTTCGTGCTACAGATATATTTCTGTGTCCATTGGATATAACCAATCAACAGTACGATGATCCTTTACAAATCGCTTGTAAGTACAATTGGGCCAATTTACCGTTTTGCCCTTGTAATTACATCTAACTGCTTAAGTACCACTGATTCCTCTATTGAACAATATATCATAGTCCTACTATGAGTAACTTCTTCTTAGGACAAGAGAAGGTGTGGTGCTACATTTTTCAAGTTCTTGAATCAGCCCTTAAGGGGGCAATTTATCTACTTACCCATAAATCAGGGAAGGAGTGAATTCCGTCTTGTGTAGTTGAGTTCCCAGCTCCCCAATCAGACGAATCCCCAAAGTAGTAGGATTGAGTCGATGATTTGCCACTTGCACCCATAAAAATCAAAGGACCGCCCTCATAGGCAAGAGTTCCCAACTCACTCAGGATTAAGGTCATGTTACCTATGGTCATCCTAGTGCAATGAAAGTCTCTGTCATGAATGACATTATATAACAAGACTAAACATTTCGTGGTCCGGTCTTATACAAACTCTTTTGTAAAGAGAATCCCTGCTTGCATGTCTAATACATGAATGGTCAGGATTAAACCATTTGTAGTACATTATAAAACTTGTAACATCTACAAAATAGGCCACACTTATAGTGTCAACAAGATAAGGTTTCCCTCCTTTATCCATCTACTACAGACTATTTAGGTTATCACTTAAAGTATTGGATCGATAACAACACGCAGCAGAAGGGAACAGGATCCATAAGCACTCTAAATCATTAATTTTGGCTGAAAAGAAACATGCTTAAAT
The DNA here is from genome assembly GCF_027475165.1 of Benincasa hispida. NCBI lineage: Eukaryota > Viridiplantae > Streptophyta > Magnoliopsida > Cucurbitales > Cucurbitaceae > Benincasa > Benincasa hispida. The sequence goes on from NC_143485.1 coordinate 26,791,345, forward strand.
AGAGTTTAATGGGTTTCAAGAACATACCTTTGAAGAACCGTTGAAATCTTGACTTCCAGTTGCAAATTTCTCCAAATCTTTGTGTAGACCACCACAAGATCTTCCCTACTATTCTCTTGGTGCTCTAGATTAAATTGTGGGACTCAAAATAAGCTAGAATCAAAGGGAATTTGAAGATAGCTCACTGCAATAACCTAAAATGAAGAATATTTTCTTCATCCGAATTTTTCAAAAAAATTCATTCGGTTGCATCACCTTCACTTCACTTAAATCTCTTTAATATATTGCAGACTATCATGCAAAGGGATTTGCTGCATGGGATGCAGCTCATGCTTGAAATAAATGAAGGAAGAGGTGGGTTCATTGTGAGCTACTTTGAAGATGAACATGAAAAAACCCATTTTTCATTTTTGTGTAATTTTCTATTTTTAAAATCCAATTTTGATTTTAAAATCATATTTTATTTCTAAAATCAAAATTTATTAATTTTACAAATTTATTTCATAAGTTAATTTTCTAATAAAATTAATAAATAAGTATTTAAACAATTTAAATAATTCTAATTAATTTAATATCCAATATTAAATTAATTTTTTCAAGAAATTCATCTTCATATAATTAAATCATATTTAAATATATATTCTCCAATTCTATTTGATTCTAATTTGAACATTTAAGATTTAGCTTATCACGTTACTCTAGAGCTAATCCATTTTCGAACTAATAGGGGGACCTCGTGGACCTATAGATCATGGGCTTCAACGATCCGAGATTAATCGACTAAACTCACTAGACCGATCTAACCCCATTCGTTAACTAATGGGCCACTCTACTAAAGCCCATAGTTGAACTCCCCTCACTGTTGATATATTATTTCCACTCGATATAACCATGATTAGTAAGTCAATCCTTCACAGGTTGTTCGTAATAACGGCTGGGTCAAATCTCTGTGTTTACCCCTGAATTTACCTCTTGTTCCTTAAGTCCCCACTGATCCCCTAATAAACAATTGTTTTGTGATCCAATCAACAAAAATCGAGTCCCTCTCGAGCCAATGATGGGGCGGGGTCCCTTGTTCAAGACCCAGAATCAACACGTAAGGAACAATCTCTCTACTATCCCAAAAGCGGGTAGGAGTGAATTCCCTCTTGCACCCTATGTCCCCAGCTATCTATCCAGTCTTACTCCTGAAATGACAGTCTTATTGAGCCGACGCTGTTGAGCCAACTCTCACTTTTGCAAATCTGGTAATCCCGAATAAAAAAGAGTTCATAGTTAGCTCAAGATTAAGGTTAAGTTACCTAGATCTTCACTTTGAAATAATCAGTCATAAACAATAAACAACGTTATAAAGTAAAAGTGACTCATTTCATGGTCCGATCTTGTACAAAACCCTTTTACACAAGGACACCTCCACTCCTCATATCCAACATGAACGAATTAGGATCATTTCGTTTGTAGCACTTTACAACTCCTTGTAACAAACAGGCCGTATCCAATAGTGTTACCAGAATAAGGTACCCAACCTTATTCATATACTATAGATCATCTTGACTATTTACTTGAACCTGATTCACCTTTATGTCTCCACATAAAGTTCAAGTACTCATCCAATAATCAAGGGACTTTTAGGTTTATTGGGTTTCTATCAAGCAATAGATTTATTCAATAACACCTTTATTGAATTTTCAGAATAAGTTCCATTGTTTACATACCACGAGTTTTAGGACATAAAATCTAACATAAAGCATGATCCATTTGTATGTCATCACATACATGCTTAAGTTACAAGGATAACCATGGATCTTAGTTTATTGGTTTGTGGTTAATGCAACAAAATATCTCATATATCAAAGACAATAATGAAGAAAATATCTCATATTATTACATCACATATGGTTTGTTCAAATACATATTTACAAACTACTGGGCCCAACGAGATCTAGGGCATCAACCCCAACAGTTTCTCCCTAAAAGTTCACACCGTGAGATTTATACTCGACCTCGAGGCACCTTGAGTATCCCTCTAACTATGGTGTTTGTATAGATCAATATCAAGGTGAATGGAGAGAGTGTTTATAGTAAGTTGGAGCGGGACGTGTGACAACACATCCCTCAATCTCTCTAATTAGTTTGAAGTAAAGTTTCATGCACGACCTCGTGGCACCTTGAGTGTTCCCTACGGATGGTAATTTTGCATGACACTTTATTCAAACTCCAGCAATGGATAGGATTACTTTAGTTTCGTGTCCCAATCAGTTTTTCCTTACGGGTGGCTCATTGAGGCGAAAATTTAGGTTCTAAAATGAGAGGTTATACTTACAAGAAATGTTCAGCGAGTTTAACAATTTCTGGACCGAACAATGGTGACTCATAGTTACAGTAACAAGGAGTTGTTCTGTCTATTTGTTGAGATTGTCTAATTTCAATGAAGGGGCACCTGATCACCTTACGGTGGCTTTTATCCTGCCTCACTGAAACATCCTTACAAAATAGATATCACTTAGGGTACATTAGATTATTTTACTAAAATAGATTGGTTTTTCTAAGTGGTTTAATTCAAATAGACTTATATAAATAATTTGTATAGTTTCGGCAAACTTTTTCATAATGACTTCTACAACGCTTAATTACTCGTTGTTGACAAATTAACGGGCGAAATTTACCCATCTTGGAAAAATACGATCAACACAATCTTAATCATTGATGACTTTTGTTTTGTTCTAATGTAGAACTATCCTCTCATTCCAGCTCCAAATGTTGCTCGAACTATTCGAGAAGCATACAAGCGTTGGACACAGGTAAACGAGAAGACCTGAGCGTACATCTTGGCAAGTCTTTCCGAAGTCTTGGCCAAGAAGCATGAGCCTATACTCACAGCCTATGAGATTATGGAGTTCCTGAGGGGAATGTTCGTACAACCGTTTGCACAACTTAGACATGACGCTCTTGAACACATCTTCAATGCCCGTATGCAAGAAAGGGCATCTGTTCGAGAACATGTTCTCAACATGATGGTCCACTTCAATGTGGTGAAGATGAATGGGTCTATCATTAATGAAGCCAATCAGGTTAGCTTCATTCTAGAATCTTTACCTGAAAGTTTCCTATAGTTCCGTAGCAATGCTGTTATGAATAAGATTGACTACAACCTAACCAGCTTGCTCAATGAGCTACAGACCTTCCAGTTCTTGATGAAAACCAAGGAACAGAAGGGTGAAACAAATGTTGCTTCATCCTCTAAGAGGTTCTACAAAGATTTGACCTTTGGGACAAAGTCTGTGCCTCCTTCTTCCGGCAACAAAAAGTGGAAGAAGAAGAAAGGTGGAAAGGGGAAAACTAACCCACCAACTGCTACCCAAAAGGGCAAGAAAGCCAAAATTGCAAAGGAAATCTGTTTCCGTTGCAACCAGGAGAGATATTGGAAGAGGAACTGTCCCAAATACTTGGCAGAAAAGAAGAAGGCCAAACAAAGTAAATATAATTTACTCTTTTTGGAAACCAGTTTAATGGAGAATGATGATTCGACCTGAATAATTGATTCAGGCGCCACTAACCACGTTTGTTCTTCATTTCATAGAATTAGTTCCTGGTGGCAATTGGAAGCTGTGGAGATGATAATGCAGGTTGGAACTGGGCATGTCGTCTCAGTTGTGGCAGTGGGAGGTCTCCAGCTGACTTTACAAGATAAATATATTTGACTAGAAAATGTATATGTAGTTCATGTTTTGAAGAGAAACTTAATTTCTATTAAGCGTTTGTTAGAACATTCATATTGTATTAACTTCTATGTAAATAAAGTGTTTATTTCAAAAAATGGTGTTAATATTTGTTATGTAAATTTGGAAAACAATCTTTATATGCTAAGACTGTTAGCAATTAAAGCCCTCTATAATATTGAAATGTTTAAAACTACGGTAACTCAAAATAAAAGACCTAAAATTTCTCTTAAAGAAAATGTCCAACTTTGACACCTGAGATTAGAACACATCAATCTCAATAAGATTGAGAGATTGGTGAAGAATGGACTTCTAAGCAAGTTAGGAGAAAATTCTTTACTGGTGTGTGAGCCATGTCTTAAAGGCAAAATGACTAAAAGATCTTTTACTAGAAAAGGTCATAGGGCCAAAGAACCCTTAGAGCTAGTACATTTAGACCTCTGTTGTCCGATGAATGTAAAAGCAAGATCTTTTATCACCTTCATTGATGATTATTCAAGATATGAGTACGTTTATTTAATGAAACATAAATCTGAATCATTTGAAAAGTTCTAAGGATTGAACGCCGAAGTTGAAAATGCATTAAATAGAAAAATTAAGACATTTCGATCTGATCAAGGTGGAGAGTTTTTGGATCTTATATTCCAGAACTATTTGATAGAGTATGAAATTGTATCTCAACTCTCAGTATCTGGTAGGCCTCAACAAAATGGTGTATCAAAAAGGAGAAATCTAACCCTGTTGGACATGGTTCGGTCTATGATGAGTTACGTTTCCTTACCTGATTCGTTTTGGAGTTTTGCAATACAAACTGCAACATATATTTTGAACTGTGTTCCATCCAAGAGTG